>NC_090650.1:374920980-375247464 GCF_040937935.1 Hyperolius riggenbachi
CTGGAACGTCCCGTGCCGTCCTCCTCTGATCACCCGTTCCCCGCCACCAGCACTGGTGTAATTATTCGTCTAATTAGACGAATAGTAGCGTGGCGCTCGCTCCCGTGCGCATCAGCGGTAGGCTTACTGCGCAGTCGCAGTACAGGAAAACTTCGTACTGTGCAGTAAGCTCCCGCTGATGCGCACGGGAGCGAGCACGTGCCCGACCGCACAGCCGCACTTCTATTCGTTTTGTTTTTGTAAAGTGCAAGAGAACCCCTTTAAAACATATCCGAGGCAACACAAAAAAATCTATTTTTACTTAGCTGGGGCTTCTTCCAGCCCCTCGAAGTCACATGTGTCCTTGCCACAGCTTCAGTGTTCTCCCGGGTCTGGGTGGAAGATCGCCAACCCATCACAAATGTGCCCACGCCATTGAGAGCCTACTGCATCTGCACAATAGTACTGCACAGACACAACACGATCACGGTGATGTGGGCGCATACGCCCAAGCATGCACAGAAGGCGCCTACCCATCGGGGGCCGGTGAGACTAGGACCCGGGAGAAGACTATAGCTGCGGCGAGAACCTCCAGGTAGGTAGAAATAGATTTATTCGCCAAGTACAACAGGGTCATATCGAAAATCGTCAGGGTCAGCGATTTAAATTTTAGATGTGAACAAAGCCTAAGGGCCTATTTCCACTAGTTCTGCATCCGTTTTTGCATGTGTCTATTTACTGCACGCAGATTATGGATGCAGAATCAGGGACGTAACAATAGACCCTGCAAGGGATGCCTCCGCAGGGGGGCCCAGAAGCCACAGGGGGCCCACGGGGGGGGGAAAAGTTTGAGAGACTGACAGCTATGGGAACGAGAGAAAAACGTATTCTGCTCTCGCACCATTGTTATATTGACTGCATGTGTCCAAAACACAGATAAGGACTCATAAACACTCTGGAATTTATACACTGTCCCTGCTCCCTAGGGTTCGTAAAAAAACATCTGTCTCTCACTGCTGCAAAGATCTGATGACTGCATGTACAACCTAACAAAGAATGGGTCACATTTTGAAAAAACCTTGTAGACTTTCCCTTGTTCACTCTGAAAGGATTCCTAGATCTTATCATGCAGGCTAATGACCATATGGCCTCTAATGACTTTTACAACACAGCAGAGTAGAGATTGATGTCTTAGGGCTCATTTCCACTAGTGCGGTGCGAATCGCCGGGATTCCACCGCTGATGAAATCGCATGCGGATGCGATTCCGCGTGCGGTTTTTGCCGCGATTTCGCATGCGATTTCGCATAGGCAGGGTATATGCGAATTTAACCATGTCACTGGCTGGTTCAATTTACATTCGTTTTCATGCGAATTCACACGCGAAATCACGGCAAAAAACGCATGTGCGTTTTCCCTATTAAATACATAGCCTGCGAATCGCCTGCATTCCTCACGCAGGCGAATTCTGCAGGCTCTACCGTGCAGAAAAATCCTGCACAGAAAAACGCTGGAAAAAACTGACAAGTGGAAACAGGGCCATCCACTTGTATTGGTTATGCGAATCCGCATGCAGAGAACGCATGCGGATTCGCCCTAGTGAAAACGGGCCCTTACTGTTGCTGCTTCATTGAGAGCTTGTCACATACTGAGTTAAAAGATCCCGTAATAAGAGTGAATCAATCAGTGACATTCTGAATGTTTTGCCAAAGTTACAGTGAATACTATATCTTATGTTCAGCATGTCATTGTTGTTCCTCCATATAGCATGTGCTCTTATTAAAGGTCAAACACATCAGATAAAAGTCTTTGGAAAATGAAAGATCACAGTCCAATTTTACCCCCTTCCATGTAGTATGGGAGCCATACTCTACACAGTTTATTCTATGGAGCTGAGCTCCTCATCAGATAAAAATCTTTGCAAGATGCTGCACACAAAGATGCTGTACACATTCAACAGATCAGTATCTGCAAAAGATCAGGAACGGATCAGTGAGAACAGCACAAGCATGAAGAAGTAAACGGACTACAGAAGCATTTCTTGGGACTTTTGCGTGAACTGATTGTTTGCTTGTGTACAATATAAGCTACACACACACTGTAAGAAAGAATCCTGTGAAACGACCCATGAATAATCCTTCCACGATCCATCACCGAACATATCAACGCGATGTGATGTGAACGACAATACAAGACTACAAACAAAGTGCCAAACAATTGGATCGTTTAATGATGCAGGATCTAGGCAAAGTGCCATAGACCAGAGTTCCCCAACTCTGTCCTCAAGGCCCACCAACAGTGCACGTTTTGTGGAAATCCACAGAGGTAGTTAATCAGCTCTGCTGAGACACTAATTACCCCACCTGTGATTGTGTGTGGTTTCCTGCAAAACATGTACTGTTTGGTGGGCCTTGAGGACAGGGTTGGGGAACTCTGCCGTAGACTTCACAGACACAGCGTTTAATAATCATTCATTGCTCTGTACACACTGCTGCTTATGAATGATTATCTGCTGAAGTGATCTGTCATGAAATGCCCGATCATTGCCGTGGATCGTTCATATAAGCCATCGTTTGTGTCCTGAATTTGCAAACAATCTGAACACGCAGTCATTCTTCATTTGTTCTGAATTATTTTTTTTCCTCTCCACATGTTAAGGTGGCCACTAACTATACAATAATTTTCGTCCAGTCTTACCATTTCTGTGTAGTATAAAGGTAAATTGAGTGAATGTATTGAATGGATAATTTAGGCAGTTCCTTTATATTACATAGAGATGGTAAGATTAGATGAAAAAGACTGTATAGTTTGTGGCCACCATAATGCTACGTACACACTTGCGACTATGGTCGTTTCTAACAGCACCTTTATGATTGGTCTGCCGACAATCCGGTAAAGAAGTTTACCAAATGATCATTAAGTACAACGAGGATTGAATGATATCGGCACGATGGAAAAATCCAACAGGACGGATCATATGGAACAACAATCGTTACAAAACTATAGTGTGTACAGTTATCTGCCGAGCGTGATCGTTACAAGGGCCAATGCACCTGCGTTGGATTTTGTCCAGCTTCCGCAAGGTGTAGCGTGGCCCGTAACGATTGTTACATTACAAATTTTACATAAACTCTGTTTTCAAGTTAACTAGCATATATTTTTATCTACTGTAACCCCATGTTTGTTTGTTTTCATTTTATATTAATATGTACGCAACATTACCCTCTTATCGTTCTTTTCTGTGAAAACAATCGTTAATATGTGTATGGTGATTGCTGTATCCCATCGTTGCATTCAGGGGTGTAGCAACAGGGGTTGCGACCGCATCGGGGCCCTTGGGCTAAAGGGGCCCTCCCTAAACTGGAGAATTAGCTTTCTATTGGTCTTGTGCTCATAATAATCACTTCTATAGATACTTTGAATAGTGGTAAACATTAACAAACTGCTCCCCATTCCCTTCTTGCACCTCTGACACTGTAGTCGCCATTGACAGGTTTTGGTGTGGCGTATACATTGTTATGTATAGAGTGCTTGGGGGCCCCAATGTAAAACTTGCATCGGGGCCCACAGCTCCTTAGCTATGTCACTGGTTGCATTCCAATTGTTCCAATATTGTTCATATGGTAATTATCGTTCCTAGTAAACAATCGTTATCGCAAGTGTGCACGCAGCTTTAAGCTACGTACACACATGCGACAACAATCGTTCGTTGTCAACGACGAACGAACTTTTAATTGATGAAAGAACGACCTAAGTAAAGTTAGTTTTAAAAGGTGTGTAACGATCAGATCGTTAGAAGGAACGTTACATCACGTAAAAGTAACTATTGGGCCTGTGCATAAAAATTAAAAGTTTCATGGAGAAATAGTGAAATGCGCATGTCAAGCCTAGTAAGAACGATCGTTTCCAACGATGTACTACTTTTGCAAACGATCATCGTTGGGAAAAATCCGCCAAGCTAGATCATTCGTTTTGAACGATCTAGCTCGTCCGTCGTTAGACTTAATGGTCGTTGGCTGCTTTTTTTCAAACGATCGGCGTTTGAAAGGATCGGGGAACGATCGTTTCAAACGACTATAGTCGCATGTGTGTACGCACCTTAAGAGTCTATAAAAGATCCGTCATTCAAACCTACCTGCCAAACCTATGTATCAGATTGATTCCTCATATTTCAAAGATTTATATCTGACGTGTGTAGGTAGCTTTACAAACTAGTCAACCCTGCAATACATTATGAAGAGGCATAAATCACAGAAGGTGAGGATGAATGTCACACAATCTGAATTCAAGCACGACCTCTCCAGTCTCGCTGTCCATTGATGAGGGTGAAGGTGGGTGGATGTCTGGCAGGCTGTCCCCTCCCCCCTCCTCCGTGTGATTGCCAGCCCCAGTGTGACATGTACATTGTGCGAGGAGGCTTCCCTCCCTCCCTCCTCCTTCCTCTGCTGCAGCAGTCATGGCTGCTGATGGAATGGATGAGCGCTCCCCTCTCATCTCTCCCAATTCTGGCAATGTCACCCCTACCGCGCCCCCCTACATGCAGGAGAGCAGCCTGCGAGGTAAGCCCCCCGCACTGGGTACCATCTATGCCTGCAGAGACCTCCAGGAAGGGTGGGGGGGCATCCTATACATGTGATACTGCAGAGCTCCGGGCTATTGCAGCTCTTGCGCTTTGTTTGTCTGGGATAGATGGAAAATAAATATATATCTTATATCTATACATTATATGTGTGTGTACACTATTGTACAGTGACTGATATTCACTGCTGGGACTGATGGCTTCATGTTCTGCTGATTATCAGATCAGGCAGGGCTGTGATGACTGTGAAGGGTGTAGAGATCATAATGATTGATCAGGACGCATTGGTATTTATTAATTGCACGTGTTTTCTTGCTAGTTAGCTGTGCTGTGTGAGTTATCTAATAAATCTCATAAGTGCTAATCCCTGTATCCAGCTTTGTGTGCCACACACAGCTTAGCAGGAAAGCAGAGACTTGTGTTCCTTATTGAAAATCCCTTCATTTCTCTCCCTTTCACTGATGGGTGTGATCAGTTTAAAGTGCATTGAGTTGATTTTCTTTATGAACCAGAATTAGCAGAGAGTGAACAGGACTTTTGCACTGGGCTAATTTAGAGTTGGAGAGTAATGAACTGACAGCTTGATTGGTCATGAGCTCCCCCCGATCGGATAAGCTCTGTGCAAAGTTCTGGTTTAGCATCTACTAATTTCAGTTCTTTTATTTAGATCATAGATGTCAAACTCTGGCCTGTGGGCCAGGCCCCCAGAGCTATCAGGTTTGGGCCTCAGATGTTTTCCCCACTTGGCATTATGTTTGGCCCACTCTAGACCACTGGGAAAGTTATATTGGGATGAAGCCCTAGATGTCCAAGAGCCATATGGAGGGGGGGATTCACCAGGCAATAGGTGTGTGTGTTTCAGTAGACACCAGGGAACTATTAAGGTGTGGGAGGAGAACGACTAGGCACCAGGTGGTAACTATATTGGGGAGAAAGGGGTCCACTAGACACCAGGGAACTGTATAGGGCAGGGATGAGGGCCACTAGACCTCTGGGAACTTTATAAGGGAGGAAGGTTGGCACTAGACATTGAGGTTAGCTTTTCACTTGGTCTCAGTGTTTAATTTCAGCCCACTTTGTATTTGAGTTTGACACCCCTGTTTTAAAGTGAACCCAAGATGAGTCATTTGGATGCTGCCATATTTATTTCCTTTTAAGCAATACCAGTTACCTGGCTATCCTGCTGATCCTCTGCTGCTAATACTTTAATCCATAGACCCTGAACAAGCATATGCAGATCAGGTGTTTCTGACATTATTGTCAGATCTGACAGGATTAGCTGCATGCTTGTTTCTGGCGTACTATAGACAAATAGATCAGCAGGGCTGTCGGGCAACTGGTATTGTTTAAAAGGAAACAAATGTGGCAGCCTCCATATCACTCACCTCAGGTTCACTTTAAATCAAATATCTGCTGGAAAGCTGAATTGTTTCCTAGCACCAAGCTTTGTGTGGCACATACACAGCCTGGCATGAGATTTGTGTTATCATTAAGCACTGTTAAGACAATTTATTTCATTTGCCTTTAAATGTTGGATATGAAGGAACATTTCTTCATACTTTTTCCCCTTATAAATTCACTTCCTGGTACTATATTGGCTTTAAAGTGCATTGTGTATCGGAAACTGACTTTTTGGTATGAGCATGGCATTGTTCAGTGTGAAGATGATTACTGGTCTCGTCAGAGGTGGGCACAGAGACCCATCTTGATAATTTTCCTGTAACTGGTGGCTGGCAGGCTGGCTGTAAGTAATTCATGTGGTGAATTAAGAGCGCTACACAAAGCGATGTGGGAGTGATTCAACAACGTGCTTTTGTGGTTGGTCTGTGAAATTGTAATTGCCCTGTGATGGTTCTGCAAATTCCTTGTGAGAAAGCTTGTCTATTATCTGTGGGTGGGAGTGGGCTGCAGTGACACATCACATGTTCTGCTCCTGTCATGTCGCCTCAATAAACCAATTGGGTAATAATGGTCCAGAGACTTTGTTAGCCTGTGACACTTGTTTGATGGATGCTCTCAGACAGATCACTCGCCTTTTGTTGTCATCTACACTAGGCCTGGGAAATTTCACCTGGGTGCTGGGAATTTTAAAGGACACAAATTGCTCTATGGCATAAACTCAGCATCCCTCCACCACTTCCTCAGAACTAGATGGTAGTTTGACGGCCAGTAATAAAACAACCTGGATGTGGATAAGGACTTGGATGGTTGCACATCCTGTCTGAAAGTAGACTACCTGACTGCTGTGGTCCGAATGTTAGCTCTGTCCTGGGCCCATATGAAATTCATTTTTTCTCCAAGGAAATATTTCATCTTCTATTAAGATTTTCGGTGCTTTGCCATTGAAAAGTACCAAAAAGTAAGTGAAAGGCTACTATTAAAACTATTTTCTTGCTTGCGGGTGATTTAAAAGGCATTTTATTGACAAGTTTGAAAATCTCACTTTGGAGAAAACTCAGGAGAAAAAGTTAATTGCATGTGGGCCTTGGTGTCCGGCCTCTGTCCCTGAGGATACAGGCAGGGTCTTACTACCTACTTGGGGGACCTACTCTGTGGCCTCCAGTAAGGAAAAATAATTTTAGTATGAACCTGTCACTGCAATATGTTTGGGAACATGCACTCTTATGTTCTAGAAAATGTAGCACAAATAGAACTTTTTAACTACTTGGGTACCAGCAGTCTCTGGCCCCTTTAAAGGACAAATGCGAGTTGTTTTTTTTTGTTTGTTTGTTTTTTAAAAGATCTATTTACCTGGGGCTTTCAGCCCCTGGCAGTGGATCTGTCCCTCGCTGCAGCTCCGCTTTTACCTGGTGTCTCAGGATCCCCTCCATTACAGATGCCATCCGGCATCTACTGTGCCTGTGCGAGAGCCAATCGCGCCCACGTGGTCTGGAGTGTTCTGCGCAGAACTACTGCACCTGCGCAAAACACTCCAGACTACGTCAGCGCAATCGTGAGCGGTGCTTGCGCAGTATATGCCGACCTGGGGGCCACCGGCTGAGAGCGAAGCTGCAGCGAGGGCACAGGATGGCTGGAGGAAGCCCTAGGTAAAAAAAAATCTTCTTCCTCTGACCTTTTCTTCATGGAACAGAGGCTGCCAGTACCAAAATCAGGGCTTACGGACCTCTCGCCACACGGAATCACCGCTGTTGCCTGTCCCTAAAGCCCATTCGTCCTCCTGCCGCTATAGCAGCAGAGCTCTGTGAGCTGGTCACAGGCCGATTTCATTGGCTCCTGACCCTGTGATCACTGTGGGCCAATGAGATAGTGATCACAGGGTCAGGAGCCAATGAAATCAGCTCCTGACCAGCTCATGGAGCTCAATGGGCTTTAGCGACGGGAGGGCGTGTGGCAGGGAAGTTGAAATCTATGCCCTGGCAGGGATAACCAGTCCCAAACAGGACGTAGATTTCAACTAGCGTCATCCGGAAGCAGTTAAAGAACACCTGAAGTTAGAGGTGATGTTAAGGAGGCTGCCATATTTATTTCCTTTTAAACAATACGAGTTGCCTGGCATCCTGCTGCTGATTCATGCATCAGTCATGTCTGAATCTCACATCTGAAACAAGCATGATCATGTTCACTCAAAACTATCATGGATGACTATTTTTCAGGTGACAGTTTTAGGATCGAACTGTGTACAGACACACTGCTTGGCTACAGCTGAGCAGATTCTTCCATTCTGTAGAGAGAGAGAGAGAGAGAGAGAGAGATACAACACTCATTCATTTAGTCATCTGGAGGAGCGCATTCCTAAATTGCATGAGGGGACAAATGTATTGGCTCTAGACTCTAGACTCGCAAATGTATTGGCTAAATGCTCTAGACTCGCTCAGCATTATCACAAATAATTGTCAGCCAAGGGAAGGTTAGGATGTCTGTAGCGTCAGTGAGTATGTCAATCAGGCCCTTACCTTGAACTTTCAGGACAGAGACCCACTAGGAATTGCTGCAGTGCTTTGAAATCGTGCAAGCGCTTTGTGCAGGGCTTCCCCAGGCAATTGTGACTGGCATTTTGAAGTGCTTATTACTGGCATTTTAAAGTGCTGTACAATGAAACTGTACAGCGCTTCCGATTTGCAGTTTGTTTTTTGTGTGTGTAAATAAAGTTTATTATACTTACAGGTGTCACAAATGTCTGGCTTCTGTCCGTAGCGGCTCCCCCTAGCAGAAGAGGTTACAGGTGCTTCTCTGACTCCAATCAGAGAAGCGTCTGTGCCCTCTTCTGCTAGGAGAAGTCAGACATTGGGATGCCCAGTGAGTATATCGCTGCATGTCAATTGCGATTATATCTAATCACATTCGCTCTAGTGGGTTCACCGCCACTCCCTTTCATTGGCAAAGCATTTTTGGAATCGCCAGAGATCAAAAAACTTGGCCAAAATCACTCTAATTGGTCCGAGCGCTCAGTCTGTATTCCCCCTCTTTGTTAAAGTGATTGAACTAAGCCCCCCAGGTGATGCTGTTATTTCAAGTAGAGCTACAGACCAGGGCTGTGGAGTCGGTACAAAAATCATCTGACTCCTCAGTTTATGAAACCGACTCCAGGTGCCCAAAATTACTCAGATTCCTCATCTTTGGCTCCTTAGTCTAATACTTACCGCCCTGGAGTTGGTATAAAAATCATCTGACTCCGACTCCTCAGTTTATGGAACCACCGATTCCAGGTACCCATAAATTGTTCTGACTCCAACTCCACAGCCCTGGTACAGACACACCACCCCTCCCCCTCTGATGTTTTATTTCGACATTTGTATCAGAGATTATCAATGTTATCCAATATTCCAAGTTTGTTGTAAATAGCATGAAGCTAGAAACTGAGGCAAACAAACTGTAGCTGCAGTTATTGCCTCATTGGACATCACTACGCTGCAGCAAAACTGAGGTCAGAGGAGGAATAAGCTGAGGTGATTGTGCTTGCTGTGGGACCTCCACCGGTGCTCAGTAGTAAATAATTGTGAAAGGGCAGCATGGCATGGTAAGTTGAGGTATGTACACAGGTGGGAACAATGACGCCCGCAGTGATCGGGACTCGATCTCTGGGACAACTATTTGGGGGCTGAGTGCTGTACAGGTGTGTCGTGGGTTGTGTTGATCAGTGAGATAATTTCTCCTCCGAAGGATCCCCATGCCCTCCTCCTGACCACTGGTCCAGCGCTGGGACCCTCTGGACATTCGCCTTGCATCTGCTCAGTAGCACAGGGTTGCGGGGCGGAAAACCCGAGGCTGATCATCTCCGGACCATTGCGCAGGCGTGAGGCGTCCTGCGTAGTGCAGCCATGCTCATTCAGACGCACACTCTCTTTGACAAGACCTTGTTGAAAAGGTTCCAGGGGTCCCAGCGCTGGAACGGCCAGGTGGTGGGGTATGGGCAAGCCTTAGTGGCTTCCCTAAGTACCTATTCGGTGCATTATTCGGTATATTACAGCACTTCTGGTTTTGTGACCTGTGGAGTCACAAAGCTGCAAATGCAGAGCAAAGAGCTGTTTGGGGGGGTGATGAGGAGAGCACACAGAGGCTTGTCCTTCAGATGGGATCGTGCCTCTGTGTCCCTTTGTTTACTTTAAGCCAGGGATGTCAAACCGGTCTTTCGAGGGCCAAGGTCCTCACACATTTTTCTGAATCAGGAAAGGTGTGGTCCATCAGGTAGAACACATTCCTCTCTTTCTCAGTCCATCCTAAACACTGGCATGGATCTGGCCCTCCAGGCCTGGAGTTCAACACCTGTGCTTTAAAGGACATCCGAGGTGAAAATAAACTGATGAGAAAAACAATTGTATCTATCCTCAGTCTCCTATAAAGGATATTTTTTTTCTTCTTTTATATAGATATCCCACAGTTTTATTTTATATCTAAGTCTAGTTTTTACTGTTTCATTGTCTCTGCTTAATGACATCTTCCTTGAAGTATGCCAGAGCTCAAATCTATGAATTATTATTGACACTTTTTATCGCTTTCCTGCTCTCAGAAGCCATTTACTGACAGGAAAGTGTTTTATGGCTGTAATTACTTAGTAGTGAGGGTTATGCTATAGTCTGACCCGGGCAGAAACTGTCACTTGCATACATGATGATTAACTTTTTCAGATAGAGAAAGAAAAAAAAAGGAACACAGCCGAGTTATTTGTGTGCTTGGCACTGTACATGCACATGTCTATCTCATCATGTCACATGTCACCTTGGGTGTCCTTTAAGCCATACAAGCTTACTATAACCATAATTTAATCTAATCTTTACTAGTGTACCAATCCCAGTTGCATGACTTTTTAATTTGCAAAAGAAAGAACATTGCATTCTAATACACTCTAATTATTTAGCCCTTGGAAATTGAAGGCAACAAATTCCATGAATAGAAATTAGCATGGAAGGGACACCTGGAGGGAGAGGCATCCCATATTTATTTCTGTATAAACTGGCCTGGCGTCCTGCTGATCATTTATGGGAACCTGTAGTGAGAGGTATATGGAGGCTGACCTGTTTGTTTCCTTTTAAAATAATGCACATTGCCTGGCTGTCCTGCTGATCCTCTGCCTCTAATATACCCTAAATAAGCATGCTGAGCAGATGTCCATGACAAATCTGACAAGATTAGCTGCATGCTTGTTTCAGGTGTGTGATTTAGACCCTACTGACCAGAAACATGAGCAGGACTGCCAGGCAACTAGTATTGCTTAAAAGGAATACAGTATATAAGGCAGCTTCCATAGGTCTCTCACCTTAGGTTACTTTTAATGCATCACTAGTGTCTGAAACAAGCATGCAGCTAATCTGGTCAGACTTCAGTCAGAGCACTGATTCTTTATGCCTAAAAGTATTTCAAGAAAAACTATAAATTATGTAGGCAGTGTTGGTCACTGTAATTTTTTTTTCTTCACCCTGATTTACATTGTGAAATTTATCACAGGTGGTGAGATATTTAGTCCTGTCAGGTGAGAACTGCAGAATGTTTGTTTCTGGGAGTTCTTAAGCCAGTAGAAAATGTACCTGGTCTCCAGAAATGCTTGGGGGGGGGGGGGATGGGGGGTGAAATTCCCCCTTATCTAACAGCCTAGGATAGTGATCTGCAAACTTGACTCTCCAGTTGATAAAGAGACACTGAAGCGAGAATAAATCTCGCTTCTTGTCTCATAGTCAGCAGGGGCATGTGTGCCCCTGCTAAAACGCCGCAATTGCGCGGCTAAACGAGGATCCCTGACCCCCCCCCCAAGATCTACGACCAACTTGGTCGTAGATTTTGCTGCTCCTAGAGGCAGGGCTAACGGCTGCTATCAGTGGCGCATCACCGCCTCTCCCCCGCCCCTCTCAGTGAAGGAAGACTGAGAGGGGCGGGGGAGAGGCGGAGATACGTGCTGACAGACACGCGTGAGGCGGGGCTGCGGCGGTTAGCCCTGCCTCAATCCGGAAGAGATCCCCCTCTGCTCGGAGGGGATTTCGGGGGGTAAGGGACCCCCGATTAGCCGCGGGATAGCGGCATTTTAACACGTGCCCCTGCTGACTGAGGTCTGAAGCAAGATTTATTCTCGCTTCAGACTCTCTTTAAAGAGAACCTGATGTGGGGTTGAAGAATATTATCTGCATACAGAGGCTGGATCTGCCTATACAGCCCAGCCTCTGTTGCTATCCCAAACCCCCCTAAGGTCCCCCTGCACTCTGCAATCCCTCATAAATCACAGCCACGCTGCTGATAAACAGCTTGTCGGAGCTGGCTGTGTTTATCTCTATAGTGTCAGTCTGCTGCTCTCCCCGCCTCCTGCAGAACTCCAGTCCCCGCCTGCATCCCTTCCCTCCCTGCTGATTGGAGGGAAGGGATGGGGGCAGGGACCGGGGCTATGCAGGAGGCGGGGGAGCAGCTGAGACTGACACTACAGATGTAAACACAGTCTCACAGCATGGCTGTGATTTATGAGGGATTGCAGAGTGCAGGGGGACCTTAGGGGGGTTTGGGATAGCAACAGAGGCTTCGCTGTATAAGCAGATCCAGCCTCTGTATGCAGATAACATTCTTTAAACACACCTCGGGTTCTCTTTAAGGAACAGCTGGAGAGCCAAGTTTGCAGATCACTGGCCTGGGATAAGCATCACTGAGAGGGCAGGGTTGCCTACCAATACACAGCAATGTATGGATAAAAGACATGATTCTGATGTTGTGCGTTAGTTAGCGCCTTATAATACACACAGCTTGCTGAATCTTGAGTTAATAACAGAGGTCACATGATCCCTGTTCACCAAATTTTGTGTTCTTCCTGCATGTGACTCCTAAGTCCCCTGTGACATCATACCTCCAGTTTAGACCTCTGTTCGTGCTTTGTAATGCTAGGTACACACCATACAATTTTATGTTAGATGGTTCGATAATTTCTGACATGTCCGATCTTATTTTCGATTGTTTTTCTGAGCGATTTCTCATAGAAGTGAATGGAAATAGATAAGAAGAAGAATAAAATCGGAAATCGATACGGAAATCGATCGGACAGAAAATTGACCAAAAAACACATCGTGTATACCCAGCATAACACAAGACGCAGCAGTGTCTCCCTGTGGAAATGGAGATGGTCAGTAGAGGAGCTGATAATTCCGATTTGCTCCAAAATGTAATGCAAATTATGTACAACTTGGAATTGGCCCAATCCATATTGAAAAAGGTTCATTTACTTGGCCCAGGTCTAGCTGGGGTCATGTCTGCCAATGCAGAAAAGCATGCGTTTTCTGCCTTGTGCGTTTTTTCCTGCATTTGCATTTTTCGGGTATGTTTTTAGTGCATTTCTATTATGCATTTTTATTACTATTCATACTGGGCAAGTGGAAAAATTATTTTCAACAAGTTTTTTTCCACAACACATGCAATTCTAATAAGTGTGACCCCTGCCTAAGCTGCTGGTAAGTTATATTATTTATCTCATTGACCATCTATGCTGTGCAGTGATAGTTTGTGCGGGGTTTTGTCACAGTCTGGATGAGGAAGTTATTTTAGTTGCATTTTTTCACTTAAAGCCTAAGGCCACATACACACATCAGACCATAGTCTTTTGAAAATGAAAGATCACAGACCAATTTTACCCCCTTCCATGTAGTTTGAGAGCCATACCTACAGTCTATTCTATGGAGCTGAACTCCCCATCAGAAAAAAAAATCTTTGCAAGATGCTGCACACACACAAAAGATCAGTATCTGCAAAAGATCTGTTCCTGCCAAAGATCCGTTCCTGCAAATTGCATTCATAGTCTATGAGATCTGCAGATCATCATACACACCTTGTTTAACTGACATTCACCTGCAGATCAGACAATCATCTGCAGATCTGAAAATCCATTCTGGTGGATCTGATCTGCAGATGAATGTCTGTTAAACAAGGTGTGTATGATGATCTGCAGATATCATAGACTATGAATGCATTTTGCAGGAACGGATCTTTTGCAGAAACAGATCTTTTGCAGATACTGATCTTTTGAATGTCTACAGCATCTTTGTGTGCAGCATCCTGCAAAGATTTCTGTCTGATGGGGAGCTCAGCTCCATAGAACAGACTGTGTAGGTATGGCTTTCATACTACATGGAAGGGGGTAACATTGGTCTGTGATCTTTCATTTTCAAAAGACTATGGTCTGATGTGTGTATGAGCCTTAATGAGGACCAGTATAAAAAGAAACTGCAGTTCTGAAATCTGATCTGATTTTTCGTGTGTGTGTGTTCCTTTCAGCAAACACACCTGGCACACAGAACAGACAACCCCACCCACATCAAGGCAGCAAACACACATTTCACACTCTTCCTCAGTGAAAGTTGAAAGAAGTGTTAGGCCCAGTGCACACCGAGCGGTTTTTGGAGCGATCCACCGGCCGCATCCGCCTGGAAAAATGCTTGGCTAATGTATTGCAATGGGATGGTGCACACCGGCGGTTTGTGGTTTTTGCCAAGCCGCAAACGCGCCTCCTGCTGTGCGTTTGTGGTTTGCTAAAAAACCTCAAACCGCCAGTGTGCACCACACATTGAAATACAATAGCCAAGCGTTTTCACTGGCTGATGCGGCTGGTGGATCGCATACAAAATCCGCTTGGTGTGCACCCGGCCAAATATCTGCTCTCTGCTCCCAAAACCGCTAGCGTTTTGACGATCTGCTAGCGGTTTTGGTGTGCACTGGGCCTTACTTACCATTTTTGTGTGAGCCTCCGACAGGCTGATTGGTAGTCTGAGAGGAAAGTATGATTTTTGAGGTGGAGACACATGTAAAAAAAATATCATCTCTGATAAGGATGACCATAAAAATGGCAGCATCCACATCATCTTTTTATTTTGGCAGATTTGCCTGTGATATGTTGACCCCCAACATAGCCAATCAATATTTTTTTTTTTTTTTTTTTTTTTTTACAGCATCAAGCTAGGTGCAGTGTTCTCCCCAGAAATGTTTTCCCGCCGGATGGCATGAAAAGTAGCTGGGCCAGTGCAACTCTGCTTATAACATTAGAGGAGGATGATGCGAGCCGATGACAGCCGGGTGCTCACCAAAATTAGCCGGGTGGACCACCCTGCAAAAAAAAAAAAAAAAAAACCTAGGGAGAACACTGAGGTGGGTACTGATTAGTGGTCTTGGTAGTGGAAATCCATTTTGAACTGGGGTGCAATTGACCTTTTGCAAAATTGGGTTGCTTTCAACCTGTATGGGACAAGGTTTACATTTCCTGCATATCTGATGATTTCACTGCTGAACATCCAGTTTCCTCTTCTGAGATCCCATCTCCACCTATTCCTTTGGAGTAAAAGCTGGTGCTGGTCACATGGTGTGAACGGAGGAAGTCTGCTCTTAAGCGGAATACCCACGACAAGACTTCATAAGATGTATTGGGGGATAAGCAAAGATGAAAGTTGCGCCCACGATCCATTTTCCGCAAACCTGTACCGTGGGATCAAATGACGGGTGCGCATGATCGCGGTAATTAGCACGGGGGTCTATGGGCATCGGAATGACTGTCCACCACAGGCTCCATCATGACGGTTGTTCAAAAGGAACGATTGTCGCGGGTAATTGGCCGTCGTTGAACATCATGTAACAAACTTTTGCTAAATGTTATGCAATATTGAACAACTGGTCTTTCGTCATTAATGATTTGATGTGAAAATCTTTTGGTGGGTATGAGCCTTTGTTTCTCTGGGTATAAATTACTGGACTGCTTATTACAATGACATACTGTCACATGGGAAGAACACTTCCAGATGTTAGGCAGATGTTTTTGGGAGGCGGTAGTTTACTTATTGAATAGCCTTAGCGATAAAGCTGTATGAAGTGGTTTAACGTACCTGTTTAGTGTTTGGTTCACAGCATTCACAAGTCCTGACTGAGATCCGGAAGCTTTGCCATCAGTGTGACAGCAGAGCAAGAGAGAGATTGCATGGCAGTGTAATTGAAATCTATGCCCTGGCAGGAATAAGTGACCACAAACAGGGCATAGATTTCAATCATGAAGGTCTGGAAGCGTTTAAAGCAAACCTCTGACGTTGGGAATCACAAAAGTCAGATATTTCTCGGTAGAGGGAAGCTTCTGGATCCTTGCGCACTCTTCGACAAGCCCTTGTTTTGAGGAGCTTCTGGGGGTTTGCTCACTCTCTTCATCCCCACACTAGTCAGGTTGATGCCATGATAGACTATGAGTCAGCAGGGAGGCGTGTCTTCATATGACGAGACAATCTTTCTCCGTCCCTTCATGCCCACTTGACCCAGGGGAAGTGGTTAAGCTAACTTGGTGTGAGAAAGAAGCTGGGTTTTTTTCCCCCATCCTTACAAAAGTTCATACGTGATTAATATATTATATAATGCTCTATTAAATGTACATTTAAAAAGTGCCTGAACTATGTCTTTGATTAAGAAGACAATCAGGCAATAAGATTTTAGCTTCTTTTGAAATAGACTCCAAGTGTCTGCGTTCTGTTAAGGGCCTTGATTTAGTCGTTTTCTGACATGAGATATTAGCTAGCTGCATTGACAGCTCGGGTAATGTGGTTTGGCTGTGCTGTGAATGTGTACTCTACATGCTAAAATGATGATCACAAGGAATGGTTTAGGAACCCCTGAGGACAGAGCCTCGTGTTTTTTGTGTGCACTCTGGGGAGGTGTCACATGCAGGCAAGCGCTGTCTCTCTGGCCCCAGCTACACGGAATGTTACAACAGATGTATTCATCCTGGATATCCCATCTTCCATCCCACCGGAATGTCCAGGCGGATCCTCCCCTGTAGAGATGTATTCTTCTTTCTTGAATAACAATCTGACTTCCAGGAACCATTCTGAGAGCTGCCAGTTATGCAATCGCTCGCTACAATGCTTGCCATACATTATTCAATGTTTTATATAGATTACATGTTGGATATAGTAAAGATATTAAATGCAGGGCCGTGGAGTTGAGGAATTGGAGCAAATGTTGGGTACTTGGAAAATCCGACCTGTAAAAAAAAAAAAAATTCACCGACTCCTAATAAATTTAAACTGCAATTATTTTTTTAACTCCAGATAACTCCAGATTTTAAGGTCTAAAAGCGGTGCAATTTTTTCACAAGGTGTTAGATCTCTGGCTGACCTGCATCTAACTCACCTCCCCTGGATCCAGCTCTGCAATTCTCCCTCCACCCAGCGGATGGCGCTCTTCATGTATAGTGAGATCTCAGTCTGTTGTCATGACATCGGAGGGATCGAGAGCCTCTGAGAACCGGAAGAAAAATGGCTACCAGCGTCTGGATACCGGGGTAGGTGAGTTGCAAATGCCCACGCTATACTCTGCACAGACCTCCTGGAGGCTTATCAGCCGGGTTCCAGCGTGTAGTCTTGCCACCTTGCAGAAAAAGGCTTCCGCTTTTTAGCCTCGGTTGTCGGTTGTCACCTCGGTTGTCCTTTAAATGTGGGTTCCGATAGAGTAACACACAGCGTGCTTTGCGTTTTCCAGGCAATGTGCACAAAGGCAGTGAAGCATACTTTAATTGTACTGCATGCTTTACTGTGTGGTCTTCACTGATTGCTTCACTGTATGGACTTTTCAGCACCATTGCATTATTCTGCTTTGATCTTACCGTAATGTGCATAGTGTGAAAGGACCCTTAGTAAACATTATCTGTTGCAATTGTATTCTGCCTTTTTTCTTCAGGAAATCAGCCTTTTTTCTTAAAGGGTAAATCAGCTGTGAAATGCACAAGTAGACACACTGCACTCAGCGGGATGTAATTTCGAACATCACAAAATCAAACTGCATTGTGCGGGGTGTAGTTTATGTGGCATATACCTTCCCTGAGATAATCCTGCACATTTGAAACTGTTGTGAGCCACATAAAATGGTTAGGCAGGCTGTCAGGCCTTGAGTTTTACACCTGCATTCCAGCACGCCAAAAAGAGCTTGTCAGTTTAATGGCTCCTGGTCAAACGGTTGTTTAGTTTTTTTGTTTTTTTTTATGTAGTTGTCATCTGTATTAGAACAGCAATAAATTGTTCCCCAGACTTCCGCAGTTTTGTAAAACAGATTGCACAAAGCAGCATTAAAATTACTTGTCAGCAGCGTTTCCATCCGCCTGAAGACTGCTTTTTTTCTGGGCTATTAGGTGTCCAGATCCAGTCTCTGTCAGCCCCCTTGTGTCTGAGGAGATGAGAAGAATGTCATAAAGTCACCACATGTCCCTTTCCTCCACCTTCTGACCCAATAATATACTCCAGAGTCCAAATACTCCCTAAATCTGGGCCACAGAGACAACTACCCCTCCAACTGCAAATGGAAGCAACTGTTGCATTTGATTTTTAAAGAGTTTTTTTTTGAAAATTGAGTAAGAATATGTAGGGGTTCCAGAGGTCACACATGCCTTCCAGGAAAAAAAAAAAAGACACCAGGAGCCCCATATAGTATAGTATGTCAGATAAATGGGACAGTTGTGGTAATACTTCTAACATTTTAACCCCTTCCCGACCGCCTAATGCCGCTAGGCGTCAGGAAGTTGGCAGCCTCAGGACCACCTAATGCTGATTGGCGTCAAGTCCTGGAGCTGTAGTTTAGCACAAGCGCAATTGTTCCCTGCCTATTCTCTGAGCTCGGCTCCGTGATCAGCCCGCTAGCTGCGATCACGGCTAGCAGGCCATTAGTAAACGAAAGGGGAAAGAAAACCCCTTTGTTTACATCGGTACAGCGCTGCTGTCTAGTGCAGTGTTCTACAAGGGACACTCAACTGTCCCTCACAGCGGCTGGCAATCTAAGCCCTCTCATAGGCTCATGCCTATGAGAAGCGGAGAAGAGGACGGATCGCTGTCCTAGTCAATTCAGGACATGGAAGTGCGGTAGCAGGGAGATGGGAGGGAAAGTCAAACGTGTTAAAGTCTGAAGCGGCAATAAATTTGATATTTATACCTTATAGTTTGCATAAGGAGTATCAGGAGAAGTGAAACGCCGTTTTCCAGCGGCAAAACAAGGGGTTTATACCCCCCAAATCCCCGGGGGAAAATCCAGGGAGCGCTTCCTGAAAGAGGCAGAGTTTTGGGCTGTAGCTCTGCCTCTACTGAAGTCAATCGCAGCTGATGGCCACCTTTCCCCACCCCTCTCAATCTTCCTTCACCGAGAGGGGCAGGGAGAGGTGGAGATCTGCACGGCGGTTGACTTCAGTAGAGACAGGGCTACTGGGCAAAGCCGTTCAAAGTCGTGGATGTTTGTCCTGGGATTTGAGGGGTATTAACCCCTCGTTTTGCGCTGGGATGCGGCGTTTCACTTCTCCACATACAGTACTTCTTATGCAAACTAGCAGGCAAAAATATCAAATTATTTTTGCTTCAGAGTCTCTTTAAGCCTAACAAAAAAAATAAATAAATCCAAGGATCCCAGGAGCAATCAGACGCCTCCAAAAGAATGTCCTGTTAAGGACCATGAAAGGAGGTAAGATTTCATTTGTGTGCTGAGTTGTAGGGCTGTGCAGCAAGCTGTCAAAGCTGCACAGCACCGATTTGTGAAAAATGGCCTGGTCACTACAGGGGTGTATGCCTGTGGTCCTGAAGTGGTTAAATAGTGCTTTTCTCCTGTTGGACTCAAAGCACTTGACAAACACAGAACATTTATATGAAAGTTTTTCTCCTGGCGGACTCAAAGCTCCAGAGCTGCAGCCACTAGGGGATGCTCTATAGGCGGTAGTAGTGTTAGTGTAGAGTCTTGCCCAAGGTCTCCTCACTGAATAGATGCTGGTTGAGAGCTGCAGCCACTAAAGGTGAGCTCAATAGGCCACTCTGCGGTGTTAGGGAGTCTTGCCAAAGGACTCCTTACAGAACAGATACTGGCTTACTGAATAGGAAGTGCCAAGATTCCGAACTTGGTCTCCTATGTCAGAGGCGGTGCTTCATTACACTATCCAGCCACTCAAAATGATACTCACAAATCCGGGCTGCAGCAACGGCACCCACGTTGCTGTGCTTGTGAGGTGATCCTAGCGTGGTTCGGAGGGGTTGGCCCTAGAGCTGCGCAGCCGCACTCGCGGCCAGGCGGACTGCGCAGCCGCGGCCAGAGGAAGCGGCCATATTGGGAGCGGCACGAGAGCCCGACCCGGCCTGTTGGGTCGCGATCGGCACGGGGGGCGATCTCAGGAAGGGGACCCGGCGGAGCTGCACGGAGGGCGCGGACCGCGTCCTCCGTGCATTTAAACATCTTGCAGGTACTTGGCTTTTTTAGCCATTTTGGCCTCGTAAGTCCTTTAATTCATTTTTAGGAGACGTAAGATAGATACAATTGTTTATTTCATTAGTTTATTTTCACCTCAGGTGTCCTTTTAAGTAACCTTTTAATCTTTGTGAATTTCTTGACATTTCTTGGCATCTATTGAGGGTATTAACCTCACTAGTTGGTAATTTTACTTTTCAGTAGAGTAATAGGTTTAGGCTTCTTGCACACAGGAACGTTACAGGCGCACGTTAGTGCAGCCTGTAACGCTCCCCCAACGCACAGCAATGTAACACAAGTGGGCTGTTCACACTGCCCACGTTGCGTTACATTGTAACGCAGCAAAGTGCTGCATGCTGTGCGTTCTATGCGGCTAAGCCGCGTTAGACTGTTTGCACATGCTCAGTCACGTTGGGGAGGAGGGGAGAGCGGCCGGGCACATGGCTAATTAATATTCACTGCACTCAGTGACGTGCAGGGTTTACTTCCTGGAGCTGCCGCTCTGTGCGGCGATTGGCCGGGAGGGACCACGTGATGCCGCATGCGTCCAAGAGTACGCATCACGGACGCCAGAGTGAGCTGCACAACGCGGCTCACTCTGATGTCCACACCAGAGAGCACCAGGTGTTGCGTTAGGGGCACGTTATGTGCCCTATAACGTCCCCTAAACGCAACGTCCTGGTGTATCACTAGCCTTAGTGTATTGGAAATTGGCAAGGTGATCGGTAAGGTCAGTTGTTTTCTGCATTACCGAATGCTGTAATGCTAAGTGAATTGAGGCCTATATCATAGCTCCCAACTGTCCCTCTTTTGGAGGGACAGTTTGCAAGCCCTGTTCCTCTTTCCTCCTCGTGTCCCTCTTTCTGGTCTTTGTCCCTCTTTCTAGTGTAAATATATATTTCTCTACTAAAAAATGTGTTTGACTCTAAACTTTATTCCCATCCTTTAAATTGATATATTACTAATTTTAAAATGTTAATATGAAGGAAAATGAATCAGGATAGAAAGGACCAGTGTGGTTTGAGGTATGTGTGACTAGGGGTGTGGCAGGGGTGGGGCTTAAGTGTCCCTCTTTCTCATCTCAAAAAGTTGGTAGGTGTCCCTATATGTCGTAGTGGTAACAACATAAATGTGGTGGGAGGAGGCAGCCCAGGTATAATGAAATCGTTAGTCAGGTTATTTCGGCACGTGGCGCTGTGCGCTGAAGCTGGGTGCCATCATTTGGTCCAAAGCAGACTGTCTACATGTGGGGTTGATATGGCTGTGTAAAAGCTATAGGCTTGCTATACACCAGCGGTTCTGCTTGCCTGACTTCAGGGGCATAAAGAGATGATTTGCATATTCAGTATCTGTGCGTTGTGGGTAACCACAGATGTTAACTTAAAGCTGAATTATCGCAAGTACCTTCTGTTTTTTTAAGAAGGCAAATCACATCAATAATCGATTGTATGGATTCAGTAATCGGGACACGATTGTATCACTCGGTCCTGACCTGCATGATGATCTCCTGGAGCAGATGCACCCCCCAAAGACTGTACAGTAGAATCTCATTATAGTAAACTCTGATATATTATACCTCTGGTCCCAGGTCTCCACCACGTGCCAGTGTGTGACATGTTCTGATTTGGTACATTTTTGATATAGTAAATTACTTGGCCCTGTCGCTTGGAGTTTATTATAAAGGATTCTACTGTATTCTGCGAAACACATCTGCTCCAGAAGACAAGACACAGAACATTTAAATTGCACTTTTCTACTGGCGGACAGAGCTGCAGCCAATAGGGTGAGCTCTATAAGCAGTAACTGTGTTAGGGAGTCTTGCATAAGGACTACTTACTGAATAGGTGCTAGCTTACTGAACCCGAAGATCCAAGATTCGAACCCTAGTCTCCTACGTCAGAGGCAGTGCCTTTAAAGTGTACCTGACATGAGAAGCGTCTCAGGTATCATACTTACCTGGGGCTTCAATAATCCCCCCCTTGAGGTCGCTCGTCCCTCGCCACCTCCCCGCGTGGCTCCTGTCACTCTCAGTAGTGACCAAAATCCTGGCACTTTGGTGCGTATGCACGGCCCAGCCAACGCGATCCCCCCCCCCCCCCCCCCATCATCACGCTCCCGTCTCTTTAAGGCTGTAGACACACTATTAGCACTTTCTAAGTGCTTTTCTGACCATCAGAGCGTTCTGAACATTTTTTTTTAAATGCTCCCCTTGACTTGCATTAAAATCGCGGTAAAATCCCAGTTAAACTGTCGCAATTGCATTTTAAAAAAAAAATTGCAATCAAGGCAATTTTAATGCAAGTTAACCACTTGAGGACCTAGGGCTTTCTACCCCTTTAAGACCGGCCACTTTTTTTCCATTCAGACCACTGCAGCTTTCACGGTTTATTGCTCGCTCATACAACCTACCACCTAAATGAATTTTGGCTCCTTTTCTTGTCACTAGTAAAGCTTTCATTTGGTGCTATTTGATTGCTCCTGCGATTTTTACTTTTTATTATATTCATCAAAAAAGACATGAATTTTGGCAAAAAAATGATTTTTTTAACTTTCTGTGCTGACATTTTTCAAATAAAGTAAAATTTCTGTATACATGCAGCGCGAAAAATGTGGACAAACATGTTTTGGATAAAAAAAACCCCATTCAGTGTATATTTATTGGTTTGGGTAAAAGTTACAGCGTTTACAAACTATGGTGCAAAAAGTGAATTTTCCCATTTTCAAGCATCTCTGACTTTTCTGACCACCTGTCATGTTTCATGAGGGGCTAGAATTCCAGGATAGTATAAATACCCCCCAAATGACCCCATTTTGGAAAGAAGACATCCCAAAGTATTCACTGAGAGGCATAATGAGTTCATAGAAGATATTATTTTTTTGTCACAAGTAAGCGGAAAATGACACTTTGTGACTAAAAAAACAAACAAACAAAGTTTCCATTTCTTCTAACTAAAAAAAAATGAAATCTGCCACGGACTCACCATGCCCCTCTCTGAATACCTTGAAGGGTCTACTTTCCAAAATGGGTCATTTGTGGGGTGTGTTTACTGTCCTGACATTTTGGGGGGTGCTAAATTGTAAGCACCCCTGTAAAGCCTAAAGGTGCTCATTGAACTTTGGACCCCTTAGCGCAGTTAGGCTGCAAAAAAGTGCCACACATGTGGTATTGCCATACTCAGGAGAAGTAGTATAATGTGTTTTGGGGTGTATTTTTACACATAACGATGCTGGGTGGGAGAAATATCTCTGTAAATGACAATTTTTTTAATTTTTTTTACACACAATTGTCCATTTACAGAGATCTTTCTCCCACTCAGCATGGGTATGTGTAAAAATACACCCCAAAACACATTATACTACTTCTCCTGAGTACGGCGATACCACATGTGTGGCACTTTTTTGCACCCTAACTGCACTAAAGAGCCCAAAGTCCAATGAGTACCTTTAGGATTTCACAGGTCATTTTGAGAAATTTCGTTTCAAGACTACTCCTCACGGTTTAGGGCCCCTAAAATGCCAGGGCAGTATAGGAACCCCACAAATGACCCCATTTTAGAAAGAAGACACCCCAAGGTATTCCGTTAGGAGTATGGTGAGTTCATAGAAGATTTTATTTTTTGTCACAAGTTAGCGGAAAATGACACTTTGTGAAAAAACACAATTAAAATCAATTTCTGCTAACTTGTGACAAAAAATAAAATCTTCTATGAACTTGCTATACTACTAACGGAATACCTTGGGGTGTCTTCTTTCTAAAATGGGGTCATTTGTGGGGTTCCTATACTGCCCTGGCATTTTAGGGGCCCTAAACCGTGAGGAGTAGTCTTGAAACAAAAATGACCTGTGAAATCCAGTACAGTATAGGAACCCCACTAATGACCCCATTTTAGAAAGAAGACACCCCAAGGTATTCCGTTAGGAGTATGGTGAGTTCATAGAAGTTTTTTATTTTTTTGTCACAAGTTAGCGGAAATTGATTTTAATTGTTTTTTTTCACAAAGTGTCATTTTCCGCTAACTTGTGACAAAAAATAAAATCTTCTATGAACTCACCATACTTCGTACGGAATACCTTTGGGTGTCTTCTTTCTAGAATGGGGTCATTTGTGGGGTTCCTATACTGCCCTGGCATTTTAGGGGCCCTAAACCGTGAGGAGTAGTCTTGAAACCAAATGTCGCAAAATGACCTGTGAAATCCTAAAGGTACTCATTGGACTTTGGGCCCCTTAGCGTACTTAGGGTGTAAAAAAGTGCCACACATGTGGTACCGCCGTACTCAGGAGAAGTAGTATAATGCGTTTTGGGGTGTATTTTTACACATACCCATGCTGAGTGGGAGAAATATCTCTGTAAATGACAATTGTTTGATTTTTTTTTTACACACAATTGTCCATTTACATAGAAATGTCTCCCACCCAGCATGGGTATGTGTAAAAATACACCCCAAAACACATTATACTACTTTTCCTGAGTACGGCGGTACCACATGTGTGACACTTTTTTGCAGCCTAGGTGCGCTAAGGGGCCCAACGTCCTATTCACAGGTCATTTTGAGGCATTTGTTTTCTAGACTACTCCTCGCGGTTTAGGGCCCCTAAAATGCCAGGGCAGTATAGGAACCCCACAAGTGACCCCATTTTAGAAAGAAGACACCCCAAGGTATTCCGTTAGGTGTATGGCGAGTTCATAGAAGATTTTATTTTTTGTCACAAGTTAGTGAAAAATGACACTTTGTGAAAAAAAAACCAATAAAAATCAATTTCCGCTAACTTTTGACAAAAAATAAAATCTTCTATGAACTCGTCATACACCTAACAGAATACCTTGGGGTGTCTTTTTTTCTAAAATGGGGTCACTTGTGGGGTTCCTATACCGCCCTGGCATTTTACGGGCCCAAAACCGTGAGTAGTCTGGAAACCAAATGTCTCAAAATGACTGTTCAGGGGTATAAGCATCTGCAAATTTTGATGACAGGTGGTCTATGAGGGGGCGAATTTTGTGGAACCGGTCATAAGCAGGGTGGCCTTTTAGATGACAGGTTGTATTGGGCCTGATCTGATGGATAGGAGTGCTAGGGGGGTGACAGGAGGTGATTGATGGGTGTCTCAGGGGGTGGTTAGAGGGGAAAATAGATGCAATCAATGCACTGGGGAGGTGATCGGAAGGGGGTCTGAGGAGGATCTGAGGGTTTGGCCGAGGTGTGCTAGGGGGTGACAGGAGGTGATTGATGGGTGTCTCAAGGTGTGATTAGAGGGGGGAATAGATGCAAGCAATGCACTGGCGAGGTGATCAGGGCTGGGGTCTGAGGGCATTCTGAGGGTGTGGGCGGGTGATTGAGATAGGGGCAGATAGGGGTCTAATCTGATAGGTAGCAGTGAAAGGGGGTGATTGATGGGTAATTAGTGGGTGTTTAGGGTAGAGAACAGATGTAAACACTGCACTTGGGAGGTGATCAGACGTCGGATCTGCGGGCGATCTATTGGTGTGGGTGGGTGATCAGATTGCCCGCAAGGGGCAGGTTAGGGGCTGATTGATGGGTGGCAGTGACAGCGGGTGATTGATGGGTGGCAGTGACAGGGGGTGATTGATGGGTGGCAGTGACGGGGTTATTGATGGGTGATTGATAGGTGATTGACAGGTAATCAGTGGGTTATTACAGGGGAGAACAGATGTAAATATTGCACTGGCGAATTGATAAGGGGGGGTCTAAGGGGAATCTGAGCGTGTAGGCGGGTGATTGGGTGCCCGCAAGGGGCAGATTAGGGTCTGATCTGATGGGTAACAGTGATAGGGGGTGATTGATGGGTGATTGATGGGTAATTAGTGGGTGTTTAGAGGAGAGAATAGATGTAAACGCTGCGCTTGGGTGGTGATCTGATGTCGGATCTGCGGGCGATCTATTGGTGTGGGTGGGTGATCAGATTGCCCGCAAGGGGCAGGTTAGGGGCTGATTGTTGGGTGGCAGTGACAGGGGGTGATTGATGGGTGATAGGTGATTGGCAGGTGATTGACAGGTGATCAGTGGGTTATTACAGGGAAGGACAGATGTAATTAATGCACTGGCGAATTGATAAGGGGGGGGTCTGAGGGCAATTTGAACGTGTGGGCGGGTGATTGGGTGCCCGCAAGGGGCAGATTAGGGTCTGATCTGATAGGTAACAGTGACAGGTGGTGATAGGGGGTGATTGATGGGTGATTGATGGGTAATTAGTGGGTGTTTAGAGAAGATAACAGATGTAAACAATACATTTGGGAGGTAATCTGACGGCGGGTTTGCGGGCGATCTAATGGTGTGGGTGGGTGATCAGATTGCCCGCAAGGGGCAGGTTAGGGGCTGATGGGTGGCGGTGACAGGGGGTGACAGGGGGTGATTGATGGGTGATAGGTGATTGGCAGGTGATTGACAGGTGATCAGTGGGTTATTACAGGGAAGAACAGATGTAATTAATGCACTGGTGAATTGATAAGGGGGGTCAGAGGGCAATCTGAGCGTGTGGGCGGGTGATTGGGTGCCCGCAAGGGGCAGATTAGGGTCTGATCTGATAGGTAAAAGTGACAGGTGGTGATAGGGGGTGATTGATGGGTAATTAGTGGGTGTTTAGAGGAGAGAATAGATGTAAACAATGGATTTGGGAGGTGATCTGATGTCGGATCTGCGGGCGATCTATTGGTGTGGGGGGGTGATCAGATTGCCCGCAAGGGGCAGGTTAGGGGCTGATTGATGGGTGGCAGTGACAGGGGGTGATTGGAGGGTGATTGACGGGTGATTGACAGGTGATTGACAGGTGATCAGGGGGGATAGATGCATACAGTACATGGAGGGGGGGTCTGGGGAGAATCTGAGGGGTGGGGGGGGTGATCAGGAGGGGGCAGGGGGGGGTAAAAAAAAATTGCGTTGACAGATAGTGACAGGGAGTGATTGATGGGTGATTAGGGGGGTGATTGGGTGCAAACAGGGGTCTGGGGGGTGGGCAGAGGGGGGGGTCTGATGGGCGCTGTGGGCGATCTGGGGCAGGGGGGGGGGAAATCAGTGTGCTTGGTGCAGACTAGGGTGGCTGCAGCCTGCCCTGGTGGTCCCTCGGACACTGGGACCACCAGGGCAGGAGGCAGCCTGTATAATACACTTTGTAAACATTACAAAGTGTATTATACACTTTGTATGCGGCGATCATCGGGTTAACATCCCGCCGGCGCTTCCGTATGGCCGGCGGGATGTTGCGGCGCCAGGCGGAGGCGGAGGATCGCGTCACGGATGACGCGATCGCTCCGCCCATGCCCCTACAAGGACCGCCGCCATTTGTCTATACGGCGGTCCTTGCGGCGTCCACTTCCCGGCCGCCTCTGTGCGTTAGGCTGTCGGGAAGTGGTTAATGGGAGTTTTTTTTTTTTTAAAAAAGCTCAAAGCTCTGATGGTTATATATAGGAAAGTGGAAGACCGCTCTGAAAAACGCTACATCAGAGCGGTTTTCCATCCATTTTTGTTACAGAAGCTGTTCAGTTACAGCTGTACGGTAATAAAATATAGCAAACGCTGCACAAAATTGTTAAAAAAAAAACGCTAGGTATGTTTAGAGAATATCTCTAAACATTTCTAGAATCGCTCAGAAAAACCTCTTCAAAAACAGCTAGCGTTTCCGTATCCGCTAGCGGTTTTTGTTGTGCACTGGCCCATAGTGTGTCTACAGCCTTACCAGCGCACTATCCAGCTACCAGAGCAGCACATAAGAATGGACTGCCAATGTCTTTTTATTTCATTAAATATATCAGCATACTTTTACTAGATTCTGCAATACATAGGAAAAAGCCTTGTAAGTTTTCACATGTGTGAGTAATAAATTGAAGTCTTTCTGCCAATAACTGGAGCCTGGCTGTGAACTGCTTTTCTGCCTGGCTGGATGTGTCAGGTGAAGTGATATAGGGAAGTGGACATGCTAACACGCTCTGCTACAGACTTCGCTTTACATTATGTCAGTCTGCTTGTTACAGAAGATGTAAATGTACTAATTTAGTTTTTCTTTTTTTTCTTAGTTTAAAGGGACTCTGAACAGTGCAGAAACTATGGAAAGATAGTTACATTGTATTACACAGGGCAACTTTTTGCTAAAGTCAGCAGCTCCATTCTGCTGAATGGAGCTGCTGACACTGGGGAAAGTGTTGTTCTGTGTAATACAATGTAACTATGGAAAGATGGATATCATTTTAAAGCTCTCTCTCTGACGACCCCTAAATCGTCGCCCTACGCCTTTTAGTTTTCTCTATTTTTGCGATCGAAATCGCAGCCGCTGCAATTTCAATCGCGAAAATAGCGAACACTAAAAGGCGTAGGGCGGCGATTTATATATCATTGGAAAGAGGAGAAAGAGAGCTTTAAAATGATATGCATTTTCCATAGTTTCTGCACTGTTCAGAGTCCCTTTAACAGTGTGTTTTGCATAGGATTTTCTTGCACCTACATTTGCTTTAACCCAAATGCAGATGCATAAAAAATGCTCTACCGTTTTTGTAAAAATTGAAGTGCATCAGTAGAAATAGGGCACTTTAATTCCTATGATGATCACTGTAGCCTGGTGATCTGGGAAGAGCAGACGATTAATGTGCCATCTGATTTTCGGATTGTAAAGTAGAAGTGAAAACGCGCCCTTATATGTGCATCTGCTTTCCCCAAATACATTCCATAATAAACCATGATGTTGGGCGGCATGGTGGCGTAGTGGTTAGTACTCTCGCCTCGCAGTGCTGGGTCCCTGGTTCAAATCCCAGCCAAGACGCTATCTGCATGGAGTTTGTATATTCTCCCTGTGTCTGTGTGGGTTTCCTCCAGGCACTCTGGATTTCCTAACATCCCAAAAACATACAGATAGTTAATTAGCTTCCCCCTAAATTGGCCCTAGACTATGATACATACATAGACCCATGGTAGGGATTAGATTGTGAGCCCTTCT
This sequence comes from Hyperolius riggenbachi, assembly GCF_040937935.1. Classification (NCBI taxonomy): domain Eukaryota; kingdom Metazoa; phylum Chordata; class Amphibia; order Anura; family Hyperoliidae; genus Hyperolius; species Hyperolius riggenbachi. Next base: position 374,950,136 of record NC_090650.1, read on the forward strand.
GGCGGACAGTTAAGTGACAAGATAATATACTCTGTACAGTGCTGCAGAAGATAATGTCTCTATATAAATACTAAATGATGATAATGTCAAGGAATGCAAAGCTTACTTCCTGAGCCCATTACACAAGTTCCTAAATAAGCATTATTGGGAGAGTTCTGTTGTCCAAAAAGGTGCTATTATGTCATGGATACAAGACTACATAATCTGAATAATTTGTCATGTTGTGAAATGTGTAGGTCAAAATGGAAAGGTCATTTTTAAAAACTTTAAAGGAGAACTGTAGTGAGAGGTATATGGAGGGTGCCATATTTATTTCCTTTTAAGCAATACCAGTTTCCTGGCTATCCTGCGCATCCTCTGCCTCCAATACTTTTAGCAATAGACCCTGAACAAGCATGCAGCAGATCAGGTGTTTCTGACATTTTTGTCAGATCTGACAAGATTAGCTGCATGCTTGTTCCTGGTGTGATTCACACTACTGCAGGCAGATAGTTCCGCAGGGCTGCCAGGCCACTGGTGTTGCTTAAAAGGAAATCAATATGGCAGCCTCCATATCCGTTTCACTACAGTTGTCCTTTAAATTACAAAATGTCTCGTGTATAACTGATATCCGTTTTTAAATGGTGGTTTATTTTTCCCTTTAAGCCCTCAAAATCAGTACGTGCCCCCACATCTGCTGCTATAGGCTGGTGCGTAGAATAGCAGCGCACAGCAATCGTCAAGTTTATTACCATTAAATCTGCCAAGTACTTTACTAGGAATTTTTCTGTCACAGAGCATAAAAATGAATTGGGAAGGCTGTGGCCTGAATCCCTCTTGCCTGCCTTCCACCTCGGCTGATGCTAATGTCATGTGAGCTGCTGTCAGGGCAAAGGGCGGCCGGCTGTGTGATTTATTCACTGGGATGGAAAGGCCACAATAAATCCTTACCACCGAGCCCATTCTTTTATAGAACGTTAGGAATAATTGTAGAATGTTTTCTGCCCAATATTGCGCTCACAGGGATGCAGGAACATTTTTTTTTTTGGGATTTAAACCTGTCAGTCGAGGATTTGAACAGGCCAGTCTTATTCCCAGAGGTGTGTCAAACTCAAATATATAGTGGTCCAACATTGAAAACTATGACCAAATCACAGGCCAGTTCCGTAACTACGGAGGTCTGGGCCCCAGTGCGAGTTATACATTGGGGCCCCCCGGGCACTCTATACATAACAATTGATACGGCGCACCAAAACCTGCCAAGGACAACCACAGTGTCAGAGGTGCAAGAAGAGGATAAGGGACAGTTTAATGATTACCACTATTCAAAGCATCTATAGAGGTGATTACTAGCACAGGACCATTAGAGGAGCTAATACTGCAGTTGAGGGAGGGCTCTACGGGGCCCCTCTGGCCCAAGGGCCCCCGTTGCAGTCAAGACCTCTGTAACTCCTATTGCTACACCACTGTCACGGGCCAACCTTGACTTCAAGTGGCCACCTCCCTCTCTTATACTGTTCCCTGGTGTCTAGTGGCCCCTCTCCCTCCACCATGTGCCTTCCCCGGTGGTCTAGTGCTTCCAAATATAGCACCCCTGGTGGTAACCTCTTCTCCAGAGGTAGGAAAGGTGGTGATGGCGTCCCTTAAAAGAGAAATGCTAGTGCTACTTCCACAATAATCCCATGGAGTCACAACGCTGGTGACGTGCATGCGCTGTCCTATTCACTGTGCCACGCTGAGTCCGGCAAGCTGTGCAATCACATTGGCATGCATGGCAGCACTTCCTATTGGCTCATGTGGCCCCTTTCGCTCCGCCCAACCCTCACTCTTCGTAGTTTCAGCAACTAGCGCTGAGGGGTTCGTGGGCCAAACCTAATGCAAAGTGGGGAAACCACTTACCGGTCAATTTTGATGGCACTGGGGTCATATTTGGCACACGGGCTAGAGTTTGATGTGTATGGCTTGAGGTATACGTTTTTAATAACTTTCAAAAAAAATTTTTTTAATTTACAGGAATAAAGAAAGGGGGGAAAAAGACACAAATTAAAGTAAGGCAACTTTCACAGTGAGACGTTGTGTTACCTGAAAGCCTCAGAGGTGGTGCATTGCAGTGCGGAAAGCCGCATTGCAAAGCGTCTGTTACATCGCACCGCTGTGAACAAGGCAGGGCTGTGGAGTCGGTCCAAAAATCCTCCGACTCCTCAGTTTAGGATTCCACCGACTCCGACTCCTCTAATTTGCATATTACAATTTTGTTGATTAAAAGTATGTATCATGAAATTCGTCTCTTAACTGCCAACGCTTAGGAATTTTACAAGACAACTGAAGTGAGAAGGATATGTAGACTACTATATTTATTCCCTTTAGACTAAAACTAGTCCTTGGTAAGAGTACTTGTAAAAGGTACAAACCGGAACAAAGAACATCTATCAGGCCCTAGGCAATGTAAGTGTGGGTACATGTAAGAATGATGTGCAGGTACTCTGCAGGGAAATGAGGAGATTGTAAACAGACAACACCTCTGTGTTCAATGTGCACAGCATTCTCAGTGGATTCCATGCAGCTCTGGGGGGAGTGCATATGTAGAGTATAGTACTACTGTGTAACAAAGTAAACCTGAGACAGATGAAATTAAAGTTTTATACATACCTGGGGCTTCCTCCAGCTGCCTTCAGGATAATCAGTCCCTCGTTGTCCTCCTCTACCACCTGGATCTTCTGCTATGAGTCCAGGTACTTGAGCCAGTCGGGCGTAGTGCGCATGCACACACTCTGCCGCCAGGAGCATACTACACCTGTGCAGCATTATTGCGCAGGTGCAGAATGTTCCTGGCTGTGGGAGCGGCATGCGGCCGGACAGTGCTGACTGGCTGAATTACCAAGACTCATAGCAGAAGATCCAGGTGGTGGAGGACAGCAAGGGACTGATTAGCCTGAAGTGGGCTGGAGGAAGCCCCAGGTATGTATAAAACTTTACTTTTCCTCCGTCTCAGTTACCCTTTAATTTGTAGTCACCAAACCAAATTTTAACACATCAAATTATTTGATTTCATCAGCAAAGGGAGTGCATACATTTGCATAAATCAGCATCAATGCAGAATTATTTCCATCCCGTTGACCATCTCTATTAGTGACACGGCTACACATCAGGCTTTATTCTTAAAGCATAGATGTTATTTAGTATATATAAGAGATTCCTGTGTACACATCATATCATATATACAGTCACAATCAGCTATGTATATCTGATCTTAAAAATACGGGGACTGCTTTATTGAAGCAGCACAAGTAACTAATTTTGATTGGTTTATTTCATTTTTGTGGACTAAGCACAGCTATTACTGTATATATACATTATTTGTAATGACTATTATCTGAGAAATAGAACATTTTTTTCATATTTTCTATTTTAATTACAGTTACAAATTCATTAGGAGTCGGTGCATTTTTTCCCGACTCCGACTCCAGGCACCCAAAATTGCCCGACTCCGACTCCACAGCCCTGGAACAAGGCCAAAGTAATCCTATAATGTGCATCTGGCTTCATGTGTTAAAGCAAAGTGATAGCAAGCAGATTCTTTACAGAATAATGGTAGATCGGCTTCCCATAAACAGAACATCTGACAAGAAGTCCTAATGTTCAGTAGAGAGTGAAATTATCAGGTAGTTGGATGAATGATCGGTTCGCTAGCTATTCTCTAGATCGGTGTAGATTTCTGATGGTAGATCAGTCATTTGTTCAACCATACACTTCTCTTGCCTTTTTTTTCCCTGTGTCTTAACAGTTTATAGTACCTGTTATTACTAGTTGCCTTTAAACATAACTGGAAATGTTTGTGATGTGCAATATACTGGAACCCAAAAGCCTGGCCTAGTCGCGCCCTATCACGCATGCCCGGCCAGGCAGGCACCCGCGCCACGCTCCTGGGAGCGATCTGCGCCTGTGCAGAAGTACTGCGCAAGCGCAGATCGCTCCCAGGCAAGGGAGCGCAGCAAGGGGAGCACGCAATTGTGGGAGACGGCGAGGGACGAGCAGCCTTAACAGGGCTTTAAGGAAGCCAAAGGTAAGTATTATACCAGAGACACTTTAAGCAGCTTTGCAACACCAGCTGCTGACATTCTCTTCCCCCTGCCGCACTGCACGCCATTGCTTTTCTCTGCTTTTCTCTCTCCATACTTACACTTCCTTACATCTCTGATTGTGGACTTTCGTGTCCGCCAGAGGGGCACTTCCTGTGTGGGCATGGTCTCTAGTATCAGGGAATCAGTTGAGCCTAATGCTACGTACACACATGCGACAACGATCGTTCGTTGTCAACGACGAACGATCTTTTAATTGACGAAAGAACGACCGAAGTAAAGTTAGTTGTAAAAAGTATGTAACGATCACATCGTTAGAACGAACGTTACACCACGTAAAAGCACTTAATGCGCCTGCGCATAAAATTGTAAAGTTCCTTGGAGAAAAAGTGAAATGCGCATGTCCAGCCTGGTACGAACGATCGTTTCCAACGATGTGCCACTTTTGCTAACGATCGTCGGTGGTAAAAATCCGCCAAGACAGAACTTTGTTTTGTAGCGATTTGCCTCGTTCGTCGTTTGCCTTAATAGTCGTTGGTTCGTTTTTTGTAACGATCGTCGTTGGTAAAGATCGGGGAACGATCGTTACAAACGACTATAGTCGCATGTGTGTACGCACCTTTAGTCGGACTTTGGTGTTGGACTGGAATTCCGCCATCATATTTATGTCCCACTCTATGGGACATAGGACTGGACCGGAGAAATAGTAATGTCCTGCTCTGTGGGACAAAGGAGTGGAAAGGGTTAAACTGGGTTAAAGCTATAGTGTTCGCAGTGTTGTCTGGCGGCCATTATTTTTTGTTTTGTGTACTAACGTTAACACAGAGCTATTTTAAAGCCCAGGTCTGAGGGGAAAAAATGTTGTTTGGGTTATTTTTTTTGGGGGGGGGGGGGGGGAAGAGAAGGCTTGGGTAGCCAATAAAAATAAACAAGTGTGGCCTTTACATGGGTGGATAATGAAATGATGAGTAATATGTTTGTGAGAAGTGCATTATATAGGTAGAAAAAAAAATGTTTTGTAAAAAAAATAATACCTTTTTAATGGATAACTAATAGAGTTAAATGATGCAAGCTTTCTGGGATCTAGTCCCCTTCTTCAGGCATATTTCCAGATGTAAGCTGAAGTAAAACACTCATGCAGATAAATGGTATGCAGATATATGGAAGTGCATTGAAACTTCTCTGCCATCCCCACCTAGCCTTTTTAAAGGGGTTTCCATTCTCTGGAGGCGGCAGGCATGACCTTGCACTGGGGTCCTCCTATCTTCTGAAATACCACCAGCATACCCTTGCGGTGCCCAATCTCCTGCAGACACTGCTGGGAGAGGGTGTGGCACACAAGACAATCACTCATCCCCTTTGATCCTATTGGAGAAGGCATTACTATGAAAGCTGCCAACCACCCTGTACGTGCCGACTATCAGAGTATATACAGAAAAAGGGCATTAGGTTCTAGTGGGTGGCTTTTATGGGACAGCGTTGAGCACAATGCTGCTGTTTGAAAGCTGTATTAAGTCAACAAGCTTTTTAACTGCTTCTAGTCCTGCAATTTCCGAATGCAGAAAGGCATCATTCCTGCCAATCCGTTTGGCCTCCTTTATCTCCAGTTTCTATCAATAGACTCGGCTAATAGTGGATGTTCTGAGGTTTTTTTTTTTACTGAACTGTGCCCTTAATTAGATTTTAAAATGCTGTAAATATGATTACTGGGTAGCATTGAGCCTCATCCTTATACGTTATCAGGGATTTCTTCCGTTACAGACTCCATGTTTACATAAAACGTTGACCGTCAGTTTTTACAAACTCATTCTTCTCTTTTCAGCTGAATTGCCTCCTCCATACACAGCCATTGCCAGCCCAGATGCCAGCGGAGTTCCTGTAATAAACTGCCGGGTGTGCCAGTCTCTTATTAATCTGGACGGGAAGCTCCATCAGCACGTTGTGAAGTGCACAGTCTGCAATGAAGCCACGGTAAAGGCATTTTATTGGCTAGTAAGAGGCTTTGTTGGGAGATACTGTCCTCCAGCACCAGAGATGGGAAGTAATTTCTCAGTGTAAACATCTACATTGACTTAAAGCATTAGGGACAGCCATACCATCCCAGGAAAAAAACATATAAAAAACATTTTACATCTTAACTGCCTCTGACTGAAGCCAATCCTGATTTCATATCCTTCCTTATGCTGGGTAGACACTACACGTCTTTCCGCTCGATAGATGGGATAATTTCCGACATGTCCGATGTTCCTTCTGATAATTTTTGGGTCTTTTTTTTTTTTTTTTTTTTCATAGAAGTGAATAGAAAAAGTTAAGAAAAAACGAGCAGAATCGACTGAAAAAAGCGATTGGACGGAAAAACATATCGTGTGTGTGTACCCAGCATTACACTCCTCCCCTCCCCCCTTTCCTAGGAACTGCACTGTCATATCTAGATTGCTTTGTAAACACATTTGAGAACAGCATAGATTTTTATTTCAGTAGCTTTACACTGAACTGCTCTCAGCCAATCATTGAGGAATGTGGGAGGGGAGATGACAAGCTTCCCTCTCCTTAGCAGTGTACCAAATAGAGCCAAGCTGACTGAGATAAGATTCATTACAGTATACACCTTTATGATTATATTGGAATGCTTCCAATGCAGGGTCAGATTGTAGACTGCATAATAAACACAGAACAGTGGGTAAATGGAATTTGATTTTAAGGCTGACCACCCCCCTTTAAAGAACAAGCGACACCCATGCTAACCTAGAAATAAAAACACATATATAAGTAGATAAATACTACTTCTACTTACATAGCAGATGTATTGTGCTATCCACGTAATGATTCCTGTAATTTTATAAAGGAAAAGCAGAAAATCCTATTCTAGGCAGTGGCCATCTTGCCAAGCTAATACTGACATCATATCTTCCCTGACTCTTGTCCCCCCCCCCCCCCTCCCTTCTCTTGCTCATTGTGTATTCATTAGCTGCCCTCCTCCCAGAGTCTTCAGACACTCCCACTGAGGTGTATACTAACAACTGCACTGTTTATTTACTGTTTATTTACACATCCAATCGCGGAGTCACCTCAGCCTTGCTTGTAAACACAAGTGATCAGAGGGTGTTTCTGATAAGGAGCTAGGCAGGGAAATAAATGGAAGAGTAGGAATATATTCTAGATGAAAAGAACTCCCAGCATTCAACTGTTTGGCACTAGGGCCAGTGCTCCTAAAGTATGTGATAACTACAAACCATAACAGCAGAAAAAGTTTTTAAAGTTTTTTTGAATGCAGGATTAGCAGCTTTATCACTTTTACACTCAGACGAGTTACTGTTGAAATTTGATTTTTATGGTGACAATACCGCTTTAAGGTGGCCAAACGCTCATCAGTTTTTGTTCCGCAATATCCAGCCGATTTGATCACTCTGATCAAAACGGATAGAAATCGATGCAGGGATCTGCCCATTCATTCAATTTTTTGGGGGGCGAAATCTAACAACTGGATTGGTCCAGATGGAAAATTTAGGTTGATCACCAGCGGGTCCAGAGCGGTGGCATAGCGTTGCACTGGATCGGTGCAGTGCAACGCTGCAGTTCGATAGATTTTTTTAAAAAATAGATTTCATTCTGAAATCTATTGTAAAGCTTTTCTTAGGGTGTGGCACACATTAGATAGATTCCTGTCAGATTTGATTTGACAGTAATCTATCTGATGGTTGAATTTGGCAATCTGTAAGTGTATGTCCACCTTGGCATTGGTTGTTAACATTCACTGGTTTCTATTCCTGGTATGTTAATGTTCTCCTCATGTTGGCCATGTTGGTTTAGAATGAGTAAGCTGACCAGCATATGTGGCTATACTAAGGTATCGTACCTATTTACAGATGCACCTTAAAGTGGACCAAACTCTTGCACAGCACACAATAAAAAGTCTTTATTCTATGTGTAGATTCTGAAGAAACCCACTGCTTTGTGTTTGCTTAGCCACATCAGTGTCTAACTAGTTCTTCACAGCAGCTGTGAATAGACTGCCGGAGCACTGCTGCTGCAGCTCTCTGTACAGTAAACACCGATGCTTAACTACTTCAGTGCTCCCTGCAAAGTGAAAACCTATTCTAAACTTTAAGATAAGAAGCAGCTAGTTGAGTCCGAACTGATGTGCGTTATGCAGTGTCACCTGAGGTGCCTTCTTTCTTCCCCTTGGTTCAGCGTTCCTGCTATTTTCTGGGTTATTTTTCCAACTTTGTTTCAGTCTGTTGGTGTGACATGCAGTATAACAGCAGCTCTGCATGTGTTTTCAGACATAAAGCATTTTTAATTCATGACAGAAATATGGCAGCATCTGTATTTACCTCACTTCAAGTGTCCTTTTTAATGGGAAGTGTTTACTACAAGTACTGTTGGATCAGGCAGCAGTCATTTAGCCTGTTTGTAGACTTAGGCTAGGTTCCCACTTGAGCCGGCCCTCTAACACTGCAAGAGTGAACAGTGTAGTGTCCACTCCGATGGTCCGGTCAGAGCCTGGAGCAGATGCATTTCAACCATGAGCTAAATGGTAAACTCATCCACTGGTCCAGGAAAAATCGAGACCGCAAAAGAGTTGTGCTTCCTGCAAGGGATCCGTTGTAGACTGACAAGCATGAATTGATAATACATTTGCTCAATTGCTATAGTAGGAACTGAACCTAATTGACAAAAGAGGGACATATACACACACGACCTCTATAGAGATAAAAGTTTTAGGTCAGGGCACACTGCTAAAGCCTTCTGACCAAAATCACTTCGGTTCTGAAATCCCAAATTAATTCCCAGCATGGGCAGCACAGTGGTGTAGTGGTTAGTGCTCTCATCTTGCAGCGCTGGGGCCCCGGTTTGATTCCTAGCCAGGTCAACATCTGCAAGGTGTTTGTGTGTTCTCCCCGTGTCTGTGTGGGTTTTCTCTGGGAACCCCATTTTCCTCCCACATCACATTTGGTATGATTAGATTGTTGTTAGCTCCTCTAAAGGGACAGTTAGTGAGAAGACTGTATACTCTGCACAGCACTGAGGACGATGTCGCTATACAAATATTAATAATACATTGCTACAGCTGTGTAGTTAACACTTTAGCAGCCAATTTATTTAGAAACTTGCAAATGCTCCAGGTCAGTTTTATTTCGGCACATTTTTTATTTCTTATTTGTTACATTTCCCTGCTAATTAGTCCTGCTGTAATGTGTGTTTATGGGCACGTGTCAGTAGGGGGCAGTATTAGACAATAACAGGACTGAGGTCAAAAACATTGCGCTTATCTCACTAACGAGAGAACTTTATTGAAACTGTTAATGGGTTAAAGAGAACCCGAGGTGTGTTTAAATAATGTTATCTGCATACAGAGGCTGGATCTGCCTATACAGCCCAGCCTCTGTTGCTATCCTAAGGTCCCCCTGCACTCTGCAATCCCCCATAAATCACAGCCGTGCTGTGAGGCTGTGTTTAAATCTGTAGTGTCAGTCTCGGCTGCTCCCCCGCCTCCTGCATAGCTCCAGTCTCTGCCCCCATCCCTTCCCTCCAATCATCAGGGAGGGAAGGGATGCAGGCGGGGCCCGGAGTTCTGCAGGAGGCGGGGAGAGCAGCAGACTGACACTATAGAGATAAACACAGCCAGCTCTGACAAGCTGTTTGTCAGCAGCGTGGCTGTGATTTATGAGGGATTGCAGAATGCAGGGGGACCTTACCGGGGTTTGGGATAGCAACAGAGGCTGGGCTGTATAGGCAGATCCAGCCTCTGTATGCAGATAACATTCTTCAAACCCACCTCGGCTTCTCTGTGTGTGTGTGTGTGTGTGTGTGTGTGTGTGTGTGTGTGTGTGTGTGTGTGTGTTATATATATTTGTGTAATTTATTCTGTTTTGTATTTTAGCCAATCAAGACCCCTCCCACGGGTAAGAAGTACGTCAGGTGTCCTTGTAACTGTCTCCTTATCTGCAAGGATACGTCACGGAGGATAGGATGCCCGCGGCCTAACTGGTACGTCCTGAGCCTTTATAACGCGGCCACATCTGCTCTGATGAATGCTTGCTTACTCCATGAGATTTCTGAATGCAGTCAGATGTATTCCATGCAGCATTCTCCTCTGTGCAGATTGGGCTGACAACAGATTAGCAGAGAATTCTCCATCCACCCCCTGCTGGCGACATCAGCTCTTCTCTGTGCTCACACTGAGCAGCAAGCGTCATATTTCGTGCGGCGCAGCTTAAACCCATTAATATCAGCGGTGATGCAGTTTGTGTAGGATTAGCCAGGGAGCAATACGTAACTGCCTACTGCTCAGAGAACTGATGTGAGAGCCACTGCGGAGCCACAGAAATTCCCTTAAAATGGAGTTCTATTTAACCGTTTAATATCCAGGGCTTGAAAGGAAACTTGAAGTGAGAGGGATTTGGAGGCTGCATATTTGTTACCTTTTAAAGCGGTGTAAAACTCTGACATAATATTCAATAAAAACATGTTTTCCTACTTTTTTATATGCCATACGATTGTCATATTTGCATTTGTGCATAAGTATTAGTAATTTAGAAATTACCCAAAAGAACAGTTTTTTGCTTTGAGAGCTGCCTTTGCATTTTATTCATAACTGGTTTTATTCATCTTGTATTGAAGGCAGAAATGCTTTGAGTGTCTGTCTGTGTCGGGGAGCTTCTGCACAGTCATTGAATGTGTCACATTCCTCACTTGATACAATTAAGTAAACACAAGATAACATTTATCTCCACTTCGGATGCGTCCAGATTTCTCTGCACTGAACTTTTAAGTTCTGTGTGTAACCCTTTGAATGCTGTTCTAGTAAAAAAAAAAATGCTGGTTGTATATAATATGCTGTAAATAATTTTTTAGAGCAAAAAAGAAATGCTGGGTTTCATTCCTCTTTAAATACCACCAGTTGCCTGGCTGTCCTGCTGATCTTTCTGGTCAGTGGTGTCTGAATCACACACCTGAAGCAAGCATGTGGTTACTCCAGTCAGAAACATCTGATCTGCACATGCTTGTTCAGGGTATACGGCTAAGGCCTCTTTCACACCAAGACGTTGCGTTTTAGGGGACGTCAAGGTCGCATAACGTGCCCCTAACGCAACGCATGGTGGTGTTGAAGTTGGACGTCAGATTGAGCTGCGTTATGAGGCTCTTCATGCTATCCTGGGAAGTCCGGATCATTGAAATGATCCGGATCTTTGAACCGAATCTTTGAATCATTTTACTAGAGAAGCAGGGGTGCAGCAGAGTGAGAGGTGCAGGAGAATGAGGGCACATTGAGGGTGCTAATGGGGAAGGGAGAGATGCAGCAGGAAGATTGTGCTTGTGCACAGAAGCTGCAGTTCCTGTTTCTTCGAGACATCCACTGTGAACCGAATCCTTCATTGTGGTGATCCGGATGATTCGACTCACAAAAAAGATCCAAAGATCTGAATTGTTCATGATCTGGACAACACTACAGTGCAGTGAATATTTATTAGCCATGTGGCTAGGAACAATAGCGACTCTCCCCTTACTGAGCATGTGCAAACAGTCTAACGCAGCTAAAACCACCTATAACGCACAGCATGCTGCACTCTATTTGAACGTCCAGCGTTACACTGTAACACAACATGGGCACTGTGAACAGCACATTGCTTTTTCATTAATGTGAGTTGGGCTGCGTTACAGGCTGCACTAACATGCACCTGTAACGTCCCACTGTGAAAGCAGCCTAAAAGTATTACAGAGAGAGGATGAGCAGTACAGTTAGGCAGCTGGTGTTGTTTAGGACTAACTTCACATATGATGCAGTGGGAGTGTCCTATGGCAGGAGAGCCCAGGGCAGGTAAATCGCACCACACTATGTCCTATTTCCCACACACCGTGAAAGACAGCGTAGACAGGGTGACAGGATACTCCCTGCTGGACAGGACGTACAAACAAATATGCCATAAACTCCAATGCAAATGCCTGCCACGTGATAGCGCTTGTACTGCCGGACAATGCACTGCAGAGTCTGCCGCCTTTGTGTCATTGTAACCACTTCCGCAGCATCGCACCGTGGGTAGTGTGGCCAGACCCATAGAGACTAATGGCCACTGTGTCGGAGGAGCGTACCAGGACGCAATGCGACATATGTTTGAAAGGGGCCTTAAAGAGAGTCTGAAGCGAGAATGAATCTCGCTTCAGACCTCAAAGATAGCAGGAGCATGCGTGCCCCTGCTAAACCGCCGCTATCGCGCCGCTAAACGGGGGTCCCTTACCTCACAAATCCCCCTCCGTGCAGTGGGGGATCTCTTCCGCATAGAGGCAGGGCTAACCGCCGCAGCCCTGCCCCACGCACGTCTGTCAGCGCGTATCTCCGCCTCTCCCCGCCCCTCTCAGTCTTCCTTCGCTGAGAGGGGCGGGGGAGAGGCGGCGATGCGCCGCTGATAGATGGCGCTGAGAGGCAGGGCTGCAGCAGTTAGCCCTGCCTCAAGAGCAGCAAAATCTACGACCAAGTTGGTCGTTTATTTTGCAGGGATGGGTTTGGGGGTGAAGGGACCCCCGTTTAGCCGCGGGATAGCGGCGTTTCATCAGGGGCACACATGCCCCGGCTATATATAAGCACTGAAGCGAGATTTATTCTCGCTTCAGTGTCTCTGTAAAGTAAATTATTATGGTCCCCTCTATATCCCTCTCACTTCAAGTGTGCTTTAACTGGTTCGGGACCACATGTAGTTAAAACTACACCGGACTTTTGGTCTAAGGCCCGGAACCCACTACAAATCGCTAGCGCAATCGCTAGCATTTTTAATTAGCGGTTTGTAAGCATTTTCTGGCTCTTTTTGGAGCAATTTTAAAAAGTGTAAGCTTTTTGCCAGCGATTGTGTAGCGATTTGTAATTACCGATTTCCGATTTTTAATTTTGATTGGTCCTTTCAATGTATCATTTATTTTACAGTTTGCAGTAATTTAAAATCGCACTCAAATAGCTGTGTAGCGATTTATGAGCGATTTGCCAGCGCTTCAATACTTTACATTGAAGAGCAAACTCTCCCAAAATGCTGCATGGCCTGCGATTGCGATTTTGCTAATTGCAATTGCTACTTTGCCAATTTAAAATAAATTTAACAAATTCCAGAGTGTTTAGGGAAATCGCCAGCGATTTTAAAGCGCTCCCTAAACGCTCAGAAAAGCGCTCTAGTGGGTTCCAGCCCTAAGCTTGATTCGACGTAGTTTTAACATCACCCTATCCGGAGAACGGGAGCTCCTTAACTCGGTCAGTGTTCAGGAAGTGTGTGTAAAAAAAGAAAAAAAAAAAAAAACACCACACACAGCAACCAGCTTTTGAAAGACTTGCACCAGAAGTACTGGAACCAGCAAGGGCTGAAACTGATTACACTATCTCTCTTCTAGCCTAAAGGTGGCCATACACTGGTCGATTTGCCATCAGATTCGACCAACAGATAGATCCCTCTCTGATCGAATCTGATAAGAGAGGGATCGTATGGCCACCTTTACTGCAAACAGATCGTGAATCTATTTCAGCCTGAAACCGATTACAATCTGTGGCGCATACATTACCTGCTCTGCCGGCGCGACTCCCCAGGTCTCTGCTGTCTTCTTCTCCACTCTGGTCTGGTCTCCGGCATGCTTCACTTCTTCCTGCCCGGCAGGAAGTTTGAACAGTAGAGCGCCCTCTACTGTTTAAACTTCCTGCTGGGCAGGATGAAGTGAAGCATGCCAGAGACCAGACCAGACCAGAGAAGCCAGCAGAGACCAGGGCACTCGCACCGGCCAGAACAGGTAATGTATACCCGCTGTATTGTGTCGGTCGTCGGGCATTCGAACGCCGCTAGCGACGCACTCCCGACCCGCTGGCGTTCGTGAGAAATCTCCCGCATGGATGGATCGACGGGAACGATCGATTTCGGATGGAAATCGATCGTTCTGTCAGCGGTGTGCGCGGCGATTTCACAGCCGATTCGATCACTGTGATCGAATCGGCCGTATATCGGCGGGAAAATCGTTAGGTGTATGGGCCCCTTAAGGGACATCAAATTCCCATACAGTAATAGACACAGATCATTCTGTCCTGGCAGACTCAAAGCGCTGCAGGGCTGCTATCAGGTGACCACAATCATAAGAGGGGCACTATGGCGAAAAATTGTAAAATATGTGCAAACATATGCAAATAAGTACATTTTTATTCCAGAGTAAAATGAGCCATAAATTACTTTTCTCCTATGTTGCTGTCGTTTTGGACTAGTCCATCTCTTTATGGGGAATTCTCAGGGATTTATTTATTTTCAAAAGCACTTAGTGAATGGCAGTTGCTCTGTCCAACTGCCAAAAAAAACTGTAGCGAGCAGGGAAGCTGGCCAGCATCCTTCTTTAAATACTTTTAGACAATATCTTTGTAAAGAACTAGGTGACCTAAGCCCGTTTAAAAATGGCCTCTAGGTCTGTGTCGAATCCCCATCCCCTTATTCCCCTCTCCTCCACTCCCCTAGCCTCCCACCTCCCCTCCCACTCTGCATCGCAGTGTCACCGCGCATGCGCGCACTCCGCGCGCACGCCACCCGCTGAATTGCCGCAAACCCGGCCGCCCGCTGACACGCCGCCCGCTCGGCTCCCTGGTCCCACGCTATCCCTGTGTATCGTTGTCCGTGCTGCGCAGTGCGCACATGCGCACAACGGTTCAGCACGGACAACACTACACAGGGACAGCGCACGGACACAGGGGTTTTATTATAGAGCGTAAAAGCCTTGCTGAGAAACCTTATCTCAAGCTGTCTCTCACTGTTTCTTGGCTTTTTAAGTGCTTTACAAAACAGGACTGTATCAGACCCAGTGGGTTGAATAGCTCAGAGCTCTTTTGCATAGATAACTGATTTTTTTTTTTTTAATGTAATTCTTCCTGTACTGGAAAACATGACGCTTTTTTGTTTGCTACTAATGTTCTATTTATTAGCTGTACTACACATACAATTCATTATCTCATAAGTTTATTTTCCCTTCAGGATTGCTTTAAAGGGTACCTGTGAGTTTAAAAAGTTAGCTACACTTCTAAGTCACTGTTCCAGTGCTGGGACCCTCCAAACCAATTCGACAAGGAGTCAATGAAAAGGCTTGCATGACCGAGCTTCCATCCATGTATGACTGGGCCATACTGCTCGCTTATTAGTATTATTATTATTATTATTATTATTAATAATATATAGCGCTGACCTCTTCCGCAGCACTGTACAGAGTATATTGTCTTGTCACTTAGCTGTCCCTCAGAGGGGCTCTCAATCTGATCCCTACCACAGTCATATGTCTATGTATGTTTGTGTAGTGAATGTACCACAGTCTAGGGCCACTTTTAGGAGGAAGCCAATTAAATTATCTGTATGCTTTTTGGGGATGTGGGAGGAGATTGGAGTGCCTGGAGGAAACCCCACGCAGACATGGGGAGAACATACAAACTCTGTGGATATAGTGCTTCTCTTAATCCAGATGTGCCCAGTGATGTGAGAAGAACAGAAAACATAGCTACACAAAAGCACAAAAATATTTCACATTATTGCATGCCTGATTGTCAATAGCAGGTATGAGGTCACTATAAAAGTATTTTTTTTTTAATTTATAATGGTTTGTTGTTCTTCCTTCTTTTTTATTTTTTATTTATTGACACAGTGCTTGATAGTAATATAGGTCTCTCTTTATAGCAGACGTATCATTAATCTGGGTCCGGTGATGCTGATACCAGAAGAACAGCCAGCCCAGCCGGCTCTCCCAGTTCAGCCAGAAGGAACCAGAGTAGTTTGTGGTCATTGTGGAAACACTTTCCTGGTGAGGTTTTTTTTTTTTTTTTTTTTTTTTAAGTCACATTCTCAAAGGATGATTGTTTTAGTGCAAAAATGAAACATGATTTTTCACAGTACTATACGAAGCTGTTGGACTTCTGTTCAAGAAGACAGTCTCAGGCCTAATCAGGACTCTGCACTAAGCAGCGAGTGCAAACAATATAGCAACAGATAATGATTCTGAGAAAATTCAATCCAAACTCTTTCTTGATGCAAAACGTATTCAGTACAAAAATTCACAAAAAGGATTGATGCATGTATTTCTGTAAGAGCCAAAAAATTGCAGGAATAAATACAAATATAGGATCATGAATAGCAGGATAAGCTGCAATTATTTGTTGCCAACAATGCCAGCTTGTTTAGAGTCAATGACTCTTCCTGATGCCTACAGGAACATCAATGATATCTGACCCAGCGGTGCATAGTATTTATATTCATCAGAAAATTCAAATGGATACCGTAGGTCAATTAATACCGATATGAGACCCAAACAAATAGAGGAAAACCACCCAGGCAGGCACCAGCGAAAACGGGAACTGTGGAACCCAGTATAGGTAGCCATATGACCCCTGCAGTACACGTTGCCAGATGTAGTGGTTGTAGAGGGAGGGAAATGCAGGAGCGTAAAGCAGAGTTAGAAACCCACCATCCCAGGTCAGGAGTGACGCGTGATCAGTCTTCCTCTTACGGTTCCTGGACCCCAATAACTAGGATGTCAGTCATCGCGGAAACCACTGGTTGTGGCGTTCATATGATGACTGGCATCCTGCAGCTATGGAAACCAGGACGTCAGAGGAAACAAGATTGCGTGTCCTTCCTGGCCATGGATGGTGAGTTACTCGCTCTGCTTCACCCTCTCTGCACTCTTCTTCCTTGTTCATGATGCTCTTTTGTCCCCTCTGGCACTGCGCCTCGCGCACGCCTAGAAATGGGCCTGGCAACAGTCGTACCAATGCTAAAAGCAGAGGATCCTAGCAGATCAAATAATGTTGGGTTGTCTTGTACCTGAGAGGGAAGGTATGGGGGGGAGAAGGTTGCCCCAGATTACGTATTCCCGGTTAGAACAAATGTGAAGATTTATAATTTGAGTCATACGAAGGGACAAAGTGGGCATCAACATACCGTAATGCCTAATTCTATTCCAGTGTGCTTGTGACAGGTCTGTGTGTCATGGAGGCAACTCTTTTTGATTAAAGTGGTCTGAAACTCCGACATAACATTCAATAAAAATGTTTTTCTACTTTTTTATTACTCATACAGTTATCAAATTTGCTTTTATGCATAAGTAATATTGTCTGTTTACGAATTACAAGTTTACAAAGAGTAGCTTATCTTGCCCTGAAACCTGCCATTGCTTTTTATTCAAACTGCTTTTTATTATACATTTGCCTAAAGGATTATTAGGAACACCATATTAATACGGTGTTTGACGGCCTTTCACCTTCAAAACTGCCTTAATTCTATACGTGGCATTGATTCAACAAGGTGCTGAAAGCATTCTTTAGAAATGTTGGCCCATATTAATAGGATAGCATCTTGCAGTTGATGGAGATTTGTGGGATGCATATCTAGGGCACAAAGCTGCTGTTCCATCACATCCCAAAGATGCTCTATTGGGTTGCGATCTGGTGACTGTGGGGGCCATTTTAGTACAGTGAACTCATTGTCATGTTCAAGAAACCAATTTGAAATGATTTGAGCTTTCTGACACAGTGCATTATCCTGCTGGAAGTAGCCATCAGAGGATGGGTACATGGTGGTAATGAAGGGATGGACATGGTCAAAAACAATGCTCAGGTAGCCCGTGGCATTTAAACGATGCCCAATTTGGCACTAAGGGGCCTAAAGTGTGCCAAGAAAACATCCCCCACACCATTACACCACCAACAAGGCATGATGGATCCATGTTCTCATTTTGTTTACGCCAAACTCTGACTATATCGAGACTCATCAGGCCAGGCAACAATTTCCCAGTCTTCAGCTGTCCAATTTTGGTGAGCTTGTGGCAAATTGTAGCCTCTTTTTCCTATTTGTAGTGGAGATGAGTGGTACCCGGTGGGGTCTTCTGCTGTTGTAGCCCATCTGCCTCAAGGTTGTGCGTGTTGGGGCTTCACAAATGCTTTGCTGCATACCTCGGTTGTAACGAATGGTTATTTCAGTCAACGTTGCTTTTCTATCAGCTTGAATCATCGGCCATTCTCCTCTGACCTCTAGCATCAACAAGGCATTTTCGCCCACAGGACTGCCGCATACTGGATGTTTTTTCTTTTTCATACCATTCTTTGTAAACCCTAGACATGGTGGTGCGTGAAAATCCCAGTAACTGAGCATATTGTGAAATACTCAGACCGGCCCGTCCGGCACCAACAACCATGCCACGCTCAAAATTGCTTAAATCGCCTTTCTTTCCCATTCTGACATTCAGTTTGGAGTTCAGGAGATTGTCTTGACCAGGACCACACCCCTAAATGCATTGAAGCAACTGCCAAGTGATTGGTTAGATAATTGCATTAATGAGAAATTGAACAGGTGTTCCTAATAATCCTTTAGGTGAGTATATATTAACATCTTCTAATTAGCTGTTCTGAGCTGTTTGTGTGCTTAAAGCACAGAGCGCTTCACAGAGAGCTCCCTTTCACTTGTTACACTGTGTTTACACACGTATCAACATTGGAATGCAAACAAAGATACTGTTGTCTCCAGTTTGGATACGGATTTGAAGCTGAATAGCGGGATAAAGTGCTTTGTTTAACCATTTCAGTGATGTTCTGCTAAAAAAAATTCTGTGATAGTAGCTTTCAAGATGTGAGCAATCTTTGTTTAGAGAAAAGTAGAATTGCTGACTTTCAGACCACTTTTTTAAGTCCTCTCTCTGGGTTGTTTGTAAAATAATATGGAGTGAGGGAGTATTACCTCGGGACCAGTTTGCTAGTAAAGCTTAGTGAGTGGAGCAGATCAAATGCAAGATCGGTCCTCTGAAACTTTCAGGGAACCTTTCTTGTCCAGTAAGGAACAATGTCATGGGAGAGGGCGGGTCAGTGTTATGGTTCGTTATAATGGCCTCAATTCCCTAAGCTTATCTCCTGTCTTTAATAACGTTTCTAGAGTTGTCACCATGGTGATAAGGCATGTAGTATTCAGGAAACATTTTACCTCAGGCAAACCTAAAGTTAACTCTTCAATCCTTAAAATAACTCCAGACTTAAAGACAGTCTGTTAATTAACTGCATGTGAAAATAACCAAAGAGGAGGTAAATTAACTACAGGGGAGGTAACTTCAGTAATGAAGAGATAAGATAACTCTCTCACTGTGTCGTGGCAAGTGTTCTCTTGCCTTATTATCTCCAGCATGATCTTAGTGAATTGAGGCCAATGGCAGTAATTTAGGAAATGGTTACCTAGAGGAGTGATGTTTTGGGGGCATTCCCATAAAACGTGGCATAGGGTGCCTAGGGAATTGCAGTTCCTCCACAATATGGGGACTACTCTTGTGAGAAGCTGGTTAACAATCGAGGAGAGAGATACCATTTATAAAGTTTGGAGCATCATCTTAAGGTGGGCTTTAACGAATTTGGACTTGTATACCGTAACTTGCCATTTTAACAGCTTTAAAAGTTGCCCTAGAGGCAGAGGTGTGATTTTTTTTTTTTTTTTTTTTTTCCAGCTTCGAAACTGGTGGTTTGGAAAGTGACCTTTAGGCCTCGTTCACATTACAAACGCGGACGGGCACCCCCGCGAAACGCAACGCGTACGAACGCACGCCATCCGCGTTTGTATGCGTTGCGTGGCTGATCCCATCACTGAAAAGTGAATGGGACAGCCACGCGTTTTTGCAAAAAATGCGTGCAGCATGCGTTCCCGGACCGCACAGGTCCGGAACGCATGCAGTGTGAACATCAGACAGTGCACTCTATGCACTGTCTGATGTCGTGCGTGTCTGCCTCCTGCACGCGTTTCCAAAACGCGGCTGGAAACGCGTGCAGTGTGAACGGGGCCTTATAGTTTCCGTGATCCTGTTACCATGATGCTTTGAGAAATGTCTTGCTTAATCGATTACAATTGTAACTTCTTTACTGATCACATGTAGTCACCCCTTCTGCAGGAACAACAGCAGACCTAACTATAAAACACACTTTTCTCAATTACTGTAGGAAGTGCAAACTTTTTTCTTTTTTTTTTCTACTAGTACCGTATGTGAGGGAAAAAAGATTTTCTTGAAGGCTTGTTTCACAATCATTCCATTTTTTTTTTTGTACCTTTTACATGATCGCAAATGTCTCAGCAAGTTTCCTCAAGATATAATCTGAAAGAATAAATGCAGGACCTAAAATGTACCCCTTTAAAAGGAAGCTGCCATATTAATTTCCTTTTAAACAATATCAGTTGCCTGGCAGTCCTGCTGATCGTTCTGGTCAGTAGTGTTTGAAACAAGTATGCAGCTAATCTTGTCACATTTTTCAGAAACCCCTGATCTGAATGCTTGTTCAGGGTCTATGGTTTAATCGTTAGAGGCAGAGGATAAGCAGGACATGTTGGTCTCCATATCCCTACTTAACCTCGGTTTCATTTATGGAACAAAAACTAGAAAATGTAGAATGCATGTTTACAAATGCAATGTAAAAGGTTTATTTCCTATGTCGCTGGCATTTACAGTTGGTATTATTAATCTGATAACTCTAAACCTCTTACTGACATGTTTTAGACTAGTCCATCTCCTCTTCCGGAAATTGAAGGGTTTCCTTCTCATTTCAGAATCTCTCCCTATATATATATTTTGGGACACGGGCCCTTCTAGTGGAGATGGTTAGACATTTGGGGGAATGAATGCAGTTTCCCATGTATTCGTTTACATTCTAGGGGTGTTGAACCTGCAGTAGTTTATGGTAAAGAAGAGGTCATGCAGAGGTCTGAATATAGCAATGCTGTGACTGATGCTCCTCACTGCTTAGAGCCTGCATTACGTCACTCCTTGGCTGACCTGATTGCACAGAAGCCTGGGAATCTCCCTGGCTTGGGAATACCGGCCTGTGGGGCTTCTGCTCCTTGGCAGACGAACGTCATGACTTCATGTTAAATAACACCCAAGAGAGCTGCTTGTCTACAGGCCTCCTAGGTGACCCTGAATAAACACTGACTCCTCCCCTTTCTGTCTTACAGTGGATGGAACTGAGATTCAACACGCTGGCAAAGTGCCCACACTGCAAGAAAATGTGAGTATCTGTAATTAGTCCAGAGGAAGAACCTCGGCTGTAATGTAAAAACATACTTTATCTGGTAAAGAAATAATTATAATAATCCTAACATTTGTATAGCGCTTTTCTCCTGTTGGACTCAAAATGCTCGAGAGCTGCAGCCACTAAGGGAGTGACCATATTTTTGTGGGTCCAACCTGGGATGGGGAGTGGGGGGGGGGGGGGGCGCGTGCACGCCGCGTCGAAAAGTGGGGAGGACTGAGCGCGCAGCGGCGAAGACTGGGCGTGGCCATGACATTGTATGGGCGGAGCTAACGTAATGATGTAACAGCGAGGCATAAGAAAGCAGTGTTTACGCCATGATGTGGACAAACGAGACTTTGCATCATGGGTGTGCAGAAACTGTGTGATGCTAATAGTATACCGTAACCACAAAGCAGCAAACATAGCCATCTATGACCATTAAATAATAAATGTAGTAACAGTTACCCCGGACACCAGAAAATAAACGCAATAGGCAACATGTCAGCACAAAATAACCGCAATGCGGGCAACATGTCAGTACAAAATAAACGCAATGCGGGCAACATGTCGGTACAAAATAAACGCAATGCGGGCAAACATTTCACCAGAAAAGAAACGCACTGCGGGCAAACATTTCGCTAGAAAAGAAACGCACTGCGGGCAAACATTTCGCTAGAAAAGAAACAATGCGGGCAAACATTTCACCAGAAAAGAAACGCACTGCGGGCAAACATTTCGCTAGAAAAGAAACAATGCGGGCAAACATTTCGCTAGAAAAGAAACAATGCGGGCAAACATTTCACCAGAAAAGAAACGCAATGCGGGCAAACATTTCGCTAGAAAAGAAACAATGCAGGCAAACATTTCCCTAGAAAAGAAACGCAATGCGGGCAAACATTTCGCCAGAAAAGAAACGCAATGCGGGCAAACATTTCGCTAGAAAAGAAACAATGCGGGCAAACATTTCACCAGAAAAGAAACGCAATGCGGGCAAACATTTCGCTAGAAAAGAAACAATGCAGGCAAACATTTCCCTAGAAAAGAAACGCAATGCGGGCAAACATTTCGCCAGAAAAGAAATAATGCGGGCAAACATTTCGCTAGAAAAGAAACAATGCGGGCAAACATTTCACCAGAAAAGAAACAATGCGGGCAAACATTTCGCTAGAAAAGAAACAATGCGGGCAAACATTTCGCTAGAAAAGAAACAATGCGGGCAAACATTTCACCTGGAAAAGAAACCTAATGCGGGCAAACATTTCACCTGGAAAAGAAAGCAATGATTTACTCACCTGGCAGAAGTGTCCGGCCTCTGGCGCGCTGCTCCGTCCCGGGACCGTCTTGTTCCTCCTGCTCTTCTCTCCCGCGCTGACAGGGCTACGGCAAGATGGCGCCCGAAGCCCTGTATTGGAGACACAAATAGGTCTCCAGTACAGGGCTTCGGCAGCCATCTTGCCGTAGCCCTGCTCGCCTGCCGGTGTCGGAAACAGACACCGGAAGAGGAGGCTGGAGCGGGGATGCAGGCAATGAACTGGCACGGCGTCTATAGATGCCTCTGCCAGCTCATTGAGGAGAGAGTGGCCAGAGTCCCGAGGCCGGGACGTCCCGCTGCTGAAAGCGGGACGTTTCCCGGGACCTCATTAAGCCTGGGACAGCGGACCCCGAATCCGGGACGTGTCCCAGGCAATCCGGGACGTCTGGTCACTCTAACTAAGGGCGCGCGCTCAAGAGGCCACCCTGCAGTGTAAGGGCTCAGATACACTATAAGCACTTTTCTGAGCGCTTGTAATTGATTAGCGCTTTGAGTGCTTTTTAAAAATGGCTCCCATTCACGTTCATCAAAATCATTGCGATCGCGTAAGTTTTTTACGATTTGTATGCGTTTTTAATGAAAGTAAAAAATTTTTTTTACAGCTCAAAAAGTGCTAATCAATCGCAAGTGTTCAAAAAAGTGCTTATAGTGTGTCTGAGCCCTAAGGGAGTCTTGCCTTGAATTCCTTACTGAATAGGTACTGACCCTAGCCAGGATTCTAACCCTGGTCTCCCAAGTCAAAGGCAGTGCCCTTAACCAGTACACTATGAATTAACCAATGGTAGATGAAAGCTGAAATAAGCTTGCACGGAGAATGCTTGCCTTGATGAACTAAGGTAGGGAGATGGGAAGCGGGAAATTTGGGTGCTGGAAAGCTGCAGACATTTGGGTGCTGCTATAGCTCCTCCCGCCTATAGATAGGTGGCATCAGGGATGAAATAAACAATATTTATATGGGCACCTATAGTGGCATTTTTCTATAAACTATATTCAGTGTTTCTTGCTTTTAATATTTTTTTCTGGCAGGATTGCAAAGGGGGCAGTGTCAGCACAGGGGTTGGTTGGGCATCTCATAGGGGGGTGGTTAGGGCTAAGGTGCCTATTAACGACAGGTTTTTTTTTTTTTTTTTTTTGTTTTGTTGTTTTTTTTTTATCTGGTGCGATCTATCGATACACTTTTTTACGATCAAAAGTAATCGGAAGGTAATTCTTGATCGTTCCATAACTGGTTGATTAGGGCATTTTTTCTCTACAGAGACGTATGTAAAATCCAACTTTTGGATCGATATGGTTTCACTTCAGTTTTCACCAAACACTGCACTGCTCTCTATAATTCAATCGTAAATATTGCGTCGTAAGATCGCATCTGATGAAAATATTGTACTGTTAACGGGCACCTTTTAGGCATCGGACGGGGGGTGCGGTCCTGAACCACTTAAATAGTAATTTTTCTTGAATATTGCCTAACAGATCTGGTGCCCTGTCAGTGTGTGCAAATATACTGTAGTTAACCTAGGAAAATTAGGGTTAGAGGAATCCTTGTTTCAGAATTTAAGGTTGAGTACTGTATATATTAGGGTTTAGTTAAGATGGCATCACCCATATAGACATGTAACCAGGCAAAGGAGCAGTAATAGTTGAAACCTGCCATGGAAAACCTGTCTGCTACTTCATACAGCAGATAGTACCTCACATTTTAACATATGCTTTAAGGACTCCTGAAGTCCTGAAGTGGACCATATGGTGGCTGCCATATTTATTTCCGTTTAAACCATTCCAGTTGCCTGGCTGTCCTGCTGATCTCTTTGGCTGCAGTAGTGTCTGAATCACACACCTGAAATCAGCATGTGGCGGTTCCAGTCTGACTTCAGTCAGAAGGTGATCTGCATGCTTGTTCAGGATCTATGGCTAAAAATATTAGAGTCAGAGGATCAGCAGGACAGCCAGGCAATGTGCAATGTTTAAAACGAAAGAAATATGTCAACCTCCATATTCCTTTAATTTCAAGTGTGACAAACAACATTTATATCAATCTTTTCTCCTGGTGGACTCAAAGCGTCAGAGCTGCAGCCACTAGGAAACGCTCAGTAGGCAGTAGCACTGTTAGGGAGTCTTGCAAGGTCTCCTCACTGAATAGGTGCTGGCTTACTGAACAGGAAGTGGCAAGAATCAAGCCCTGGCTGCCTGTGTCAGAGGCAGAGCCATTAAAAGTGGACCTAAACTGAACGGGAAAAAAATGTTTAACTTGCCTGGGGCTTCTACCAGCCCCCTGCAGCCGACCTGTGCCCATTCCATGACAAACGGATCCTTCGGTCCTCTGCAGCAACCCTCTGTCACTTGGATGCACTGCTCTGGTCCGCGCAACTCCTGATCATGCTCCCGTGGACGGGATGCACGTTAAGCAAAAATCTCTACTGCACATGTGCAGAACACTCCCGGGGACAGGAGCGGGCACGAGGATGTGCGGGGCAGTAGCCATAGACTCGCTGAGTCGACCGCCCAGAAGAGGGTCGCTGCGGGGTACTGGAGGATCAGTTTGTCATAGCATGGGCACAGGGCAGCTGCAGTGGCTGGTAGAAGCCCCAGGTAAGTTAATGATAAACTTCAACCAAGAATTGAACTTTATCCCAATCAGTAGCTGATACCCCCTTTTACATGAGAAATCTATTCCTTTTCACAAACAGACCAGGGGACGCTGTATGACTGATATTGTGGTGAAACCCCTCCCACAAGAAACTCTTGAGTACGTACTCCTGGCAGTTTCCTGTCTGTGAACCTTGCTGCATTGTGGGAAATGGCTGTTTACAGGTGTTTCCAACTGCCAAAAAAGCATGCAGCAGCTACATCACCTGCCAACAGTAAAAATGTCACCATGTAATGTCAGAATGTAAATCAAGGATTTAAAAGATTTTACAATGGGCAAGCACTGACTAAATCATTTATACATAATTATTGTAAAAATGAAGCACTTTATTTTTTTTTTTTTAATTACATTATTTTCACTGGAGTTCCACTTTAAACTCCTTTTTTTCTGTCAGTTTAGGTTCCCTTTATAAGTACACTATCTAGCCACAGTGTGCTTTTATAGCAAATGTTTAGGATAGACCTTGAGTAAAGGCCTGTTTCCACAAGGGCCAAATGCCGAAGTCATGGCCGGCCTTTGACCGGAGCGGTCGCTCAGGGCGCCAGCTTACAAGGGCGCACGGGCGGCACGCTGCGCACAGTACAGTGTCGCCTCTCCGCCGCCCACTCTGTCTCTCCCCGGCGTCCCCACCATCTCTCTGTAATTAGAGGGAGACTACAAGAAAATGGCCGCCGATGTCCGCAAATGCAGACGGAAAGGAGGCGGGGAGAAGCAGGGAGAGAAGAGTGACGTCGGCGCTGGAACGCGGATGACAGGTGAGTAAATTCCCCGCCTCAGCCTACTATGCGCTGAAACTATCTGGAGGGGGAGTGCAGAAGGGGGGGACTGGGGGCAACTATACTAGCCATGGCCGGCCTTTGACCTGACTTCATATACTGGGGGCACCTATAGCTGCCTACCTATACTGAGGGCACCTATAGCTGCCTACCTATACTGAAGGCACCTATGCCTGGTTACCTATACAGAGGGGGCCTACACTTGACTTCATATACTGGGGGCACCTATAGCTGGCTTCTTATACTGAGGGCACCTACACCTGGTTACCTATACTGAGGGCACCTATGCCTGGCTACCTATACAGAGGGGGCCTACACCTGACTTCATATACTGGGGGCACCTATAGCTGGCTTCCTATACTAAGGGCACCTACACCTGGCTACCTATACTGAGGGCACCTATGCCTGGCTACCTATACTGAGGGCACCTATGCCTGGTTACCTATACTGAAGTCACCTATGCCTGGTTGGCATACCTATATATATGTCTACCTATACAGAGGGGGCCTACACCTGACTTCATATACTGGGGGCACCTATAGCTGGCTTCCTATACTGAGGGCACCTACACCTGGTTACCTATACTGAGGGCACCTATGCCTGGTTACCTATACAGAGGGGCCAACACCTGACTTCATATACTGGGGGCACCTATAGCTGGCTACCTATACTGAGGGCACCTACACCTGGCTACCTATACTGAGGGCACCTATGCCTGGCTACCTATACTGAGGGCACCTATGCCTGGCTTCCCTGCCGACAAAACACTGCTTATACCTTCAATGCTTTGGCTTCCTGTGGACCGCACACCATTTCCTGCAGCACCCACTCGAATGTCTATAACCGTGCGTGGCACCGCTAAGTGATATTGATGCGTATTCGCATCACTACAAGTACTTGCGTGCATCCTGCAAGACACACGCTGGCTTGGCCCTAACAGTGATAGTTGCAGCCCTAGAACACACTCCCACAGATCTATGAAAAACAAGTTCCTGGCTAAGTTGGCTTCACGTTTTTTCCCCTCAGAGGCTCTTCCCCATACACATTCCACAAGAAAAGCCTAGTCACACCGCAGTCATGTGAGCGGCCAGCTCTGTAGATACTCATGCTGAGGATACAGTCATGCCCTAGGTTTTTCTCATTGTTTGCTAATCTCTCTGCCAATGTAGGCCAAGACTTAATGAAATCTCACATTGAAGATTGTATTGCGAAGCAGGAAACCTGGAAATCTGTAAATTATTCCATTATAATATACTTGATGTACAAAGGCTTTTCATTTCAAGTTTTCTTGCCTTGGAAGGATTTTATTCATCCAGCTTATGGTATCTCTTATGGAAACAGCTAATTGCACTTCAAGCTAACCTGTAAGTTTGGCTAAGGGAAAAGTCATACTTGCCTCGGTAGAGTGAAGCCTTTGCATCCTCCAGAGCTATTCTAAATGCAGGCCACCAATATTTAAAGGTGCAGTGGGCAGCATCTATAAGTTATACATTGTGTTTGGGGGGGCCAGTGAAAAAGCCTCGGCGGGCCGCTTTCGGCCCATGGGCCTTAGTTTGAGGACCACTGCTCCAGAGGCTCCCTATATCCTTCTCCAGACCCTCGCTTCTCTCCGGGATTCTCTGAAACTTTGCGGCTATGCTCCCGTCCATGAATAAGCAGCCGCACTATGCAGGCCCAGGACACTTTGTGCCTCTGCAGTAGCACAGAGCTGTTTTGCGGACAAAGCTGAGCCCAAGTGACTCTAAGCTACTGTTGAGGAGCGAAGCTTCCTGCGTCAGTTTGGTTGCGATGAATCACAGGTGGATTATCCAGAGGCTTCTCTCTACTGAGGTAAGTGCCCATTTATGACACTTTTTTTCCCCCCAGAGATACACTTTGAAGGAAACCAGAGACTGCAACAACTAAAGAAGCACATCTTTCCTCGTCCTCCTGCGTGCCTCCGTTCAGCCGCAATCAACCCAGGTAACTGGCTAAGTCACATCAGTCGGGGTCTTCTGTGCATGTGCAGACTGACGCGACTGAACCAGTTACTGGGGCTGATTGCAGCTGAACGGCACACCGCGGGAGGACGGCGAGGGACTGGGATGTGCTTATGGGGCTGGAGGAAGCCCCGTGTAAGTATCCACTCTTAGTTGTTGCTGTCACTGATACACTTTAAAGCAGAATTAGTCTATTTTCCAAAATTTTGTTTTCATACTCCTACTCTTTGTTGTGCACAGTTCCCCTGTGTTCACTAAATTTCATTGCTAGGAGCTGCCATTACATGTATAGTGCAGTATATCTTCAGATTAATTCAGAAATGCTTGTATTCTGTGCTAAAACAGATCTTCTCACAGACTTGCACACTCTGTCTTTACCTGGGGCCATCTTGGTTTCCAGTTTCCTCCCACATGCCAAAAACATACAGATAAGTTAATTGGCTTCCTCTTAAAAATTCTGTGTGTGTGTGTGTGGGGGGGGGGGGGGGGGGGGGGTGTTGAAAATAAAAACGGACACTTACCTGGGGATTCTATCAGCCCTCTTTAGCAGTAATGTCCCGCGCCGTCCTCCTCCGATTTGCCGTTCGCCGGCCCCGGTTTAGCGCGGCATGCCATGCAGCTGCGCAGCCGTACACCTGCTCGCTCCCGCGCATGTTATCGGAAGCTTAGTGCGCAGGCACAGTACAACAAAACTTCATACTGTGGCAGCACAGTAAGCTTCTGATGACTGGAGCGTGCATTATTCGTCTTGTTAGATCAGGGGTCCCCAAACGTTTTGGGTCGAGGGCCGGGTCAACATATTTCAGACTGCTGGAGGGCCAGAGTATACATAACATGATGTAGAAGCCTATGCGGGCCAGACAGTGAAGCATACCCAGGTGACAACCTGCAGTCTAATTGGACAACCGTGTCACCTGATGTGGAATTTGATTGAAAACCAGCAAATTACTGCTTTCTGGCTTCATTCTATATGCAGACCACCAATATTTAAAGATGTAGTTGACCGCATCTATAATACATTTTGTGTGTGTGGGGCCGGTAAAAAAAAAAAGCCTCGGGGGCCACATTCGGCCCGCAGGCCTTAGTTTGAGGACCATTGTGTTAGACAAATAATTGCTCGGTGCCAGCGGCGGGCAACGGCGGATCGGAAGAGGACGGCGTGGGACATTACTGCTACAGAGGGCTGATAGAAGCCCCAGGTAAGTGTCTGTCTTCAACCCCCCACAGAACCCCTTTAACTACAATAGACCTACTTTATGGAAAGGATTAGATTGTGAGTTCCTCTGAGGGACAGTTAGAAAACAAGATAAGACTCTTGGGGGTTAGATTTGACTCCTCTCTCTTTTATTCCTCACATTTACTCCCTAACCAGCTCCTGTCATCTCCAACTCAAAACATATCTCGCATCCGACCTTTTCTTACTCAAAACACGACTAAAATGTTAATACATGCTCTTATAATATCTCGTCCTGACTATTGTAACATACTAACAGACTGGCACCACTCCAATCTGTACTGAACTTGGCTGCTCATCTCATTCATCTTTCTTCTCGCTCTTCCTCTGCTTTTCCTTTCTCTCAAGCTCTTCATTGGCTACCAATTAACCAGAGGATCTAGTTCAAGCTCTTAACGCTAACTTAGAAATCTCTCCACAGTCTCTCTCCCCTGTACATTTCCTCACTAGTTTACAGATACCAACCCAACTGCAATCTCAGATCTGCACATGGACTTCTTTTCTCCTCTAGAATTACCTCTTCGCATTCACATATACAAGATTTTGCATGCATTTCACCCCTCCTCTGGAATGCCTTCCCACAACACATCATTCACTCATTAACCTTTGTTACCTTTTAAATAGTCTATCAAAACTCACTTGTTCCGACAAGTATATCCTCTACCTTAGGCCACTTCCGCTTTTGTCCTTTGTCCTAAGGCCAAGATGCACTCCTAGATATCTTAAAACACACTGCCTCTAGGTATGTTTATTGTATACTACGCCACCTCTTGTTTTCCCCCCTTTTCCTTTAGCTTGTAAGCTTGCAAGGGCAGGGCTCTCTTACCCTTGGTGTCTTGAAATTCACTATACATTTTATTCATCATGTTAAGTTTTTTTTGTTTTGTTTTTTTTTTTCATCGATTCTGTATTTTGTCTCCAATTATGTATTTTGTATATTGGTATATTCCATTTGTCTGTATTATGTACCTCATATTGGTTTCTTACGATGTACAGCCCCACAGAATATGCTGCCGCTTTATAAATCAATAATCATCTACTCTGTAAAGCGCTGTGGAAGATGTCAGCACGATATAAGTACTAAATAATAATAATCTGTAGTTCACGGCTTTTCACTGCATTCTTGGTATGAACGATCGGAAATTATAGTTTGGGACCACTAATGGGCAAAAATCTCTTAACCAATTTGATCAGATTAATAAAATTGATCCGAAAATTTAATTAATCTGATTGAATTGCTTAGATTTTTGCCCATTAGTGGTCCCAAACTATCATTTCCGATCGTTCATACCAAGAATCATTCGCAAACGATTGGCAAATTGTATGAATAGTGGCCACCTTTACTCTCCTTGTACCTAAAGCAAACTGAAAATTGATCGTGTGAATTACCTTGAGACGTAGAAAGTATTTGATGACAGATTGACTCAAGTGTTTGTCTCTCTCTTCTCATTCTCAGCTCTTCTGTAGGAAGTGCACTTCCCCGCCGACGCTGCTGTGCTTATATTACTATGGGAATGATCTGCATTTTTATTGGGGTTGGCTTAACTGTAAGTGAGACTGTATGCTATGCATACTTGTGTGTCCTGTGTCATGAGCCATTGCCTACCTGATCATTTAAACTTAGTTTACTCACGTATTTTAGAAGGTGTCCATTTTGGGCTTCTTGATCCCTTCTAAAATATAGACCTGTGTCGCCTATGAAAACCATTGACCCATACCCACATATGTGGCTAAGAGTGCTGACTATACACTCACCTAAAGGATTATTAGGAACACCTGTTCAATTTCTCATTAATGCAATTATCTAATCAACCAATCACATGGCTGTTGCTTCAATGCATTTAGGGGTGTGGTCCTGGTCAAGACAATATCTTAAACTCCAAACTGAATGTCAGACTGTAAAAGAAAGGTGATTTAAGCAATTTTGAGTGTGGCATGGTTGTTGGTGCCAGATGGGCCGGTCTGAGTATTTCACAATCTGCTCAGTTACTGGCATTTTTCACGCACAACCGTTTCTAGGGTTTACAAAGAATGGTGTAAAAAAGGAAAAACATGCAGTATGCCGCAGTCCTTTGGCCGAAAATGCCTTGTTGATGCTAGAGGTCAAAGGAGAATGGGCCGGCTGATTCAAGCTGATAGAAGGGCAACGTTGACTGAAATAACTACTCGTTACAACCGAGGTATACAGCAAAGCATTTGTAAAGCCACAACATGCACAACCTTGAGGCGGATTTACCGGGTACCACTCATCTCCACTACAAATAGGAAAAAGAGGCTACAATTTGCACGAGCTCACCAAAATTTGACAGTTGTAGACTGGAAAAATGTTGCCTGGTCGGACGAGTCTTGATTAGAGTCAGAATTTGGCATAAACAGAATGAAAACATGGATCCATCATGCCTTGTTGGTGGTGGTGTAATGGTGTGAGGGATGTTTTCTTGGCACACTTTAGGCCCCTCAGTGCCAATTGGGCATCGTTTAAATGCCACGGGCTACCTGAGCATGGTTTCTGACCATGTCCATCGCTTCATGACCACCATGTACCCATCCTCTGATGGCTACTTCCAGCAGGATAATGCATCATGTCACAAAGCTCAAATCATTTCAAATTGGTTTCTTGAACATGACAATGAGTTCACTGTACTAAAATGGCCCCCACAGTCACCAGATCTCAACCCAATAGAGCATCTTTGGGATGTGATGGAACAGGAGCTTCATGCGCTGGATGTGCATCCCACAAATCTCCATCAACTGCAAGATGCTATCCTATCAATATGAGCCAACATTTCTAAAGAATGCTTTCAGCACCTTGTTGAATCAATGACGCATAGAATTAAGGCAGTTCTGAAGGCTAAAGGGGGTCAAACACCGTAGTATGGTGTTCCTAATAATCTTTTGAGTGTAGATTGAACATGTTCCGTTTGGGGACTGCAAACCTCATTCAGCTGCTGCCTTTCTATGGCAACTCTTGCAGTTCCCATATTGAAGATTTACCAGCTGCTCTTCATTGCTGACAACAGCAGGGCGCAAACACGGTCTATGTTTTAACTCCAGTGGGTCATCTAAGCAGCCTAAGTGGGTCACCCCAAGCTGCTTAGGTACTCCATTTTACTCGTCCAAGCTCTATCCCATAGAGCCATATCAATCCCTGCTATGCACTGATGAGGGCCAAAAGGCCAAAACAGGATTTCTGCATGTTGGGTTGATGTGGCTCTGTAAATTTTATAGCTATAGGCTTGCTATACATCAGAAGTTCTGGATGTAATCCTGGCATCAGGGGCATAAAGAGATAATCTTCAGCAAAGGTGCGTTAGGGGTAACCACAGTTACACACTTAAAGCTGAATTATTGCAAATGCCTTCTGTTTTAAGAAGGAAAACCACACTAAGCCTTAATTACATGTATAACTGAAAGATACAAGTCGCCGGTCCAATCCAATTTACACTGGCTGGACCGAGAAGAGAAAGCGGGCCGGTAAGTGAGATTATTACCAATGCTTTCTCTCCACTTGGTGTAAATTGCATTGGGCTGGCGACTCAGCAAAGTTTCGCTGTGACTCCAGAAGCGGAAGTTAGATCATGTGATCTGCACATGCTCCAGCTTCCGTCATCCTTCTCTCAGCCTATCCCTGCATGAGCAGCTCTTCATTGTGCTCAGTGCACGAAAGGAGCTTCCGGGGTCACAGCGCGACTTTGAGTTGCTGGTCCCAGTATGATTTACACTGGCCAGACCGTGGTGAGAAAGCTTTAGAAGATGGGCAGTTAAGTGAAAAATTACTAAGTATTCGTGGGTATGCTAAAATGTATAGCCGCGCTCTCTGCTCAGGGTCCCTTACAGGAGGGGGATGGGGGTGTTGTTAAAAACCGGAGGCAATGAGAAAACTGATCGTTTCTTCACATGGATGCAGCGTAACAGAAACTTGAGTGGCAACAGCTCTGATCGACTGGTGGTCAGATCCGTTTTCACTGATCCGTTTGCCACTCTAACGCAAGTGTGAGGCCTCTTGCACACTGCAAGTCATTCAGATTCCGCTTTTTAATCAGTTTTTACATCCGATTCCGATTTGCAGTGTGCAGGGAGCAAACTGCAAATCGGAATCTGAATCGGATGTAAAAAATGATTAAAAAGCGGAGTCTGAATCGGAATCACTTGCAGTGTGCAAGAGGCCTGAACTGGACTTTACTGAGGGAAAAGGTCAGTGTGACAGATGCAAGTTACATTTACATCGGAAAGAATACATTGCGTGGCAGGTAAAAGCAAACGACTGTTACTTTCTAGATCCGAGTTCCCCAACCCTGTCCTCAAGGCCCACCAACAGTACATGTTTTGCAGGAAACCACACACAATTACAGGTGGAGTAATTAGTGTCTCAGCAGAGCGGATTAACTACTTCTGTGATTTTATACAAAACATGCAGTGTTGGTGGGCCTTGAGGACAGGGTTGGGGAACACTGTCTAGATCCTAGGTTCTCAACGTGTGGTACGCGTACCCCATGGGGTACTTCTGATGGTTCCAGGGGGTACTCTGGCTTGATACACTTAACCAAGAATAACCAATTTAGAGTTTTAGAAAATTATAAATCTTATTTAAACAACACCAAATGAGTATTTTAGCTAATTAAAAGCAATAGTAAATACTTGAAAGTTGTTTAGAACCATTATCATGCACTACGATTCAATATGTATTTGTTAAGGGGTACTTGTCATAATGGTTACTATGCTAGGGGGTACTCAGGTTTTAAAGGGGGTACATACCAATAAAATGTTGAGAAACACTGATGACCGTGTTAAAATGAACTGTGCATGCAGAATACTGCTGTAGGTAATCTGTAATCTCTGTTCTTTCCTAGGTTGGCACACAAGATTTCGCCAGACACTACCATGCCACATACGTCTCCTGGGCGGTTGCCTATCTATTAGGCTTAGTTTGTCTTATCCGAGCCTGTTATTGGGGAGCTATAAAAGTTAGCTATCCAGAGCATACCTTTGCATAGATTCGTCTGTGATAGAACATTCTAGTGTGTTTATTTATGGCTAATGATTCTGGAAATTAGCTTCCTTAACAAGTGTATGGCTGGATTTACCTCAGAATAGTACACCGACGGACTCTTCAGCCTTTGTACCACTTAAAGGGATATTCCACCCCAGGTCTTATTCCACTTGGAACGACTTTGCAGATTCCTGACTTGTACGGTAAAGCGCTGTGCATAGGTACAGCTCCCTCATGAGTTACAGACTACTGCAGTTTGCATTCTTCGGGTTACAGGAACTTGGAGGATCATAGGTTGTAGGAAATGACTTGATGATGCGGGGATGTGGCCTTGGTTCTGACAGGGGTAGGTTTTCCTTTTAATGCATCTAGTTGGACACACTTTGCTACTGCTGACCTGGAGGTTCCAACATATCCTGGTGTGGAGCAAGGCATGATGGGCCCTGTAGTTTAGCGACGACCCTGAAGCCAAAGTGTGCCTATTCATTATCATGAATCCATATCCATTAGAGGGAAGGGGGGTGGGGGTAGTATTTGGGAAGAGATGTGCTAAATACCCATTGCACTACATAATATGCAAATTAGCTTTGTCTTTGCTGCTAGATATCTATGTTCTGAATATTCAAGCTTTATCTGCATCTAGCCTTCCATCTCCAGTCTGCTGTACTGTAAAATGTCCTATTCTTTTCCGTTTGTGCCATTATTTTGGTGATAATGCAGAAGTATAGAAATCTGCATTCCACTTTTTTTCTTTTTCTAATGCCTTCATGCTGCCATTTATATTGCATTTAGAGGTAACCTGTACTGAGAAGGATCTGGAGGCCGCCATCTTTATTCTAATTTGACAAGTGCTGCTTGCCTGACTGCAACTCTGGTCCTTATGCCTTTAAAGCTGGCCATTAACAATCCAGTTTCCCAAACAATCAACCGTCAATGATCAGGAATAATCATTTGGGCGTACCTACGGAGGGGAAAATAAGTAATCCGATCAGACTAAAAGGATTGTTCCAAAATTTTGGATTGACTGAATGATCGTTCATCATCGATTGGCTACATTACGGATACCTAATCCGATCGCCCATATGGTTGATTGTTCGGAAGATTGTACTGTTAATGGGCACCTTAATACTTTCTGGGTCACAGACTCTGAGTATAAAGATGTTCTCTTATCTTACCACTTGCATTCTTGTTGCTGCATGACTTAAAGTGGGATTAAACATCCTGAAGTAAAATTTAAGTACCTACTCTTGGGTACATAAAAGTTCATTTCCAAAGATTTTTCAAATTTGTTGCCACGGCAATGCATCACTTTGGCATAGGAGGCGGGGGAGCTCAGGGAAGAGGCCGGGCAGAGAGGCAAGGAGCGTCTCCTGGCCGGCAATGATTATATTTGCCAATTACAACAGCAGTACAAGTTTGTTCTTTACTTATCATACAAATTAAAACCTTTTTTTAAAGATTGAAAATGCTTTAAAATTATCTTTTATGTATTGAAGAATAAATACTTAGACACTGAAGTCTCGTTTTTTTACCTTACTTTCTTATTCATCCTTCTTCAGCATTAAATTCTAAGCTGAATCCCCGCATTGCCACGACAGAATGAGTCATTTATAGCCATGAAATTGACCTGCAAAGTTCCACGACTTTGCAGGTTGTAGATTTTGCTGCCGGGGGGTGGGTGGGGGGGTACAGAGCATTGCCCAGTAGCTCTGCTCTACTCCAGTCAATATCCGCCTCTTCCCGCCCCTCTCAGTGAAAGAAGACTGAGAGGGGCGGGGAGAGGTGGAGCTTGACTGGAGTAGAGGCAAAGCTACTGCGCAAAGCTCTGCCTCTACCAGGAAGCAGAATGATGCAAACCCTGGAAGTTTGCAGGGCAATTTCAGGGCAATAAATAACTTGTTCTGCCGCGGGGATGCAGTGATTCAGATTAGAATGTAATGCTGAAGAAGGATGAATAAGAAAAACAAGACTTCAGTGTCTCTTTCAATTTTAGTTTGGGTGGTTTAATCCCAGATACCTGCACTCTGTGTGTGCCGCCCTTACCCATTGTTACTTCATCCTTACGGTGACACTGGTGTGTACTGGCTGTACAGACACACTTCTCAGCGGTAACAGAAAATCATGCACTGTCCAATGGAGAGAGGAGGAGGGTCGATGGTGCTGCACACAAGCAACAGCTTCCTTAGAGCGGGTCGTGTGAACATAATAGGTTTGTTCATTGGTGTATCTTAGAGATCATACCACTATAAGTGGTCATGAGACACCTGTACAGACGCTAGACTCTTGGCTGAGACCTCGCTGACCAATCATTTTGGCCAAGTGTTTTAGTGTGTGTATGAGCCCTTAAAGCTAAGAGATCGGTATGAAAGCCTGTGAACTTTTTTTTTTAGGCAAAAAAGATGGAAGCCTCCATATTTTTTTACTATAAGTTTCCTTTAAACCAAAATGTAGCAGCTTGCATTAAAGGTGCATCATGATGTGCTTCTTGTCTGTCAGATAGTGGCTGTTGTCAAGGCCTTTTAAAGAGAACCAGTCACGAGTGGTGTACGGTATATTTATAAAATTGTTAGAACTGTGAAGACTCATTCTTGAAAGGTTTTCATTTGCCTCCTCATTTAGCTTTGCTTCTTCAGAATGTGAATGACGCTGGTGGAGAGGAGAGTCAGTTCTGTGAGGCAGAGCGGCTGTTGTCCCGTCACTTGCTTGACCCTGTGCTAATCAGAGAGGGCTGGTGCACACCAAAACCCGCTAGCAGATCCGCAAAATGCTAGCAGATTTTTAAACGCTTTTTTTTATTTTTATGAGGCGTTTTGCTAGCGTTTTGCGGATTGCTGCTGCGGTTTTCAGTATAGTAGATTTCATATATTGTTACAGTAAAGCTGTTACTGAACAGCTTCTGTAACAAAAACGCCTGCAAAACCGCTCTGAAGTGCCGTTTTTCAGAGCGGTTTGCGTTTTTCCTATACTTAACATTGAGGCAGAAACGCACCCGCAATCCAAAAAATGCCTCACCCAGGCATTTTTTAGTTTCTGCAAAACGCCCCCCGCTCTGGTGTGCACCACCCCATTGAGATACATTGACCAAGCAGATCCGCAGCCGCAAGCGGATCTGAAAACGCCCAAAAAGCCGCTCGGTGTGCACCAGCCCAAAGGGCTTACAATTAGGCCACATACACACATCAGACCATAGTCTTTGGAAAATGAAAGATCACAGACCAATCTTACCACCCTTCCTGTAGTATAAGAGCCATACTCTACACAGTCTTTTCTATGGAGCTGAACTCCACATCAGAAAAAAATCTTTGCAAGATGCTGAACACACAGATCCTGTACAGACACAAAAGATCAGTATCTGCAAAAGATCTGTTCCTGCCAGAAATCCATTCCTGCAAATTGCAATGATAGTCTATGAGATCTGCAGATCATCATACACACATGATTTAACTGACATTCATCTGCAGATCCGCAGATCTGAAAATCCATCCTGGTGGATCTGATCTGCAGATGAATGTCAGTTAAATCATGTGTGTATGATGATCTGCAGATCTCATAGACTATCATTGCAATTTGCAGGAATGGATTTCTGGCAGGAACAGATCTTTTGCAGATACTGATCTTTTGTGTCTGTACAGGATCTGTGTGTTCAGCATCTTGCAAAGATTTTTTTCTGATGGGGAGTTCAGCTCCATAGAAAAGACTGTGTAGAGTATGGTTCTTATACTACAGGAAGGGTGGTATGATTGGTCTGTGATCTTTCATTTTCCAAAGACTATGGTCTGATGTGTGTATGTGGCCTTAGTTATGATCAATGAGATGCAAATATTTCCAAATTCATGCAGGATTATGTAAATTTGTATGCAAATTTATGCAGCTTGGAAATGCACCAATCAAGTCCCAAGATTTAAATTGACTGGTCCATTTTCAAGCTGCATCTATTTAGATAAAATTTACATAATCCTGCATGAGCTCAGAAAAATATGATCTCCCTGTATGATCAACCACACGATTTGATCATTTTATCAGATCTGGGTAGAATCAATTATGCTCCATTCTGGAAGATCGATGGAAATTGGACGATATATAGTCCAATCAACCAATGTATTTGATTGGGCAGAATGGAGAATATTGGTAGATTCGTAAAATAATCTGCTCACATGATTTTGATCAACAGAGAATCAATTTTTGGTTTCAGAGTATGAAGGCTCGATTAGTAAAGGGAAATCGCATAGGATCTTGCTTGCAGTGTGTGGGCAATTAGTCAATTGACCTTTAATCCACCGCACTGTTTTTGATCACCCAATGAAGTCGATTGCTTAATCGCTTGATGAAAAATCAAGTAATGTTTGGGCATCTTAACCCAATACTGGTCAAGAGGGCCGTCACATCAAGTCTCTATCTCCTGGCGTATTCACACAATGGATGAAAACTGCAGCGGGAGGCTTTCTTTTTCTAAAGCAGACCTGAACTCAAAACTTCCTCTCTGCTCTAAAAGATAAGCAGCAGCATAATAACCTTCAAAAGAAAACATTTCTTTGTTACAGCTGATACAAATCCTGCAATAAATATCCAGTGTGTCTACTTCCTGCTTTCATGGAAGCAGACCTAGGGTTAAAATTCTGTGTTTACAATTTAGCTGCTCTGCTAAAGTCAGCCAGCTGATACAGCTGAGGGAGCAAATTCAATTTGTGAGTAGTCACAGATGACACTTAATTAGAAAGGCTCTCTAAATACATCCAAGATTCAAGAAGAAAAGTAGGCCTCTGACGAAGCAGGAAGATCTGCGAAACGGCTGTCAGGCCGTCTTTTTGTACTCTGATGTTAACCTTACTGTACCTGTTGGATTAAAGTTTTCACTGAAGCAGCAGACTGGTGCCAGACCTACTTTTCTTCTTGAATCTCGGATGTATGTTCTACTTGGTGGTGAGCACAGTCTATTCGGTCCATCAATCCAACTGCTGAATATCCAGTAAGCTACGAGTGCCAGTCATCCTTTGCATCTCCCGATCATTATCTCTCTCTAAATACATACAGGATGGATTTCTCTCTGTTTTTTCCTTCTACCCTGTGCAAGAGGTCAAGTCCATTTTAAACAATTAGGTCAAGGGACACTGGTGGGACGTATATGTATGCCAGACAGTTGTGGGACAGATGTGTATGCCACGGCACACACACACACACACACACACACACACACACACACACACACACACACACACACACACACACACACCACCGATACTGGTGAGAGAAGTTCTTGTAGGGCTGTGGTGTTTGATGTGATGATGCACAGCTGTATTGGCACCCAGCACAGCTCCAGCACATATCACACCACCCTCTCTGCACTCAATAGCAATGGATCAGTAAACACCTGTGATTGATGGCAGTTTAGAAAGAAATGCCTATCTATGAAGCAGTCTATAGCTCTCCTTATCTTTAGTAGACAGGGCAGCTCTCCTTATCTTTAGTAGACAGGGCGGCCTCTGCCTTTGTCTACCAAACTGACACTCTGCTCTACCATCATCTGTAATGCTGGGAATACACAATTTAACTTCCGACCAGTTCAATCTGTTTCTAATAGAGAAAGGGATTGATTTTGTGAAGTTAATATTGGAGAATCGGTCCCTTTTATTGATTTGGAACAGTTTGGAAATGTACACATGGTACAACTTCCTGTCCGATCACCTGTCGATTAGACGGGATATTGCATATTGGATATTCCCAGCATAGGAAAACATGCTGAGTAAGGAGGAAAATGCAATTCTTCCATGAAGAAAGCTTGTATATTTATATTCGCTTTACTACAAGTACCGTATGTTGTGTGTCTAGTAATGACTGGTCCTCTTTGAAGGATGAAATTCAGGTGATCCAGTAAGATGTTCAGAGAGATGTCTAGGCTCATCCCAGTTCAGGTCTTATTTCACAATTTGCACTAGCAGAAAGTCACCTGGAATCTGATCAGAGAAGACTCTATTACCTGCCCACACATTGCACGCCTATCTCTCGTAGATTTTTCAGTATGAAATCTATCCATTTTGGATGGATGGGACAGTAAGGAAAATCTAGCTTATTTGGGGGAGGAGCTGGAGAAGCGGTTGATTGACGGGCAGCCCATAGTGGTGCACTGCATGGGAGTGTTCAACGATTTGGGTCCATCAATTATTTTTTTCAATTTGCTCCCTGCTGGAATCTTTTGAAAATCGATATGTTGTGTGTGGTAGGAGTCGATTCTGATCAGAGAGGAAGCCATAGTTTTGCCACATCAGGTGATAAATTAGAAGTAAATGGCTACACCTGAGATGAATTGCAGCAAATGATTTTTACTTACCTGGGGCTTCATCCAGCCCCCTGTAGTCCGTGTGCCCCCTGAGTCTGTCCAGGGCACTCCGTTGCGGGTCCCTGCACATGTGTGGTCCTGTATGTGTGCACCCCGCCCACCCAAATGTGCTCCCAGCCACGGGAGCCCAATCGGGGACGGGGTTGTGCGGCCGGGACTGCGCATACATAGGCCTCAATTCACTATGCTTATCTCCTGTCTTTAATAACATTTCCAGAGTTATCACCATGGTGATGAGGCATGTAGTATTCAGGAAACATTAACCTCAGGCAAACCTAAAGTTAACGCTTCTGTCTTTATGGTAACTCTTCAATCCTTAAAATAACTCCAGAATTCTAAAATTAAACAGGCTGTTAATTAACTGCGTGTGAAAATAACTACAAAGGAGGTAACTTAAGGAATGAAGAGATAAGATAACTCTCTCACTGTGTGGTAACAAATAAAGAGGGCTGGAAGAAGCCTCAGGTATGTATAAATCCTTTTAATGCACTTCATCTCCGATACAGAGCATAGGCTGCATTCTCCGATATTACTGCATGCCTCTCTTGCCTAATAAGCACCAGTTTACCTGCAGATTTCCATGACTGCTCAATACAATGGCCAGAACATTATCTGAGATCCTGAATTTCTGATACACAGCCCTCTGATACAGCCACAGTTACTCCCCATAATCTGAATGCACCTTTATATACAAAGCAATAACTGAGTGCTCATCAAGCTTTTATGTATGTCGTCTTCCCTGTGGCCCCCATTGCTGTATGTGGAAGTTGTAAGTGTACTCTTCTTCCTGAGAACTTTATACTTCATTATGATCTTCAGGTACACCCATGTCTGTCCATACTTCCTTTGCAGGGAGGGGGGCGGGGCATCAGGCCTGTGCGTTTATCTCCAGCGGGATAATTTCATGTGGATCTTTTTAAATGAGCTGCAGCTGGAATCTGCTTACCTGTGGAGTGTCTGTTGTTTGATATTTACTCAAAGATCTTGTTTTTTTTTTCTACTGGTGAGAAAAGCCATTGTTTTCAACTAATGGAATGTACCAATTACAGTTTGTATGATTTCCTAATAAGGGCCGGTTCACACGGACGGCAGGCGGCGTTGGGGCGGCCAGGAAGTCGTGTCGTCCTTTGACGTCCTGTTCGCTGGCGGCAGTACTGAGATCGTCGCGTTCAGCGTTTCTCCTCCCCGCAGGGGGACATGAAGCCGCGTCGGCTAGCCGTCCCTGGACGTCGCATGCGGCTTCTAGGGACGGCCGAAACGACGCGTTAAATCGGGATTGGAACGCCGCGCTTATGCTATCGACGGTAATCGACGGTAACCGCGCAATGCTAAACGCTCCCATTCACTTGAATGGGAGCGTTTAGCCGATGGGTCCCGAACGCTTGGCGGTAGACGCCGCCTGCCGTCCGTGTGAACCGGCCCTAAGAGTTGGGAATGGGGGGAGGGGGATCTTTTCTTAGTACTTCAAAAGGTATAATTGAGGATGTTAGTAAAAATAAAAACAATTTGATAGGGAATACATTTTGTGTAGCTGGGTCACGCTGGAGGACGGTATTTTGCCATCTGACAATGTTTGATAGTCAGGCCTTTAGGGCTTATTTGATAGTGAAAGTATACACAACATCAGAACAACTAATCAATTGAGACAGGCAGCTAACATGCATAATGGATTTAAAGGGAAGGTCCGAGCAGTTTAAAAATAAAAAATCCACTTACCTGGATGCCCCCTGCATACGTCCTGTGCTATCTCCGCAGCTCTGGTGGCTCCCGGTCCCCTCCGGTGGAGATGCCAGGTCAGCTTTCCGGGTCGGCTTCTCCTGCGCTCCAGCATGCGGCTCGCTGGTCTTGCTGACGTCATCCGGACTGTACTGCGCAGGCGCAGAACTACTGCGCAGTACAGTGCGGATGATGCCAGTGTGACTCAGAGCCGCTCGCGCAGGCGCAGTGGACATCATGCGCCGGAGGTGACCCCTGGGCCACCGGCGGTGGGCGGAGCTGCGGCGAGGGCACATGATGGCTGGCAGGGGCTGGAGGAAGCCCCGGGTAAGGGTGTTTATTTTATTTTAAATGAGCTCAGATTTGTCCTTTAAAGGGAAACCGAAGTGAAAAAGTGCCCCTAGGAGGTACTTACCTCAGGAAAGGAAAGCCTCTGGTTACTAAAGAGGTGTTCTACATACCTGGAGCTTCCTCCAGCCCCATCCACACGGATCGCTCCCACGCCACCGTCCATAGTCTTCTGCGCCGATACCGGGTCCCGTAACTTCCTCCAGTCGTGGCCAGCCTGATGCAAGGTAAGTGCGCTCTTTACGTATCTCTCCAGCAGCCGCCGGTGAGATATGTAGAGGGCGCACTTCTCTTGCGCAGACTGGCCGTAGCTGGAGGAAGTTACGGGACCCGGTACCGGCGCAGAAGAAGACGGAGGATGGTGGCGTGGGAGCAATCCGAGCGGATGGGGCCGGAGGAAGCCCCAGGTATGTATAAAACTTTTAAATCCATTCAGCTCTGGTTTCCTTTAACCTAAAATAAGACAAGCATAGGCTGCATTAGCAGTAGCTTTTTTTTTGTTTGTTTTTTTTTGTTTATTACTCGAGCTGGTGGGTGAAATGCAAATAATTCTGAGTTGATGCATTTTTATGCGATTTGTCATCATGTAAAGTTGAAAATTGACTAACGCAATGACACTAAGGTGGGATATGACTTAGCTATTTTCAAACCATATCTATTTTCTTACGTAAATCTGCATCAACCTGCAATTATTTGCATCCCATTGACCATCCCTATTATTTAGCCCTCTATGGGGCTGCATGTGAAAACAACCTTTTTTAAAAGACACCTGAAGCAAGAGTTATATGGAGGCTGCCATATTTATTTCCTTTTAAGAATTACGAGTTGCATGGCAGCCCTGCTGGCTCTCCGCCTCTAATACTTTTATCCATAGACCCTGAACAAGCATGCAGCAGGCCAGGTGTTTCTGACATTGTCAGATCTGACAAGATTAGCTGCATGCATGTTTCTGGTTTTTATTCATATACTACCGCAGCCAAATACAGCAGAAGAGCTGCCAGGCAACTGATATTGTTTAAAAATAAAATATGGCAGCCACCATGATCTCCTCACTTGTCGTCCTTTAAAATGTACCAGAGACGAGATTGAATAAAAGTTTTTTATACATACCTGGGGCTTCCTCCAGCCCCATCCGCACGGATCGCTCCTACACCGCCATCCTCCGCCTTCTCCAGCTCCAGGTCCCATAAGCTCTGACCGTTGCGACCAGTCTGCGCAAGAGGTGTGCTCTCTACGTATTTATCGGCGGCCCGAGAGATAGGTAGAGAGTGCACTTCTCTTGCGCAGACTAGCTGCGACTGGCAAAACTTACAGGACCCATTACCAAAGAGGGAGAAGGCTGAGGACGGCGGCGTGGCAGCGAAC
The DNA here is from genome assembly GCF_040937935.1 of Hyperolius riggenbachi. NCBI lineage: Eukaryota > Metazoa > Chordata > Amphibia > Anura > Hyperoliidae > Hyperolius > Hyperolius riggenbachi. The sequence goes on from NC_090650.1 coordinate 374,993,918, forward strand.
CGTGCGCATGGGGCTGGAAGAAGGCCTAGGTATGTATAAAACTTTTATTCAATCTTGTCTCTGGTTTCCTTTAAGTGATCCCTGACAGACCCCATTATTGCTTTCACCCCCAGATGCCTGTAGGACGCAGAAAAGTCCAGCCTGCCTTCCCGCATTTCAGTCATTAGACTATCTTTCAATAAGTAGTCAAGCAGCTGACTGACAATATGAAAGGCTTCCACAAATGCTTGATGACAAACTTTTAATATGCCAATTTACAAATGTTATTTTTATTCATTACCTAATCCAATGAAATATAGCCAAGATCTATTTTTAGTTCTCCTTCCTGTTTAAAACTTAACACCAAAAATAACCAATTTCCACAAGCGTTCACGGAGAAACATGACCGTAAAAAAAACAAAAAAAAAAAAACGGGGTTGGCTGGATGCAGGCATATGATCTTGTATCACTTTTGCTTCCCGTGTAAACTAAATGACAGCAGATCACATGATTTCAACCAGTCAAACACATAATCAATCACATGATCAAGTCAGTCACATGGCTGCCCACACATTCCACTTTAGAAGGAAATGGTCAAGAGAAATTGGTCAACTACTTAGCAGAACTAAGGGCCCGTTTCCACTAGAGCGAATCCGCATGCGTTGTCTGCATGCGGATTCGCACAGCCAATACAAGTGGATGGCCCTGTTTCCACTTGTCAGTTTTTTCCAGCGTTTTTCTGTGCAGGATTTTTCTGCACGGTAGGGCCTGCAGAATTCGCCTGCGTGAGGAATGCAGGCGATTCGCAGGCTATGTATTTGATAGGGAAAACGCACATGCGTTTTTTGCTGCGATTTCGCGTGCGAATTCGCATGAAACCTAATGTAAATTGAACCAGGCAGTGACATGGTTAAATTCGCATGTACCCTGCCTATGCGAAATCGCATGCGAAATCGCGGCAAAAACGCACGCGGAATCGCATCCGCATGTGATTTCGTCAGCGGTGGAATCCCAGCGATTCGCACCGCACTAGTGGAAACGAGCCCTTATGCTAGGTAGGTACACATGATACAATTTTCTGGCAGATTAACCTGCCAGATCGACTATTTCCAAGAGATCCTAGCTGATTTCCGATTGATTTTCCATTGAAGTGAACGGAAAATCGATTGGAAATCAGATCGGACATGTTGGAAATAGTCAATCAGGCAGGTAAATCTGCTAGAAAATCGTATCGTGTGTATCTAGCATGATGGTTCAGTGAGAATTAAGCCTTGAATATAGTGTCAGTTTGCAAAATAGCCGCCTCCATGTTGTGTAGACAGGTACACTTTAATTGCATCGTATAACCGGGCCAAAACTCAGTACCATATGCAGTATTAATGCCTGTGATTTATCTTGAACCTTAGAAAAGCAGTGTGGAGCATCTGTATTATGCTTATGTGAGTGGAGTCACACTTTCTGTTCAAGAACCATGGTGTAGCATATAGAATTGCAGATACTATATACAATGTATGTGGTTGTATCGCTCAATCCAGCCATTTTATCCAGGTAGTGAAAGTGGGAGGAGATTAGAAACATGATTTGGCCATGCTAACAGGGTGCCAGAGCACAACAATTGTTTCCTATACTACGTTACTTGTTTGTATGATAAATGTACATTACTATTAGCTTGTTTAGGATTATCTTGTATCTTTTAAAAATACTAATAAAGGTTATTATAGAAATACTATGCTGCGTTTCATTGTGTTCTTTTTGTTTGTTTTATTTTATCCTGAAGCCCATGTTTAAGCATTTTAATTTTTTTAAATTTGCCTTTTAATAGGACATCATTTGAAATTATTTATGCTGAGAAAAAGTTTTGTAAAAATGCAAAGCATAAAAAGGTGACTGCTACTGCTACTACTACTACTACTACTACTACTACTACTACTACTACTACTACTACTACTACTACTACTACTACTAAACCTGTCCAGAGATGTAGTCCTAGGCAGTGAGGCGTTGCCTCGTCTGATTGATTGATCAATCACTCTTCCTCTTCCTGCCCATGTGACTAAGAAGAGGGGTGATTTGGACTTTGGACAACAGATATTTTTCATTTTATCTTGCAGAAGCGATTTGGGGTTTGGGCTGCATTAAAAAAAAAAAAAAAAAAAACCTAGTCACGCCTGACTTTGGTTGCCTACACACTCTGTCTCCATGAGACAGATGCCTCCTTATTGCCCATGCTGAGCGCTTGTAAGCAATGCAAATATCTACGAAAGCCGCTTATAAGTGGTGAATGCCCTGTCTGCAGCTGCCCATATAAAGAAGGCGTTTATTAAAGGACAACTGAAGTGAGAAGACTATGGAGGCTGCCATGTTTATTCCTTTTAAACAATACCAGTTGCCTGGCAGCCCTGCTGGCCTGTTTCGCTACAGAAGTGTCTGAATAACACCAGAAACAAGCATGCAGCTAATCTGTCAGATCTGACAATGTCAGAAACCCCTGATCTGCTGCATGCTTGTTCATGGTCTATGGCGGAATGTATTAGAGGAAGAGGGTCAGCAGGGCTGCCAGGCAACTGGTGTTGCTTAAAGGACAACCGAGGTGACATGAGGTAGACGTGTATGTACAGTGCCAGGCATACAAATAACTAGGCTGTGTTCCTTTTTTTTCATTGCCTGAAACAGTTAAAAATCAGGTATGCATATCTGGGTCGGACTGGATCAGACTATAGCATAACCCTCAGTGATAAGTAATTATAGCCATAAAACACTTTCCTGTCAGTAAATGGCTTCCCGGAGCAGGAAAGAGATAAAAAAGGGTCAATGATTCATAGCTCTGATATACTTCAATGAAGGTGTAATTGAGCAGAGACAATAAAACAGTAAAAACAAAGAGAACCCGAGGCCGGGTTCTAGGAATGAAATCCCAATACAAAGGCTGGGTCTGCCTAAAGAGCCCAGCCTCTGTTGCTATTTAGATTCCCCCTAAGGCCCCCTGTGCTCAGCGAGACTCCATAATTCACAGCCGCGCTGTGCGGCTGTGTTTACCTTTGTAACGTCAGTCTCCTCTCTCCCCCGCCTCCTGCAGAGCTCTGTTCCCGCCCGCGTCCCTCACCTCTAAACAGCGTGGAGAGAAGGGACGTGGGCGGGGACCGGAGCGAGGCGGCGGAGAGCGGAGACTGGCATTACAAAGGTAAACTCAGCCGCTACTGACACGCTCAGTGTCGGCAGCGCGGCTGTGAATTATGGGGTCTCACAGCGCGCGAGGGGGGGGGGGGCTTTGGGGGAATCTAAATAGCAACAGAGGCTGGGCTCTTTAGGCAGACCCAGCCTCTGTATGGGGATTTCATTCCTAGAACCTGGCCTCGGGTTCTCTTTAAAAACAAGATTTCAATATAAAATAAAACTCTGGGATATCTAAAATAAGTTATTTTTAGGAGAAAGATGGATACAATTGTTTCTCTCATCAGTTTATTTTCACCTTGGATTTCCTTTAAAAGGAAATAAACATGGCAGCCTACATATACCTCTCTTTAGTTCTGTAATGCAATCTGAGGCAGTGAGCACTTTGGGAAAACGTGTTATGCCAAACAATAGACCTCTATGGGGCGCAAAGTAAAACTCTTATCTCTGCGTTTTCCTAAGGGCATATAGAAAAAGTGTTTCTCCAAAGCCGGTTATTTCGGTGCGGCGCTGTCATGGCAGCAATGCTATGCTGCGCACCCCAGGTAGTGGTAATTCTGGACTCCGGTGGCTGCCAGGACCTGTATTACAGCTCCCTCCGAGCTGCGACAACTCGGAGGGGGAATAATATTTATTGCCACCTCGGAGTTTAGCGGCAGCAGGGAGAGCTGTCATTTGGCTCCCTGCACCGAACTGAGCAGTGCCACAACAACATGTACTCATTAGTAATGTAATGTGTACAGCGCTCCAAGTGCGTGGGAAACAGCTGGGATTATGGCTCACTGTACCCTTCTATGCTTCAGCAAGATATGTAGAATACAATATCATATGACAATCATGCAGCTCATGTTAGATTAAGCACAGTCCAAAATTCCCTTATCCACACACTCTACTTTAGAGTCCAGCATATAGTTCCCCCAAATTCCAGATTTGCAGTTAGCACACAGTTCCACAGTTAGTAGTTATACTCTCACCGGTGTCCAGTGGCTGATAGCAAGATATCAGCATTCACGCTCAGCACAAAAACAGGCATCAGCTCTCCTCATCAGCTTCATTCTATATTGGGCTCAAACAATACAAGAAAAGCACATAGCGTAATCCAGTTGCGGCAATGCTACTTAGTGACACCCTCCACCAGTGAGCACCTCTGTGCCAGCACACACCGCCACCACAGAACTTCAGAACGCTCACCAGATTCACAGGCTGACTGTTTCCAGATCAGCAAACACGCTTGGGTGTCATTCAGATGCCGCCTTCCGGACTTTCACTTTCCTCCTGCTCTCTCCTTCCTTAAAAACTCAGAACAAATGCCTCCATAGCATAACTCCGATTTTATTAAAACATATAAAAGTTGCACTCACAAGTGTAAGAAGATCATGCGCATATCAAAGTATAAAACTCGGCCGCTCTCTCCCATCTGCGTCTCTGCTACCGCCGTTCCTGAGGCCACGCCCTACCGGTTTCGTCACGTATGTACTCATATTTTTCTCCAGGGAGGATGTTAAAAAAAAAAAAAAAAAATGCAAGTATACCCAAAGTGCAACCACATACAAAAATGTGCAGAAACACACAATGCACAACATTCATGGTTTTCTGGACTGCCACGTGTGCCCCCAGCCTGAAGGAATAACAAGTCCAAAATCTGTATGTAAAGACAACAGTTGTAACTTGCCAGACAATAAGATAAGACAAAGGATACCTGACTCCAGACAAGCCTGCTTATTCCTGTCTGGCCCAGTGCACACCAAAACCGCTAGCAGATCGTCAAACGCTAGTGGTTTTGAGAGCAGATATTTGGCCGGGTGCACACCAAGCGGATTTTGTATGCGATCCACCAGCCGCATCAGCCAGTGAAAACGCTTGGCTATTGTATTTCAATGTGTGGTGCACACCGGCGGTTTGAGGTTTTTTAGCAAACCGCAAACGCGCAGCAGGAGGCGCGTTTGCGGCTTGGCAAAAACCTCAAACCGCCGGTGTGCACCATCCCATTGCAATACATTAGCCAAGCATTTTTCCAGGCGGATGCGGCCATCGGATCGCTCCAAAAACCGCTCGGTGTGCACTGGGCCTCTGAAAGTTTGACTTCAGCTGAAAGTGAAATTTGTCAAGGCAAGACAACTTTGATAAAAGGTATATGGAGGTTGCCATATTTGTTTCCTTTTTAAGCAATACCTGTTACCTGATCCTCTGCCTCTAATGCTTGGTACATACCATACAATTTTCTGGAAGAGTTACCTGCCAGATCGATTATTTCCAACATGTCCGATCTGAATTTCGATCGATTATCGTTTTTTCTGATAATTTGTTTGACCATTTTTTTCCTATCGTTTTTCATTCACTTCTATGAAAATCAATTTACAAAACGATTGAAAAATTGATCAGAAAATTTGATAAAAATTCAGATGGTAATAATTGATCTGGCAGGTAAATCTGCCAGAAAATTGTATGGTGTGTATCTAGCATACTTTTAGCCATATACTCTGGAGAAGCATGCAGAATATCAGGGGTTGCTGACATTCTTGTCAGATCTGACCAGATTATCTGCATGCTTGTTTCTGTGCATAGGACATTACTAGCCAAATAGATCATTGGTCCATCACTGGGGCTCTTCCCCCACCTCTGGTACCCATGATCCAGCTCCAACAGGAGCTATGAAGATGCCTTTGCCAGGACTCCAGTGTTAGAAGAAGCAGTGGGGAGCAATAGCAGTACCAGCTGGTTTGGTGCAGAGTGACCGGGAACAACGGTCCCAGGAGAGCCGGGCAGACATTCAAGGAGCTCTGTGGTGCCTGGGGCAGTGGCAACTGGCTAGCAATGGGGATTTCAAAGATACGAGAGAAGAGGCAAGGCTATTATAGACAGGAGTCAACCTCCCTGAGGCTCCCCCATACCAACCCACATGGTATATGTGATATGGGGGACTCTGTAAGAGAGGGTTGACAAATAGAGTTGGGCCGAACGGTTCGTCTGCGAACGGTTCCATGCGAACTTCCGTGGTTCGCGTTCGCGTCCCGCAAGCGAACGTATGCGGAAGTTCGGTTCGCCCCATAATGCACCATGGAGGGTCAACTTTGACCCTCTACATCACAGTCAGCAGGCCCAGTGTAGCCAATTAGGCTACACTAGCCCCTGGAGCCCCACCCCCCTTATATAAGGCAGGCAGCAGCGGCCATTACGGTCACTCGTGTGCCTGCATTAGTGAGAGTAGGGAGAGCTGCTACAGACTGTCTCTCATAGGGAAAGATTAGTTAGGCTTAGCTTGTTCCTGGCTGCATACCTGTTCTGTTCAGTGAGCCCACTGCATACCTGTTCAGTGAACCTGCCACTGCATACCTGTTCAGTGAACCCACCACTGCATACCTGTTCAGTGAACCCACCACTGCATACCTGTTGTGTTCAGTGAACCCACCACTGCATACTGTTATAATTTAAGTAGGCCTCAGTTATTTGGACTGAGTTAGTCAAAAAGGCTTGATGAGCAGACCTGCCCTTTAACCACCTGAGCGGTCTGGACGAGCTCAGCTCGTCCAACACCGCCGGAGGTCGCCGATTTTTATCAAATAAAGTGCAGCACACGCAGCCGGCACTTTGCCAGCCGCGTGTGCTGCCTGATCGCCGCCGCTCTGCGGCGATTCGCCGCGAGCAGCGGCGAAAGAGGGCCCCCCTAGCCGCCTGAGCCCTGCGCAGCCGGAACAAAAAGTTCCGGCCAGCGCTAAGGGCTGGATCGGAGGCGGCTGACGTCAGGACGTCGGCTGACGTCGATGACGTCACTCCGCTCGTCGCTATGGCGACGATATAAGCAAAACAAGGAAGGCCGCTCATTGCGGCCTTCCTTGTTTATTATGGGCGCCGGAGGCGATCGGAAGATCGCCTCCGGAGCGCCCTCTAGTGGGCTTTCATGCAGCCAACTTTCAGTTGGCTGCATGAAATAGTTTTTTTTTTATTTAAAAAAAACCCTCCCGCAGCCACCCTGGCGATTTAATCAGAACGCCAGGGTGGTTAAGGGGATTTTCTCTGAGAGAAAATCTGCAGTTCTGTCAGCAGAACTAGAACCTACCAAGAAGCTGTTCTAGTACAAGGCCGCAGGTCTCCCTGACCTGCAGATGTACCGCCACTAGAACAATAAACATCAGCCATGTTATGTAAATATCCACAGGCCTGCATGTAGGTCAAATGCCTCATTGATTATTAATCGAGTAGGTGTGTATGATGACACCACAAGTGGGTCCACCAATAGACGGATATAGGGGATGGCGAAGATGATGTCATATTTAACTCTTTCCTAGTCGGTATTAAATCTGGGGTGAGCGATGGAGAGGGCATTCTGCTCTTTACTTTCGCAATAGCTCGCAAGGCTGACTGGGACCTCTAAGTATGTGCTTCCTTTCTGTAATCTGATATAATGTATGCTGTACATAGGTAGTCTAGATGTAACATAGAGTAGATACAAGAAGGTACCTGATAGACTTCAGCAGGGAGTCTCATCACGAGCTTGTAACGCAACATGAAGATTGGCATAGCTAGGATATGATGACTGTATCTATCTGTCTTTCTGTGACTTGAATAAATAACGTAAACATTGAAGAAGCCTGAGAAAAGTCTATCTCCTGCTTGCTGTGTGAAGAGTCATGTTTGCAAACTCCTGCTGATGAGTTTGTTGGTGCCGGAGCAAAAGGTGGATATTACAATTGGTGCCGTGAACCCAGCGCTGCCTAGCAGAAAAGGCAGGCAAGGACCGGGCCAGATGTCAGTCTGTTATCTAGTTTTCCAGGACTTCCACAGTAACAAGCGGAGGAGACGCTGAGACGCTCGCTAAAACTTATCGAGAAGAGATAAGTGGTGCTGCCAGGCTGCGAGAAAGCCGGGCGCACGGAATGACGTTCGAGTAATTACAGTGGCGAAGGTTCGTGGACTGAATCATATAGGTGTGATTGTACACACGCCTAACGCCAGAATCCAGATCGTGGGCTGTCCCGGGCGGCGGCTTGGGGTGCAAGTGCCGTAGTGGTGGCGATCTGCTGAACGAAGGAATCAGTAGCCCGAGGGGGTCCAGAACTTCGCGAGCAAAACTTGACCGATGCTGTAACGAATGGTCATTTGGGGAGAACGTCTCAAGACACTGGCAAGTATAGTGTTTCATTTGTTTAATTCTAATGCAAGTGTTTGGTATTACATGTTGACAGTTTGTTCCAGCAGTGCTTTCTCTCTAAGGTTTCCAGTGTGTGTTCTTACTGGTTTTCCTGTATTGTTTTTTTTCCTCTCTCTCGGGTTGTGCTAGTGGCTGCTGTGTGCAGTTTTTGTTTGTTCGTTCTCTTTCTCCCGTGTGTCCAGCGGGAGTATGGGAGGTTTGCCAGATATGGGTGTTCCCCGCAGGAGAGATAAGGGGGGGCTAAGGCTTTCGAGTAGTAGAGGAGAAGGAGAGAGAGGGAAGAGAGAGGAGACTGGTAATGAGAAAAGTGAGAGAGAGACAGCACGTTTTTTTTCCCCTGTCCATAGGGGTGTTTCTGAGATGTTCTGCAAGCTGGTTCCAGTTCAGTGCTATTAGTTAGTGCTATGTGATGTTTCTGTAATTTCAGCATGATTCAGTGTCATGGGTTTTCTTGTTTTTTTCTTGCGGATCGCAGAGCGTAGGTTTAGTGGGAAGGGGGGCCAATACAGGGCATCCTCCCACCCCCCTCTCTAGAGATTGGGGGAAGCACGGTTAAGGTTTGTGTCCGTGGATATCTGCTAACAGCTGGAAGATTTGTTCAGTTTTGTCACTCCGCATTCCAGGCAAAGGTTTATGCTAGGAGTAAAGTTTGACGTAAATATAGTGACAGCTAGTGTCTCCCTCGTAGGCTATAACATAGGGAGATGATTTCATTTGGCTTTTTGAAGTTCCGGTGTAGTTGTGGAGAATTCCTTCTGTTCAGGATGTTTTTTTTCCCTCCATCTACATGTCCAAGATAGGAAACTTCTCAAACTGCTGTGCATACTATGCCTTGTATGTTCTATGTATGTTCTAACTGTTTTTTTCTGAAGGTGCATAGGATTAAGTGGTTGCTATGGGGGACTGACATAGCAGCCATCTTGGCTGGCATGCCATGACTCAACATGGCGTCGGGTTTCTGAGAAAACCACTCCCATCTGCATGATGTATCAGGAGGGGAGGGGGCGGGAAGCGCCCACTGATAAGCACGCCCCGATGGCAGGGGGGAGGATGTGCTGGGGGGGATCCCACGTCCCATGTCACAGCTGTGCACAAGGCGCCATGCACGGAAGCAGCTGGTGGGAGGGGGGTCCAGAGTGGGGACAGTAGAGAGATTCTACTGAGTTTCTTGGCTTCCAGATGATTTCCTCAGAAGAAGTCTGGATACAGGGAGTGTCCGCATACGTGAGCCAAGCAAGTTGCAGGCTCACGGATAGGAAATGTTTCCCAGCTAGGTGCAGGGAGACAAGAAACAGCGCAGATCAGAAATGGGTCTGTACTGAGTTGCTTAAGGGATTATTCCTGTAAGTGGGGCACCTTAATGGGTGTTGCATGAGTTCCCAACAGTGCAGCAAGGGGGTGCCGGAGTTGGAAAAAAGGGAGTTGACCAATCCGGGTTTCTGTCGGCCGCTGTTGCAGGGCGGTAACGTTTTTTTCCGGTTTTTGTCGTGGACAGGGCCAGAGCTTGACTGAGAGGTCTATGCTGGGCTGGGGCTGGTTTTTGTGCGGTTTTTTTTTCGTCCACTGATTGGTCAAATATATTTTTTCCAGCTCCTATCAATTGTAGCACAAAGAACAAAAACTGACCGCAGTTCATGGGGCAATTATACAGATGATAGAATTGCCATGTACAGAGTGACAGTGTAACAGTACGCTGTTTGCCATGTGACTACCTACCATGTGGGCATTCAGGGATCTGCATACAGGCATGTGACGCTGGTATGCTTAGCCCTGCACCCTGTGTAGTTTAAGTGCAAAGTGCTCCTTCCTACAGGGAGGCAGCCGGTTTTTTGTGAGGTCTGGGGGTAGTGGCACGGCAAACATTGATCAGAGGGTACAACACACAGAACTTCTAGCAGAGCTGGTATCGCAATGAAGTTCTAGATAAATCAATGCGAAAATGAGTAAGAGCATTGCAGGCTCACCTGCAAAGCAGCAACAGGTGTGGCATCCGTAATCTGTGCATGCGACGGCTGCGCATGGACAGATAAGGGGGGATGTGGAGTGAGCTGCAATGAGGTGAGAGCTTCCAAAGGTGAAGTCCGCGGGAGCATATTTTAAACAGGTAAGTACTGAGGATAGTACTGAGGTAGGGGGGTGAAGTTTAACTCCAATCTACCAATAAGAGTAAACAGAGTTCATGAGAACCATAGAGCAACGAGATCAATTACGATATATATTGATCAATTTCAAGTGTACAGAGTACAAGCCGCAGGGCGAATCCCAAATCATTAATAAGAATTGATTTGTTTGTATTTCGATTTCAGGAGTTGGGCAATATGGAATCAAGACAGCTGCAGTGCTGGCAGCAAAGATGGAGATGTCAGTCGGATAAGCGAAAGGTTTCAGATGCCAATCTAAGTTTGGAGAAACACGAGATTCCTGAAATTGGAAAGAGACTAAAACACGAGATTCCTGAAATTGGAAAGAGACTAAAAACCGAGGTTCCTGAGATCGGAAAATGTCTAAAAAAACTGTCTGAGCAAAGCATAGTGCAAATTGCTAATGTTTTTCTTTCCCAAGGTGGTGCTTTTATAATGAAGAGTACCGTGCTGATGGTGATCCTAGGTTGCCATTCCGTCCTAGGAGAACGAAGAGAGGACATTCTCATGTATAATAAGAGGTTAATGAGAATGCAAGGCCCAAGCATGTTAATGTTGGGTGACAAAGGTACTAATCCTTTCACACCTCCCTCCGCTTGGCACAGAAGGACCATGCAGGGACGGAGGAAAAGAGCACTTGTGCCAGCACATGGCACAATGTGGGTGAAAGGGCTGAAAGGTCAGGTGTGCTGGAAGGGTGACGTGAACGGCAGTGTAAACCTGCTATTGAATGTCACACTCCCAGAATCGATGCACCGATCCAAAGGTTTGTTAAAAGGTACATTGCAGTACAATGGGTACATGCAAAAGGTGGAGTGTGTGATTCAGGGGTACCTTGTCTTGGTTATGCAGAGTGAGATGGTTCCAGAATGGAGAGGAACGAGCAGGAGGCGTCAATTCTTTTACCAGAGAGACGCAGGGGACAACATCACACTCTGGAGCTACCAACAGAGAGTGCCTCTGAAACAACTATACACATGTAAAAGCTGGATAGCCGAGGGTTGGTGGTTCTCAAAACAAAAAGTAAAAATCGAGATCAAGCCACATTTCCAGGTGACAAAGAGGGTGGGGAGAGCAGTCCCGGGGGAGGGAAAGCCCACACAGGGAACCCCATTCACACCACACGGGTCACAACAGGGGACGATATTACACAGTCCATATGCAGCCGCTTATCCTCATGCTAGGTGGGTAAGTGAAGAGGTACTCTTAATTGAAAGATTGCAGAGAGTACTGTCTTCCCGACCTCAGGTACTTATTGTGCCTCAGGACGTAAGGGGGGAAGAGGTCCAATCAGGACGGTTGGGGGCATATTTTGTCAGGGAGAGGCTTAAAAATCCTGTCCAACTGAGATTGGACAAGGGGAGATATATTAATTTTTCTGGAGAAGGATCTTTTGCATGGCAGCTTCGAGATGTTTGGGTGAACAAAGGGAAACGGTGCAAGATTCCTTTAGGCACCGCCACTTCCTTGGTTCTCACCTCAACCCGTGTCTCACACCAGGACCTGAGAGGTCAACCTTTTTTGGTGCTAGACGGGGAGGTGAAGCAAGTAGAGTTGTCCTCATGCAGGCAATTCTTGCAGAAATACCTGCGTTGGCCGGGGCAAGTCAAATTTAGTGAAGAAGCCTGCAGGCTCAAGAACGCAGAATGCGAGGATACCATTCAAAAGATCCACCCTGAAGCCCAACCGATAGTTCCGGTGGCTGAAGGAAAGGTTTGGTTTTTTTAACATAAGGTCTAATGATACATTCAAGGTATATTCTCATAATTGTTCCGATAAGGGAGAGTTTCCAAGGGGAACATATTGTGGGAGCGGAGATCCCATATGGATCCAGTCATCCAGGTTGGATGACGTTGTTTCTCAAATTGTTAAGAGAACTCTAAAGTGCAAAATTTCACGGGTAGTTCCCGTCCTGAAAGAGAACACGACATGGGACAAAGGGGAACAGGATTTGATCCAAGACGACCACATTTTGTTACAAAGGTTAAACAAACAGTACACGAAGTTAGAGGTAAGATTTCACCATGATACAGGTGATCTTAACGAGGTAGAACACAAAAAATGAGCAGGTGAGTGCCAGTCTGACCTGGTGGACAGAGGTTCCGGTGATGTTCCAGGGACACTCGGACGGGGCCTCTGCAGTTCCAAAGTTTTTTCTACACCCACTGGTCGTCTGGATGGGGATGACAACGTTAGGCATCATTATCCAGGTGAGGTTGCGTGTTAAAATTACGTAAAACAAATTAACCTGGTCCAGAGATTGGTGCCTCATAAACAATCTCCTGAACCGATATTTTCAAATTAAGGGATATACAGGGTTACGGGTATAGGTTTAGTAGTACCTGTGATGGAGCTGATTGTATAAAGGCGTTCTTTTAGAAGGCACCTGGCACTGCTCCCTTGAGTAACAACCAAACGAGTTTCACTTTTCTGTGGTCATGCAAGTTTGTGAGTGATACGTAAGTGACGCAAATGCTGAGCATGTGGTATAGAGGGACTTAGAAGTAGGGCCTTCCCAGAGAGCCTGGTTACAGGAAGACCAAGAGGTCGTGCTCTTTCTCTCTTCAAGGGGTAACCACCGAGAGCAGAGAAGGTGTGTGAGCACGAACATCGAAAAGTGAAACCTAAAGAAAAGAAACCAGGTACGGGTGGGTTCAGAAGCTGGGATCTGCGGGTCAAGCCTTTTTAGGGGGGATTGTTATAATTTAAGTAGGCCTTAGTTATTTGGACTGAGTTAGTCAAAAAGGCTTGATGAGCAGACCTGCCCTTTAAGGGGATTTTCTCTGAGAGAAAATCTGCAGTTCTGTCAGCAGAACTAGAACATACCAAGAAGCTGTTCTAGTACAAGGCCGCAGGTCTCCCTGACCTGCAGATGTACCGCCACTAGAACAATAAACATCAGCCATGTTATGTAAATATCCACAGGCCTGCATGTAGGTCAAATGCCTCATTGATTATTAATCGAGTAGGTGTGTATGATGACACCACAAGTGGGTCCACCAATAGACGGATATAGGGGATGGCGAAGATGATGTCATATTTAACTCTTTCCTAGTCGGTATTAAATCTGGGGTGAGCGATGGAGAGGGCATTCTGCTCTTTACTTTCGCAATAGCTCGCAAGGCTGACTGGGACCTCTAAGTATGTGCTTCCTTTCTGTAATCTGATATAATGTAAGCTGTACATAGGTAGTCTAGATGTAACATAGAGTAGATACAAGAAGGTACCTGATAGACTTCAGCAGGGAGTCTCATCACGAGCTTGTAACGCAACATGAAGATTGGCATAGCTAGGATATGATGACTGTATCTATCTGTCTTTCTGTGACTTGAATAAATAACGTAAACATTGAAGAAGCCTGAGAAAAGTCTATCTCCTGCTTGCTGTGTGAAGAGTCATGTTTGCAAACTCCTGCTGATGAGTTTGCTGGTGCTGGAGCAAAAGGTGGATATTACACATACCTGTTGTGTTCAGTGGACCCGCCACTGTATACCTGTTCAGTGAACCCGCCACTGCATACCTGTTGTGTTCAGTGAACCTGCCACTGCATACCTGTTCTGTGAACCCGCCACTGCATACCTGTTCTGTGAACCCACCACTGCATACCTGTACTGTGAACCCACCACTGCATACCTGTTCAGTGAACCCACCACTGCATACCTGTTCAGTGAACCCACCACTGCATACCTGTTCAGTGAACCTGCCACTGCATACCTGTTCTGTGAACCCACCACTGCATACCTGTTGTGTTCAGTGAACCCGCCACTGCATACCTGTTCTGTTCAGTGGACCCGCCACTGTATACCTGTTCAGTGAACCCGCCACTGCATACCTGTTGTGTTCAGTGAACCTGCCACTGCATACCTGTTCTGTGAACCCGCCACTGCATACCTGTTCTGTGAACCCACCACTGCATACCTGTTCTGTTCAGTGGACCCGCCACTGTATACCTGTTCAGTGAACCCGCCACTGCATACCTGTTGTGTTCAGTGAACCCGCCACTGTATACCTGTTCTGTTCAGTAACCCGCCACTGCATACCTGTTGTGTTCAGTGAACCTGCCACTGCATACCTGTTCAGTGAACCTGCCACTGCATACCTGTTCTGTGAACCCGCCACTGCATACCTGTTCTGTTCAGTGGACCCGCCACTGTATACCTGTTCTGTTCAGTGAACCCGCCACTGTATACCTGTTCAGTGAACCCGCCACTGCATACCTGTACTGTTCAGTGAACCCGCCACTGTATACCTGTTCTGTTCAGTGAACCCGCCACTGCATACCTGTTGTGTTCAGTGAACCTGCCACTGTATACCTGTACTGTTCAGTGAACCCGCCACTGCATACCTGTTCTGTTCAGTGAACCTGCCACTGTATACCTGTTCAGTGAACCCGCCACTGTATACCTGTTCAGTGAACCCGCCACTGCATACCTGTTGTGTTCAGTGAACCCGCCACTGTATACCTGTTCTGTTCAGTGAACCCGCCACTGCATACCTGTTGTGTTCAGTGAACCCGCCACTGTATACCTGTACTGTTCAGTGAACCCGCCACGGCATACCTGTTCTGTTCAGTGAACCCACCGCATCAGTGCGCATACCTGTGCAGTTAAGTGAACCCACCTACCTACGTGAGTGCACGCAGAGTGATATACCACTCTGTGCATACCCGATATGGACAAAACAGGTAGAGGAAGAGGTAGTGCCAGAGCCAGAGGAAGGCCACCCGGCAGGTGTGCGCGAGGTCGTGTAAATGTAATTTCGTGTGGACCTGGCCCACAGTACAGTGCTCGGAAGAAGGCACGTCCCATCACCTCCCAAGATTGTCAGGACGTGGTTGAGTATTTAGCGACACAGAACACCTCATCTTGCTCAGCCACCAGCGCTACTACTAGCACCACTTCCGCTGCATTTGACACTGCGCAAGAATTATTTAGTGTTGAAATCACTGATGCACAACCATTGTTGTTACAGCCAGATGAATTTTCACCAGCTCATATGTCTGAGTTACGCGGCAACACTATGGATGTAACGTGTAAGGAGGATGAAGGACCTACTGATGGTGCATGTTTGGATTTTTCTGAGGCAAGCAAAGCTGGGCAGGATGATTACGATGATGACGATGATAGGGATCCTCTGTATGTTCCCAATAGAGGAGATGAAGAGGGGGACAGTTCAGAGGGGGAGTCAGAGAGTAGTAGGAGGAGAGAAGTTGCTGAAAGAAGCTGGGGCAGCTCTTCGTCAGAAACAGCTGGTGGCAGTGTCCGGCACCATGTATCGCCACCTATGTACAGCCAGCCAACTTGCCCTTCAGCATCAGCTGCTGAGGTCCCCATAGTGCCCACATCCCAGGGTGGCTCAGCGGTGTGGACATTTTTTAATGTGTGTGCCTCAGATCGGACCAAAGCCATCTGTTCGCTCTGCCAACAAAAATTGAGCCGTGGAAAGGCCAACACTCACGTAGGGATAAGTGCCTTACGAAGGCACCTAGAGAAAAGGCACAAACAGCAATGGGATGGCCACCTGAGCAAAAGCAGCAGCAGCACACAAAAGAAAAGTCACCCTCCTTCTCCTCTTCCTCCTTCAGGTGCATCATCTGCTTCTGCCGCTTTCTCCCTTCCACCTTCACAGGCACCCTCCTCCACTCCGCCTCTGCCCTTGAGCGCTTCCTGCTCCTCTGCCCACAGCAGCAGTCAGGTGTCCGTGAAGGAAATGTTTGAGCGGAAGAAGCCAATTTCGGCCAGTCACCCCCTTGCCCGGCGTCTGACAGCTGGCGTGGCGGTACTGTTAGCTCGCCAGCTGTTACCATACCGGCTGGTGGACTCTGAGGCCTTCCGTAAATTTGTGGCCATCGGAACACCGCAGTGGAAGATGCTAGGCCGCACTTATTTTTCGAGAAAGGCCATACCCCAACTGCACCGTGAAGTTGAGAGGCAAGTGGTGTCATCTCTTGCGAAGAGCGTTGGGTCAAGGGTCCACCTGACCACGGATGCCTGGTCTGCCAAGCACGGGCAGGGCCGCTACATTACGTACACAGCCCATTGGGTCAACCTGGTGGTGAACGATGGCAAGCAGGGCGCAGCGGACCAAATTGTGATACCTCCACGGCTTGCAGGCAGGCCTCCTGCCACCTCCTCTCCTCCTGCTACATGCTCTTCGCTGTCCTCCTCCTCCTTGGCTGAGTGGCAGTTTTCCTCTCCAGCTACACAGCCCCAGCTCCGCAGGGCCTATGCTGCATGCCAGGTACGATGGTGTCACGCCATCTTAGACATGTCTTGTCTCAAAGCGGAGAGTCACACTGGAGCAGCTCTCCTGGCTGCTCTTAAGAAACAGGTGGATGAGTGGCTGACCCCGCACCACCTGGAGATAGGCAACGTGGTGTGCGACAACGGCAGCAATCTGCTTGCCGCTTTGCATATGGGGAAGCTGACACACATACCCTGCATGGCACATGTCATGAATCTAGTTGTTCAAAGATTTGTGGCAAAGTACCCTGGCTTAGCGGATGTCCTGAAGCAGGCCAGGAAGTTCTGTGGGCATTTGAGGCGGTCTTACACAGCCATGGCACGCTTTGCGGAAATTCAGCGGAAAAACAACATGCCGGTGAGACGCCTGATTTGCGATAGCCCGACTCGCTGGAATTCGACCCTGCTCATGTTCTCCCGCCTGCTAGAACAGAAGAAAGCCGTCACCCAGTACCTCTACAACTACAGTAGAATGAAACAGTCTGGGAAGATGGGGATGTTCTGGCCCGACAACTGGACACTGATGAAAAATGCATGCAGGCTCACGCGGCCGTTTGAGGAGGTGACCAACCTGGTGATCCGCAGTGAGGGCACCATCAGCGACTTAATTCCCTACGCTTACTTCTTGGAGCGTGCTGTGCGTAGAGTGGCGGATGAAGCTGCGAATGAGCGTGACCAGGAACCGTTACGGCAGGACCAGGCATGGGACCAATTTTCATCAGACCCAGCTGTTTCCTTAACACCTGCGGCAGCACAGAGGGGGGAGGAGGAGGAAGAAGAGAAGTCGTGTGCAGAAGACGAGTCAGACTCAGAGGATGATGAGCAAGGTGTTTCTTTGGGGGAGGAGGAGGAGGGGGGGACGGCGGCAGGAGAACAACCGCAGCAGGCGTCGCAGGGGGCTTGTGCTGCTCAACCTTCCCGTGGTATTGTTCGCGGCTGGGGGGAGGAGGTTGACTTACGTGACGTCACTGAGGAAGAGCAAGAGGAGATGGAGGGTACTGGATCCGACTTTGTGCAGATGTCGTCTTTTATGCTGTCCTGCCTGTTGAGGGACCCCCGTATAAAAAACCTCAAGGAGAATGAGCTGTACTGGGTGGCCACACTACTAGACCCTTGGTACAGGCACAAAGTGGCGGACCTGTTACCAACTCACCTGAAGGTGGAAAGGATGCAGCACATGCAGAACCAGCTGTCAACTATGCTTTACAATGCCTTTAAGGGTGATGTGACAGCACAACGCCAGCAAGGTACCACTGCCACTAATCCTCCTCCCGTGTCCACGCAGACATAGACAGGACACTCCAGCGATCTCATGGTGATGTCGGACATGCGGACGTTCTTTAGTCCAACGCCTCGCCGTAGCCCTTCCGGATCCACCCTCCACCAACGCCTGGAACGGCAGGTAGCCGACTACCTGGCCTTAAGTGTGGATGTAGACACTGCTGTGAACAGCGATGAGGAACCCTTGAACTACTGGGTGCGCAGGCTTGACCTGTGGCCAGAGCTGTCGCAATTTGCCATCCAACTTCTCTCCTGCCCTGCCGCAAGCGTCCTGTCAGAAAGGACCTTCAGCGCAGCTGGAGGCATTGTCACTGAGAAGAGAAGTCGCCTAAGTCACAAAAGTGTTAAGTACCTCACCTTTATCAAAATGAATGAGGCATGGATCCCGGAGGGCTGCTGCCCGCCCCAAGACTAAGTCAGTCCCCGCACACACAGCATCTCTGCCTGCACGCCGTGTGACTGGCTGCCTGGCCTGCCCCAAGAAGACTAAGTCGCTCCCAGTCCCTCCACACAGCATGTCTGCCTGCAGGCCGCTTGACTACCTTCTCCGCCACCACCAACAGGGTCCGGGACTCCAGGCGGATTGCTGAATTTTTTAGGCTGCTGCTAGCAGCGGCCGCTGTAATAATTTTTCTGGTGCGTGTACATGACTGCCTAATTTTTCTGGCTGCACTGCGGGCAGCTGCAACAACAAGAGAAAAGGCATGTACATGCGCCCATTCCCCTTCGTGATCATTACCTTGCCGTGGTGAAGGGGCTTGCGTATCACAATGAGCAAGAAGTTTTAAATCAGGATGATACCATTTATTGGCTAACTACAAATGAATAAGAATAAACAAGCTTTCGGCCTTGCAGCCTTCGTCAGGTTTATATCCTGTTAGTTTGCAAGCTGGTGGTACAGACAGCTTATATACATGCAACATCAAAAGGAAAAACAGATATTTTTTTCAAGCATGTATATAAGCATGTATATAAGCTGTCTGTACCACCAGCTTGCAAACTAACAGGATATAAACCTGACGAAGGCTGCAAGGCCGAAAGCTTGTTTATTCTTATTCATTTGTAGTTAGCCAATAAGTGGTATCATCCTGATTTAAAACTTCTTGCTTTTACTGATGGCTAACACGGTACAATACCCTACTGCTACTACTATGCTTGAAGATACCGCAATGTACCGCACTTTCCTGGAACTAAAGAAAGACCTGAAGAAACTTGCACAACTGGACAGCGACATATTTTTCTTGACTACATGCAAAAAGGAAAAACTTATACCTCAAGGACTAAGGATACAGAATCCCACCCTGCATACATACAATAGCAGGTTTGCAGAAGAAATCTGCAGGAGGAGCTCGGAGAGAATACGGAATAACCTTTTAAGAGTCTGCTATAACCGTAAGAGGATTACAAAGGATGAGATACAGAGCCTGAAACTGTCTCTGAATAATGACCACACTGGATATACATAGGATCAACTACAGACCTTCTATGTGAAACTACAGAGATTCCTAATTAACAACAAAAAGAAAAAACTTCAGAGACTTAGAATTAAGAGTGGACGCCTGGATGCACAAGCAGCAGAAAAAGAGCAACCCACAGGTGTAATGAATCTTTCCTCTTATCAGGCTACTGAAGCTGAAATGTCAGTACTCTCCAAAGGCCTGTCATTCTGCCCTGCGAGACCCATAGACAGGATTGCACTCTGTGGAGATATGGAGGAATTTTTCAGAAAGCTGCGACTCAAGGAACACTACCATGATAAGGAAGCCTGTGATACAATGGATAATGGACCAAAACGCACCAGATCTAAAAAGAAAAAAAGATGGACCCCCAAAGAAGGAAAAAACCCGGCCCTGGATAAATACATAAACAAATTCAGACGCAGAATCTCTGACAGGATCCTGAGTAAAAGAAAGACACTGGCCCAGAACGTAACACCACAGGAGCGACAGGCCATCAGATCCCTTAAGGAGAATAAGGACATTATTATTAAACCAGCGGATAAAGGTGGTGCCTTAGTCATAATGAACACCAGTGACTACATCCAGGAGGCACAAAGACAATTATCCAACACCGCTCACTATGCCAAATTACAGGGGGACCCCACAAAAGGCTACAGGATGGCACTTAATAGGATGGTTAACAGATTGCCTGCAAACATCAGACTACATGTAAGGACCCTTATCCCTGAAGAGCCTAGAACAGCCTGCTTTTACATGCTTCCCAAGATCCACAAAGAGGGAAACCCTGGCAGGCCCATAATCTCAGGGAGCGGAACTCTTACAGAGAACATCTCAGGGTGGCCGGAAAACATTTTGAAACCTCTTGTCTGTAAAAGACCCAGCTACTTACAGGATACCACCCACCTCCTGAACAAACTGTCAGCCATCGGCCCAGTACCTGAGGGAACCATACTGGCCACGATGGACGTGGAGTCCCTGTACACGAACATTCCCCATGATGATGGTATTGCGGCCTGCCGTAAATATTTTCAGGGTCAGGGCATACCTGTAAAACCTATTACTGGACTGATCAAATTCATTCTCACTCATAATTATTTCACTTTTGGACAGGACCTCTATTTACAGCAGATGGGCGTGGCAATGGGTTCGCAATTCGCTCCACAGTATGCAAATCTATTCATGGCCAAAATCGAAGAGGAATACCTCAATGCATGTGGCATAAAACCCTTGGCCTACTTCCGCTTCATTGATGATATTTTAATCAACTGGTCCGCAAGTGAGGATGATCTTCTCCAGTTCCACAGGAACTTCAATGCCTTCCATCCTACAATCAAATTGAAACTTACCTACTCTCACACAGAGATTAACTTTCTGGACACCACCATATACATCAGGGGTAACAACATACAAACCTCTGTGTATCGCAAACCTACAGACCGTCCCACATACCTAAGATATGACAGTTTTCATCCCAAGCACATTAAGAACTCTATAATTTACAGCCAAGCTATAAGGTACAACCGGATTTGTTCTGACAGGATGGACAGAGACAAGCACCTGGATCACCTTAAGAACACTTTCATTAAACAAGGTTACAGTCCTCCCATGGCTGAGGCCCAAATCAGGAAAGCCAGCATCATCCCCAGGACTGAACTCCTGAAATATAAGCAAAACCAGAAAGAGGAACGTGTCCCTTTGGTTGTCACCTACAACCCACACCTGGAAATCTTAAGGAGGATTGCTAAGGAACTTCATCCCATTTTACACAAGGATCACAGACTGAGAACGATATTCCCTAAACCTCCACTCTTGTCATATCGGCAACCACACAATCTAAAACAGATGATTGTCAGGAGCTCTTTGAATAGGCCTCAACAAAACGGAACATCACCCTGCCGACAAAAAATATGTGGGACCTGCAGACACATTTACTCCACTGACAGGGTAACGATACCAGGTTCACAACAGGAGTACAGAATACAAGGTAAATTTTCTTGTGGGTCCACCAATCTGGTATATCTGATCATGTGTGCTAAATGCCCCAATGTTATGTACGTGGGAGAAACTGGACAAACTCTGCGCAAACGTATGAATGGACACAGGCACACTATTAATGATACCAAATCTGGACTCCCAGTTGCTACACACTTTCGGTCCAACGGACACAGCATGGATGATCTTCGTGTCACTGCCCTGAAGGGCGGCTTCAAAACGTCAAATGACCGATTAATAGCAGAAACAAAATTTATAAATTGTTTCAAAGCTGTGCAGAAGGGTCTGAATAAGGACAACAACTTTCTATATTGGTATGAGATTGATGATATATGAACTGTCTCAGCCACCCTAGCTGAACTTGTGAACTAAGAATTTACGATACCTCTGGGTCAATCCTAATACCAGGTCTGTGAGCAATAAAGTAAACATCTTACCCCATTTAGATGGTCTGTTTGTATTAAGGCATCTTAATGATGTATTTATGCTTGAAAAAAAT
This sequence comes from Hyperolius riggenbachi, assembly GCF_040937935.1. Taxonomy (NCBI): domain Eukaryota; kingdom Metazoa; phylum Chordata; class Amphibia; order Anura; family Hyperoliidae; genus Hyperolius; species Hyperolius riggenbachi. The sequence continues at coordinate 375,015,832 of NC_090650.1, forward strand.
ATCTGTTTTTCCTTTTGATGTTGCATGTATATAAGCTGTCTGTACCACCAGCTTGCAAACTAACAGGATATAAACCTGACGAAGGCTGCAAGGCCGAAAGCTTGTTTATTCTTATTCATTTGTAGTTAGCCAATAAATGGTATCATCCTGATTTAAAACTTCTTGCTTTTACTGATGGCTAACACGGTACAATACCCTACTGGTATCACAATGAAGCAATGACCGGCGCCTAGATGAGTGTCTCGGGGGGCACACAAAAGATAATAAGGTCGTTGCTTCATTGTGGTCAGACCAAATTTGATCAACTGGACAGTCACTGTTCTGTCATTCAGCTACATCAGCCAGGCGACCATATGGGCTGTAAAGCCACCAAAACCTGCACTCTCGCCATGGTGCGCACCAGTCCAGCACGGCCATCACTACACAAACAGCTGTTTGCGGTGCGTTACACGGTGAGTTTGGTGTGTCAGTGTGAAGCAGTACCTTAATTACACTACCTGATTGATGTATACACATGCAAGATGTTTTAAAGCACTTTAGGCCTGTCATTTAGCATTCAATGTGATTTCTGCCCTTAAAACGCTGCTTTGCGTCAAATCCTGATTTTTCCCGGGGACTTTTAGCGTGTATCCCACTCCGCCTTGCCCCCCTCCAGGTGTTAGACCCCTTGAAACATCTTTTCCATCACTTTTGTGGCCAGCAGAATTTTTTTTCCAAAGTTCGCCTCCCCCATTGAAGTCTATTGCGGTTCGCGAACTTTTCCGCGAACCGAACGTTCCGCGGAAGTTCGTGAACCCGGTTCGCGAACCTAAAATCGGAGGTTCGGCCCAACTCTATTGACAAAGCCTCCCCCTCCATCAGAGCACTTGTCCATATGAAAAACAGGCTCTTCCCCACCTCCGGTGCCCTGGAGAGGTGGGGAATGGGGAGGATAGGTCCTGGGGGCATATGTTGGAATCTGTGAGCCCCCTTTAATAAGGAGACCACAAGATATCTCCAGCCCCTTCCAGGTAATGGGTATAGAGGGTCACTTTTGACCCTATACCTATTTAATCAAAAAAGTATGCAAACTTTATTAAAAGGGGAGGAAAAAATTATTTTTCTTTACCTTTCCCAACAGGCTACAAAGCCCTTGTAAAGCCACACACACATGCCCTCCTACCTTGCCTCTGTAAGCCAGCCAACCAACCCACCTGGCTGTAAACAAGGGATACCTGAAAAAGAGAGAATCTTATCTCCTTGCAAAGCACCATTGTCCTAATGTTCTAGCCAAGAGCATCGTTCCCACCCCTATACCCCACAAAAGGATTTGGAGATAATATAACTGGGCTACTAGATGGCCACCTCATCCAATTAAAGTAAACCAGGTCATTTACAGATGCTTTAATCAGTCACTTCATAAGGTTTACTTAATGGACAACTGAAGTGAGAAGAATATGGAGTCTGCCAACCTGCCATCTTTATTTCCTTTTAAATGGTACTAGTTGCCTGGTTGGTCTATTTGGCTGCAGTAGTGTTTGAATCCCTAAAACAAGCATGCAGCTAATCTTGTCAGATCTGACTATAATGTCAAACACCTGATTTGCTGCATGCTTGTTCAGGATCTATGGCTAAACGTTTTAGAGGCAGAGGATCAGCAGAATAACCAGGTAACTGATATTGCTTAAAGTATACCAGACGTGACCTGATGAGAAAGACATGTGTATGTACAGTGCCTAGCACACAAATAACAATGTGTTCCTTTTTTTTCTTTCTCTGCCTGAAAGAGTTAATTATCAGGTATGTAAGTGGCTGACTCAGAGAGGAAGTGACTACAGTGTGACCCCCGCTGATAAGAAATTCCAACTATAAAACACTTTCCCAGCAGAAAATGGCTTCTGAGAGCTAGAAAGAGGTAAAAAGGGGAATTTCTTATCAGTGAGGGTCACACTGTAGTCACTTCCTGTCTGAGTCAGGAATGAGTCAGCCACTTACATACCTCATTTTTCTTTCTCTGCCTGAAAGAGTTAAATAAGGAACACAGCATAGTTATTTGTGTGCTAGGTACTGTACATACACATGTCTATCTCATCATGTCACATGTCACTTTGGGTATCCTTTAAAAGAAAACAAATATGGCAGCCTCCATATCCCTCTTGATTCAGTTGTCCTTTAAGACACTGTAGAAAAACAAACCTGTATACCTGCTTTTCTTCATGTGTGTTATATATTGATGAAAAAGCCATCAGACCTTTGCCTATTGTTGCAGCCAAATGGTGGAACCCTACAACTGGCGTATTTGGATTTCCTGCCAAAGATTCCAATTGGTTCATACCAACTGAAGGCTGGGAAACCTTGGCAGCTTTATTCAAATTTGAGCTCTTCCTTGGTCTGCACCAATCAAGAGAAATCTGAAGGTGCCCATCAATGATACTATCTTGATTGTACACAATCTTACCACTTCTATGCAGTATGAAGTAATACCTAAAATATCCATTCAACGTATATCTGCTTAGTTTTCCCTTTTACTACATTGATGTTTGAAAGATGGTACAATCAAGATTGTATTAGTGACAGGGCACCTTTAGGCAAAAAATTCAAAGATGAAAGCTCTTGGTTTCCTTTCGTTTGTCATCAGGAATAAGCAGAGAGAGAGAGAGAGAGATCCTTGAGTTCCAGTTCATAACAGACTTAGGCCGCTTGCACACTGCACGCGATTCAGATTCAGATTCCGCTTTTGAATCAGTTTTTACATCCGATTCAGATTCCGATTTGCAGTGTGCAGGGCGCAAACTGCAAATCAGAATCTGAATCGGATGTAAAAACTGATTAAAAATCTGAATCTGAATCGGAATCGCGTGCAGTGTGCAAGAGGCCTTATAACTAGCCTAAATGCTAGGGATGAATCTGTTATGGAGGAGGGATTATATGCAGCTCACAGTGAAGTGGCTTTTGGTGGGTGGGGTGAGTAGAACAATGCACACAATGCAAAAGATCTGGCATGCCAGATCTAGGCAACACTGGGGCTCTCTAAGGTGGCATTGGACTGGTCAGTTTTCATGCTGCACAAGTTTGCACAATCCTGGGTGCTAGTTTAGTTTATAGGACCCAGCAGGAAACCTCATAGGAAACACTTGTCCAATCACAGCACCCTCTACAGCATAAAGTGTTGTGATTGGCCAAATAGTGTGGGCATAGTTTATTACAACTTATCTGAAACCTAGCATTTCGCGAGGGTGCTGCCCACCCAATCACGTTAGTGGAATTTTCCTATGAGATTTCCTGCTGTGTTCCCTAAACTAAACTAGCACTCAATCTGGCAATAATTCTGCACTATTTGTATCTCAGTGACCCTCCCTACTCAGGTCTGGAGTATTATGCCCATGGAAAAAGGGCAGCAAGGTAATTTAGGTCAGGAAAAGCCACCAGTAGAAAATCAGTAAAATTACAATACAGTGGGTTGCAAAAGTATCTGGCCCCCTTGAAGTTGTCCACATTTTGTCATATTACTGCCACAAACATGAATCAATTTTATTGGAATTCCACATGAAAGACCAACACAAAGTGGTGTACACATGAGAAGTGGAATGAAAATCATACATGATTCCAAACATTTTTAAAAAATAAATAACTGCAAAGTGGTGTGTGCATAATTATTCGGCCCCTTTTGATCTGAGTGCAGTCAGTTGCCTATAGACATTGCCTGATGAGTGCTAATGACTAAATAGAGTGTGCCTGTGTGTAATCTAATGTCAGTACAAATACAGCTGCTCTGTGAGGGCCTCAGAGGTTGTCTAAGAGAATATTGGGAGCAACAACACCGTGAAGTCCAAAGAACACACAAGACAGAACAGAGATCAAGTTATTGAGAAATTTAAAGCAGGCTTAGGCTACAAAAAGATTTCCAAAGCCTTGAACATCCCACGGAGCACTGTTCAAGCGATTATTCAGAAATGGAAGGAGTATGGCACAACTGTACACCTACCAAGACAAGGCCATCCACCTAAACTCACAGGCCGAACAAGGAGAGCGCTGATCAGAAATGCAGTCACGAGGCCCATGGTGACTCTGGACGAGCTGCAGAGATCTACAGCTCAGGTGGGAGACTCTGTTCATAGGACAACTATTAGTCATGCACTGTACAAAGTTGGCCTTTACGGAAGAGTGGCAAGAAGAAAGGCATTGTTAACAGAAAGCATAAGAAGTCCCGTTTGCAGTTTGCCACAAGCCATGTGGGGGACACAGCAACCAAGTGGAAGAAGGTGCTCTGGTCAGATGAGACCAAAATGGAACTTTTTGGCCAAAATGCAAAACGCTATGTGCGGCAGAAAACTAACGCTGCCCATCACTCTGAACGCACCATCCCCACTGTCAAATATGGTGGTGGCAGCATCATACTCGGGGGGTGCATCTCTTTAGCAGGGACAGGGAAGCTGGTCAGAGTTGATGGGAAGATGGATGGAGCCAAATACAGGGCAAACTTGGAAGAAAACCTCTTGGAGACTGCAAAAGACTTAAGACTGGGGCGGAGGTTCACCTTCCAGCAGGACAATGACCCTAAACATAAAGCCAGGGCAACAATGGAATGGTTTAAAACAAAACATATCTATGTGTTAGAATGGCCCAGTCAAAGTCCAGATCTAAATCCAATCGAGAATCTGTGGCAAGATCTGAAAACTGTTGTTCACAAACGCTGTCCATCTAATCTGACTGAGCTGGAGCTGTTTTGCAACGAAGAATGTGCAAGGATTTCAGTCTCTAGATGTGCAAAGCTGGTAGAGACATACCCTAAAAGACTGGCAGCTGTAATTGCAGCAAAAGGTGGTTCTACAAAGTATTGACTCCGGGGGCTGAATAATTACGCACACCCCACTTTGCAGTTATTTATTTGTAAAAAATGTTTGGAATGATGTATGATTTTCGATCCACTTCTCACATGTACACCACTTTGTATTGGTCTTTCACGTGGAATTCCATTAAAATTGATGCATGTTTGTGGCAGTAATGTGACAAAATGCGGAAAACTTCAAGGGGGCCGAATACTTTTGCAACCCACTGTATACTATTAGGCAGTGGCTAATTCTGATAGTAGAATATATGTAATTTTTACTGATATTTTACTATCACCTAACACTCCTCCAACGCTAACCCTTCCTTCTACTGATGCCTAATAAAACCTACACCTCAACAACAAACACCCCTACCCCGCCCCCTTCTTCTTTGTTTCTGATCATTTGTATGATCGATCGGAAACGATTGTTCAAGACCACTAACGGACAACAATCTCTTAAACAATCCGATTAATTGAATCAATCTGATTTTTGTTGATATAATGTAAGTGCCGGTGCTGCCTTATGCAATCTCCGCCCATATCAGCGCTGCCTTCTGCCGTTAAATGCTCCCTTTTACAATATCTGCACCTCCAATCACTGATATTTATTGGCCATTGGCAGTGCCCAAATTACACAGTGGGCACTGCAGCCTATGCGGCACCCATTTTACCAAAATTACCTGCATCGGTACTGGGCTTGGTCATGATTGAGGCCGTGGTAAACGTGGCTACCTAAATGTAATAAATGACTACACTTTTGCTTTAAAGGGGAACTGAAGAGAGAAGTATATGGAGGCTGCCATATTTGTTTCCTTTTAAACAATAGCAGTTGCCTGACAGGCCTGCTGGTTTATTTGGCTGCGGTAGTGTTTGAATCACACCAGGAACAAGCATGCAGCTGATCTTGTCAGATATGGCAAAAATGTCAGAAACACCTGATGTGCTGCATGCTTGTTCAAGGTCTATGCCTAAAAGTATTAGAGGCAGAGGATCAGCAGGACAGGCAAAGAACTGGTATTGCTTAAAGAGACTCTGAAGCGAGTTAAAAACTCGCTTTTTAGCTTATAATCAACATGGGCATGCTTGCCCCAGCGAAAACGCTGCTATCCCGCAGCTGAACGAGGGGTCTTTACCCCCCAAATCCCCCCTGCAAAAATCCACAACCAACTTGGTCGTAGATTTTGCTGCTCATGGAGGCAGGGCTAACGGCTGCAGCCCTGCCTCCATGCGCATCTATCAGCGGCGGATCTGCGCCTCTCCCCGCCCCTCTCAGTGAAGAAAGACTGAGAGGGGCGGGCGGAGATGCATGCTGATAGACACGCTGAGAGGCAGGGCTGCGGCCATTAGCCCTGCCTCAACAGGAAGCGATCCCCGGCGGGCACGGAGGGGATTTGGGGGTAAAGACCCCTCGTTCAGCCGTGGGATAGCGGCGTTTTAGCTGGGGCAAGCATGTCCATGATGATTATAAGCTAAAAAGCGAGTTTTTAACTCGCTTCAGACTCTCTTTAAAGAGGAACTTCAGCCTAAACAAACATACTGTCATTAAGTTACATTGGTTATGTTAATTAAAATAGATAATCTCTTACCCAGCCTGTTTTAAAAGAACAGGCAAATGTTTGATTTCATGAGGGCAGCCATCTTTTTGGTTGAAAGGAGGTGACAGGGAGCATGAGACACAGTTCCAACTGTCCTGTGTGCTGATCACCCCTCCCAGTTGCTAGGCAATGTGAATAACAACATAGGGAATCCTATGCTTTGCACAGCATCAGGGAAAAACAGCCCGGGCAGTTTTCTTTGATAGGTGGAGCTTAGCTAAAAATGCAGCTGAAAATGATGTTTTGATAAGAAAAATAAAGTTCTGATGCTGTGAAACTGTTAATGAAACAACAAGCCTTTTCAGTTCTGCTGAGTAGATTTTTAGTCCGGAGGTTCACCTTACAGTGTACCAGATTTGAATAGAAAAAAAAATTCATACATATCTGGGGCTTCCTCCAACCCTCTCCGGCCTGATCACTCCTTCTATGCCGTCCTCCACCTCCTCGATCTTCTGTAAGGGGTCCAGGTCTCACTTCCGCGGCCAGGAAAGTTCTGCGCCTGTGTAGAAAGCTCCCGACGACGGGAGCGTGTCAGGAACATGCGGCTGGGCAACACATGTACAGTAAGCCCCAACTGGCCAAGATACCGGGTTCCCTTACGGAAGATTGAGGAGGCGGAGGACGGCACCAAGGGAGCGATCAGGCAGGAGGGGACTAGAGGAAGCCCCGGGTATGTATGAATTTTTTAAAATTATTTCTGGTTTCCTTTAAATGGAAATAAATATGGCAGCCTCTATATAACTCTCGCTTCAGTTGTCCTTTAGGCTGCTTTCACATTAAGACGTTACAGGCGCACGTTAGCGCAGCCTGTAACGCAGCCCACCGCACAGCAATGAAAAATCAATGGGCTGTTCACAGTGCCCATGTTGCGTTACATTGTAACGCAGCACGTTTAAAGAAAGTGCTGCATGCTATACGTTATACGCGGCTAAGCCGCGTTAGACTGTTTGCACATGCGCAGTAATGTTGGAGGAGGAGGTCTCCCCTCCTCCGCGGCCAGCCACATGGCTAATTAATATTCACTGCACTGAGTGACGTTCAGTGTTTACTTCCTGGTGCGACCGCTCTGTGCGGCGACTGGCTGGCGGGACCACGTGATGCGGATCATGTGGTCTCCGCATCTCACAGCACAAAAAAGGCGCAATAAGAGCTGCATAACGCAGCTCCAGGTAGCGTCCCCCTCCAACATCACCAGGCGTTGCGTTAGGGGCACGTTATGCGACCTATAACGTCCCCTAAAACGCAACGTCCTGGTGGGAAAGAGGCCTTAAAGCAGACCTGAACTAAGAACTTCCTCTATGCTTTAAAAGATAAGCAACAGCATAATAACCTTTAGGAAGGGAACACACTTGCAGGGCTGTTTTCCCCTTTCGATTCCCAGGTTTTAGTTGGGTTTGTGCGTTCACATATAACGCATATGTTTTTCGCGTACCTTTCTGCATTTACAGCGGCATGTACTGTATACGAGCGTGCGGGAAAAAGCAGAAAACGTGAAAAAAACGCGAATGCAAACAAGCGGATGCAATGCACGTGTTTCCTGCATAAGGCTATTGACTTCAATAGCCTGTAGAATCGTGCGCGTTTTGCCCTTCTCTGACACTTTTTTGTTACAGCTGATACAAATCCTACAATAAATCTGCAAAGTTTCTACTACCTTCATTTAGGGCCTGTTCACACTTATAGTCACAAAACTTGCGGGAGTGATTTTCCTGCGATTATCTTGGAAAAATCACTGGACACTGCAGCTGTTTTGGAGCTATCGCAATTAGCAAAAGCACGCTAATCGTAATCGCGGATCGCTAATCGCTGGCAAACCGCTGCATGCAGCGCGTTTGCGGTTATCGCTAACCGCAAACGTGGAAGTAAGAACACTTCCGATGGCTACAATGTGTAGCGGTTTTTACAAAACCGCTAGCGGTTTGCCATGAGCTGGAATCGCACGATTCCTGCTCAGGTGAGAACGGGCCCTTATTCTGCTTTCACTTATTGTTAATATCCTGTACTTTCAAATTATTATATCTGCCGTGGCAGTCAGCTGACTCAGCCAGAGGAGAGATCACATTACAACTTGTGATTCGACACAAATTGGGGGGTTAGACAGGCTAAACTATCTAAGTACATACAGTGTGCTTTTCTCTAGGTTTTCCTTCTCTCCTTTTGCAAGAGTTCAGGTCCAAAGTCCCTAGACTACACATACCTAACTTTTATTGGCTGCTGTGAACAAATGGCTCCAGTTTTCTGTGCACCATCCTGCCAATCACTGACCCCAGCATCCCCAGAGCCTTTCAGACTTGATGCTTGTCTGTATGACAGATAGGCGTGTCAGGGCTCCGACACTTACATAGCAACACAAGTACTCAGCTCAGTCAGCAGATAAGTTGTGGGCCTCTTGTGAGTGGGCGGGCCGTGCTCGGGTGCGCGCTGCTATTGGCTGAAGAGGAGCCGCACCTGACATGAGGGGAGACGTACTGGGGCGGGCTGCAGTGCAGCGGAGCGGAGAGACAGAGAGGTGACGGCATGGCGTGCAGGACCGGTGGTCCGTGGAGCACCGGCGGACACATCCCGAGCCATGGCGGGCTGCCACTGCGGGAAGGTACGGACATCACCTGCTGCAGTAACATGGGACTGTTTGGCTTTATTTGTTATGCCCTGTGTGGTGATTGTGTGTTGATGGAGTTTGATCTAACGTGCTGTGTGTTGCTGCGCCGAGGAGGACAGCGGCGGGTACAGTTATGTTTGTCGCTAGGAGACGCTGCGCAGAGGAGGACGGTGACGGGTGCTTAGTGTTCTTGTACCGTTATGTGTGTCGCCGAGGATCGCTGCGCCGAGGAGGACGGTGACGTCACGTGTGATCGTTACGCGGAGAGTGCTGGTGAGTGAGCAGCAGTCGGGGGTTCTGTGTGCCCCCTGCATTCCCCAAAAAGACGTCCAGGGCATTCAAAAGATGATGGTGGTCGTCGACAGTAGTGTAGCTTAGGAATTCTTGGGAGGAAAATGAGGAGCGGCAGCTCCACAGATTGTGAATCGGTTTCATAGTGAAATTGATTCAAAATCCTATTTGTAGTGTAGGCAGCCCATAGATCCCTCTTTGATCAGATTCGATCTCAGAGGGATATATCTGCTGGTTGATCTGGTGGCAATTGATCAGTGTATGGCAGCCTTAAAGCTAATGGGAACTGGGTTAAAAAAAAGTCAGATACTCCCCTAAGGAGAGGGAAGCTCTGGGTCCTATAGAGCATTCTCTCTCCTCTCCCGGTGCCCGCTGCTGTCCTGGCTCTCCCGTAGCGGTATTTGACGGTTTCGGTCAAATACCGCTGTCTCCCGGCTGAAATGAGGCTTCGGAAATGCTTCAGGAGCCCGAGTGCTCCCAAAGACGGGCCGCAATAACTGTGCGCATGCCCTCTGACGCACTCGCGTGCCGAAGACTTCCGAAGACCCCTCGGCGGGGGATGAGTACGGAGGAGCCAGCGCAGCACTGGAGCCTCCGGGAGAGGAGAGGGAAGGCTCATTAGGACCGAGCCTTCCCTCTCCTTAGGTGAGTATTTGCCTTTTTTTTTTTTTAAACAGGGTTTACATTAGCTTCAAGTCCTCTCCTCCTAGCTCCAAAACTAGCTGGGGGTGGGGGGAATGGAGGATTGTTGAGGACCAGCAGAGGGCACCGGATGGCTTTTAATGAAAGCAAACCTTGTTAAAGAGAATCTGTATTGTTAAAATCGCACAAAAGTAAACATACCAGTGCGTTAGGGGACATCTCCTATTCCCCTCTGTCACAATTTCGCCGCTCCCCGCCGCATTAAAAGTGGTTAAAAACAGTTTTAAAAAGTTTGTTTATAAACAAACAAAATGGCCACCAAAACAGGAAGTAGGTTGATGTACAGTATGTCCACACATAGAAAATACATCCATACACAAGCCGGCTGTATACAGCCTTCCTTTTGAATCTCAAGAGATCATTTTGTGTGTTTCTTTCCCCCCTGAGGGGGGAGTGCATAGCAGAACCACAACACTAAAGAACTTGGCAGCCTTCCAGACACAGGCTGACAAGTCTGACAAGGGAAAGATACATTGATTTATTACAGAGACTGTGATAGTACAAAGTGCTGCAGTAAGCCAGAACACATTAGAATAGCTTTTGGAACTTGTAGGATGATAAAAAACAGGATGCAATTTTTTTTACGGAGTCTCTAAAGAAAACCTGTAATTAAAAAAAAAAAAAAAAAACTCTGGAGGATACTTACCTTGGGAGGGGGAAGCCTCTGGATCCTAACGAGGCTTCCCCCATGCTCCTCAGTCTAAGCCCTGCGATCCCCCGAACAGCGGTTATGTAAATATTTAGCTACCCCGATCCGGCTCAGTAGCGGCTCTTCATTCGGATCAAGGCGGAAATGGCCAAGTCCGATCATATCCCCTCTATTGCGCAGGCACGAGTTGCTTACACGGTAAAGCGGATACGATTGGGCACAGCTATTTCTGCCTTAGCCTGAACAAAGAGCAGCTACTGCGCCTGCGCAAGATCGTGGTAAATTTGTCAAGGTGGTTTTGGGGGAGCCAGCGCTGGGTTCCCCCAGCCTACAGAGGACTGGGAAGCCTTATTGGGACAGAAGTATACCCCAGTGGTTTTTTTTTTTCCTCTTTTGTTAGACTGTTTACTGACACAAATTAGAACTCGTGCTTAGTTACAGATGAGGGGAATTAGATGGGCTAAACTCATGGTGCATTTCTATGTTTTTGTGTTTTTTTTGTTAGTTTTTTTTTTCTTCCTTTTATCCTTCCTTCTTCTGTGCAAGAGTTCAGATCCACTTTAATGGTTATAACTAATCAAAGCACAAATAGAGGCGATCATTGCCACAGCTGGCTCTACCATAGAGCCAGCTGTGGCGCCTGCGCAGTAGAGCCCGGAGGACGTCCGATGACGTCAGCGCGCCGGCGTGGGACGTAGAAGTTCCGGGCCTTGGAGCGCAGAAGAGCCAGACCTGGCAGCCGGCCAGGTCGGGTCGGCCACCGGAGACCACCGGGAGCCTGCGGAGCGGCGGCGAGGGCACCTCCTGCCTGCCACGGGCTGGAGGAAGCTCCAGGTAAGTGGAAATTGATTTTTATTTTTTACCCACCCTCGAGCTAATAGTGGTTGAAGGAAGGTTCTTATGGTCCAGGGACCCTGGTATGGTTACTACTTCTGCATCACCTATTGCAATGCCACTGGTCATCAATCTATTCCATTGCTTGGCTCCATCATCTCAGTCACATAGCTCCCAACTGTCCCTTTTAGACACAGTGCCTCAGTATACACGCCTCAGTAAAGGGAAGCCCTTGCATCCTCCGGAGGCTCCACATGTCCTCCTCCTGTCTACCAATCCAGTGCTGGGATTCCAAGCCGAGTGGCTCTGTGCTACAGGGCAGGTGCAAAGCATCCTGCACTGCACAGTGCGACCACGCTCATTCACTGACAGGAGCGCGGCTGCATACTCTTTAGCAAGGGCTTGTGGAAGAAGTTCCGAAGGTCCCAGCGCTGGATTGGTGGAAGTGAGGTGGATGGGAAAAGTATCAGGATTATCCGGAGACTCTCCTCTACTGAGGTAAGTTACCCATTTGGGGCACTTTTTTCCCTTCAGGGTCACTTTAAATTGCTGCATGGTAAAGTCAATTTATACAGTAGAATCTTGTTATAGTAAACTCTGATAAAGTAAATTTCTGGCTATAGTAAACAGGGCTGTGGAGTCAGGGCAATTTTGGATGCCTGGAGTCGGGAAAAAATGCAGACTCCGACTCCTAATGAATTTGTAACTGTAATTAAAATAGAAAATGTGATAAAATGTTCTATTTCTCAGATAATGGTCATTAAAAATAATGTGTGTATATATGCAGTAATAGCTGTGCTTAGTCCACAAAAATGAAATAAACCAATCAAAATTAGTTACTTGTGCTGCTTCAATAAAGCGGTCCCCGTATAAGTCAGATATACACATCTGATTGTGACTGTATATATGATGTGTACACAGGAATATCTTATATATACTAAATAACATCTATGCTGTAAGAATAAAGCCTGATGTGTAGCTGTGTCACTAATAGAGATGGTCAATGAGATGGAAATAATTCTGCATTGATGCTGATTTATGCAAATGTATGCACTCCCTTTGCTGATGAAATCAAATAATTTGATATGTTGTTAAAATTTGGTTTGGTGACTACAAATTAAAGGGTACCTGAGACGGATGAAAAGTAAAGTTTTATACATACCTGGGGCTTCCTCCAGCCCCCTTCAGGCCAATCAGTCCCTCGTTGTCCTCCACCACCTGGATCTTCTGCTATGAGTCCTGGTAATTCAGCCAGTCAGCGCAGTCCAGCCACGTGCCGCTCCCACAGCCAGGAACATTCTGCACCTGCGCAATAGTGCTGCACAGGTGTAGTATGCTCCCGGCGGCAGAGTGTGTGCATGCGCTCTACACCAGACTGGCTCAAGTACCTGGACTCCTAGCAGAAGATCCAGGTGGTGGAGGACAACGAGGGACTGACTATCCTGAAGGCGGCTGGAGGAAGCCCCAGGTATGTATACAACTTTAATTTCATCTGTCTCAGGTTTACTTTGTTACACAGTAGTACTATACTCTACATCTGCACTCCCCACAGAGCTGCAGGGAATCCACTGAGAATGTTGTGCACATTGAACACATAGGTGATGTCTGTCACCCATAAACCTTGTTCAGATTGTGCATAAAGAATGTGTAAAAGAGGAAGAATCTCCTCATTCCCCTGCAGAGTACCTGCACATCACTCTTACATGTACCCGCAGTTACATTGCCTAGGGCCTGATAGATGTTCGTTGTTCTGGTCTGTACCTTTTACAAGTACGCTTACCAAGGACTAGTTTTAGTCTGACTAAAGGGAATAAATATGGCAGCCTCCATATCCTTCTCACTTCAGTTGTCTTGTAAAATTCCTAAGCATTGGCAGTTGAGACGAATTTCACGTTACATACTTTCAATCAACAAAATTGTAATATGCAAATTAGAGGAGTCGGAGGAATCCTAAACTGAGGAGTTGGTGGATTTTTGGACCGACTCCACAGCTCTGATAGTAAACTCAGTCCCCAAGTCCCTGCCATGCACCAGTAGGAATATTCAACAGATGATGAATCCTTATACTGTAGTGTGAACTGAAGTAAACTACACAGCCAGGTTTCTTGGAGTTTATTATAAAGGGATTCTACTGTAGTAAAGTGAAGGGACCTGGCCAAGTAGTTTACTATATGAGAATTGGTCATACATAGTGTATTCATACAGGCACATGGTTGGGACTTGGGGACTGAGTTTCCTATAGCCAGAAGTTTACTGTAACAAGATTCTTATTTATTTTTCAAATGTTAGCATGATGGAGTTGGTCAGTCACACAAACTGATGGAAGAAAGGATCAGTGTGGCTTGAATTATAAATTGTGCCTTTTGCTTATGAATTCTCTAGAGTACTTCTGGTAAAAAAAAGACAGCCTTTCATGACCGTTGTATGGGCAATGCGTTCACATGGGGTACTGCATTGCGTTGCTGCGCTATGCAACTTGCATAGCGTGAACCCAGCCTGAGGACCCATAAACACTGAAAATCGCATTTGGGCTGCCGTGATGGTTTTTTTTTTTTTTTTTTTTGTCTTGTCTTTTTTCCTACTTGCAAAAAGCATGCTTTGGAATGATTGTGGTGCTAGACATGCTTGCAGAACTCAATTCAAAACAGGGGATTACAAATAAATCGCACAGCACCACATTTGGTATTCAGTTTTCTTGTGCCACTGATTTAACCCAAAGTAAATGTAAGAAAAGGTTGCATGCATTATGCAGGGGATACACGGTGCGTTTTTCTTCTTATCAATCGAGCCACTGATGGCTCGATTGATAATTTCCGACAGGTCCGATCACCGCACGGATCGATACCCCGCTCGATTCCCACAGGCGGACAATAGCGGAAATCGAGCGGAAGATAAGGAAGCGCCTGCGGGGACGAGCAGGAATCGATCCAGGGGGACGTGGCGGGAGTCGATCCGGAGGCTAATCGAGCTGCCAGATCTAACCGTAGTGTTCTCCCCAGAAATTTTTTTTAGCCGGGTGGCATGAAAAAGCTGCCGGGTGGCATGAAAAAGTAGCCGGGTGGGGCGATATGAGAGAATGCAAGGCCGGTGCTTCTCTGCACAATTCTGCTTACAGCATAGGAGGAGGTGAGCCAATGACAGCCGGGTGCTTATCAAAACTAGCTGGGTGGAGTACCCGGCTAAAACAGCCTGGGGAGAACACTGTAACCGTGTATGCCCAGCATTACATTTGGGTGAAAATGGAATCCCTGCAGTGTGAAAACACAGTGATAATAATCATGCAAACTGCAAAACACATGTGCTTTGATTATTAAAGCGTAAGTGGTGTGAACAGGCCCATAGCGCGCATTACTGTGTGCAGGCAAACTTCAAATTCCATGAAAGCATATCCTGACTAGTCCAGATGTCCGTCACACGGCATGCGGTTTTACATGGGTTTTCCACTGACCACACATAATTGATGGGCTTGTTCACATTATACATGTTTTTCCACTCATTTAAGGGGAAAAAATGCTTTTTATTTTTTTGGACGCTGTGGGAGTTTTATTTTTTAATGTTCTAATCGTATACGTATGATAAAATTCAGCCACTATGCTGTATCATGCTCGCGTCCATGCAAGTGTGAATTTTGGTTTCTGAATCTGATTAGCTCAGTGCAAACTTCTGGTTCAGTGCCTACAACTTCCAAGGCATGGGACCCACTGGTGATGTTTTCTGGTGGATCGCAAAGGACCGTGATTTTGACTGCAATCCCCAGAGCAATTGCGATTTGTCTCTGCAGCCAATGACGCGATTGCTCCCAAAATGCTGCATAAAGAGTGATTCCAACGCTGCAAGTGGAACCACTCCCAGGGCTGGATTTACCGTAAGGCACTGTAGGCACAAGCCTACAGGCAGAGCCCGATTAAGGCTAAATGGGGCCCTAAGCAAAGTAACTGATTTGGGCCCCCCATCATGTCGTAATAGAATCAGAAGATGCAGCTGCACAGCAACATGCCGCACAGGCCGGGGCAGCCGAGCTACTGGTTGCTATGGGCAACAGCCCTCTTTCCTCTGTGGGTGCACAAAGCAGGGAATAGCAGAGGCAAAATGCAGAGTGAGAGATGAATGGCTGGGACATTTGCACTCAGGGGCTGGGGCACCCCTGTGAAGAGGGCACCAGATATCACAGCAGCAGCACTTTCCCCCTGCATCTCCAGCCAGCAATAGCAGAAAGCTCTGGAAACCGCCAAACCGGAAGCCGTTCCCCAGACAGAATTACATAACCACCCCCACCACCGAACAACAGATTTCCTCCCAAACTAGACAGCCACCATGCAGCCTCCATCCCAGTGAATACGATAGTCCAGCAGAGAAGGCAGCAGCAGCAGGGGGAGAATGACAGCACCAGATGACTCACATTCACCTATTGCGATCCAAGCAATAGAGGTCCCGTCATCCGGAGCCCATCTGTCTCCTCTAGAGTGCTGACGCTCTATTACTACTACTATTACTACTTCCTGTCTGATCTGAGAATCAGGAAGTTCAGAGCGAGCGGCTGCACTATAGAAGAGACAGATGGGTTTCGGATGATGGGACCTCTATCGCTTGTATCATGGATAGGTGAGTGAGCGTTTGCTATCTGCTGCTATCATTCTTGCTGCAGCTGTGGTTCTCTGTGGGAAGGGAGGGAGGAGTGGGCAGCGGCAGAGCGCACAGTAGCAGGAGGAAATAACATTTATATCACACTTTTCTCCTGGCGGACTCAAAGCGCCAGAGCTGCAGCCACTAGGACGCACCCTATAGGCAGTAGCAGTGTTAGAGACTTGCCTAAGGTCTCCTACTGAATAGGTGCTGGCTTACTGAACAGGCAGAGCCGAGATTCGAACCCTGGTCTCCTATGTCAGAGGCAGGGACTCCGAGCAGTGCCTGTGGGTATGCCTTTAAGCATACCCACAACTAATTAATCACATCCTCACACCTACCAGCATGATGTTTGTAATTATATCCCCCTGGGTTCCTTATATTTCATTGCATTGTGCTGAATCGAGCTGCCGACTTTGGAGAAAAGTCATCCTGTGTAATACAATGTAACTATGGAAAGATGCATATAATTTTGAAGCTCTTTCTCCTCTTTCCAATGATAGATAAACTGCCACCCTACGCCTTTTAGTTTTCGCTATTTTCGCAAAATTGCCGCATCAGTTTATAGATCATTGGAAAGAGGAGAAAGAGAGCTTTAAAATGATATGCATCTTTCCATAGTTACTGCACTGCTCGGAGTCCCTTTAACCATTATACAATCCAGCCACCGCTGATAGGATGGCGAGGGCTGGTTTATGTGCTGATGGGGCCCCTTTGACTCTGAATGGGGCCCCAAGTGACTGCTTTTGTTGCCTGGTCGGTAATCTGGCCCTGCCTACAGGCACCTGATGATGGAAAGGCGGCTCACACCCCTCTCCTAGTGCCTCCCTCCCTCCTTCCTTCCCCATGCATAGTCCTGATGAGTGTAAATGAGGTTACTCACCCTACTTTTGGTATTCCACTAACAAGCTCTCCCTTCAGTCAGGGCACCCCTAGCAACGTATTACTGAGGGTACCTCTGGCTACCTAATACTTGGAGGCACCACTAGCTACTTAGTGTTAATTATGTAGCCTGAAGTACCATCAGTATTAAGGGGCGCCTGTAGCTACCTATGATGGGTAAGGGAGAGCT
This sequence comes from Hyperolius riggenbachi, assembly GCF_040937935.1. NCBI lineage: Eukaryota > Metazoa > Chordata > Amphibia > Anura > Hyperoliidae > Hyperolius > Hyperolius riggenbachi. The sequence goes on from NC_090650.1 coordinate 375,033,007, forward strand.
GGGACAGCCAGCACAATTTCAGTGCAGTTTGGGGGTTTGTAGGTTCATGCATGGAGGGTGAAGTCTCTAAGGTGCCAAAAAATCTGTGCTTATAGGCTCATTTTAAAGTAATTCTGAGCCTGACCACCCCAGTAGGGTTCCACTGGTGTAGTGCTTTGCCGATCAGCAAACGCAGGGTGCACAGCCCTTAGGGAGGGATACCTAAAGAAATGTGAAGTTTAATTTGCCCCCTCCCTTGCACTAATCTCTATGTGAAAGAGGGGTGTTGGAGGTTGAGTTCCAGAACATATATTGACAACCTGGCTGGCGCCGAATTACGCTGTTTATATCGTAATTTGGGCTCCGTCTCTTTATGGCGCCTAAATTACTGAGTGCCGCTATAGCTGTAATTCCCATTCTGACCTATGGAGGTGCCTGGCGCGCCCAAATTTCCAGCGCCGTTTTTGCCTGACTTGGATTTTATACCATGACCAGCAAGTGGACAGTAGAAAAATAATGTAAAATGACAAAATATAGAACAAGTATGTGGAATTCATATAAATTAATTTAAATGCTGATGAACAAATATGTTTTGATTGGCTGTAATGTGATTTCCCTCGTGTATGTGGTGTGTATTGGTTGTAGATGGGGCTGGCATCATGCCATGCCTGTGTTTATTAGCAGAAGCAGCATGACATCAGCCTCACTGCACAGCCGGGGGGTGGAACGCTCAGACCAGAGATCAGAGGTATCAGCAGGGGGCGGCTCGTGGTAAGTTCTCGATGGCACTTGTGGATAAACACCGATAATATTTGTCAGATCACCTTCCACTTAACATACAGGATACACTGTAGGTAGGAAGATTCTGGGTGCTTTGGGCTCATCTGCAGAGACCTGTTGTCAGTGTTGCTTATTTTATTACGGTTTCAGTAGTCTTTCAGTAGTAGTTTTTTAAAGCAAACCTGTGTTGAAAAAATTAAGTTCAATACATACTTTAAGGATGATGTGGAGGCTTTTCCAATCCTCATCCACCCCACCACTACTTGCTGGGACTCTCTTCTTCCTCGGGGCTACACTCCTGTCCATGTACAAGCACAGCCAAATTGCGTAGGTGCAAGTACAGCCTGCGCTGTAAGACAAAGCTGCTAGTGCACAGTAGGCCTGAACGATCAAGTAATTGTTTTAATTAAATCGATTTCTGTCCGATTCACGATTTCCTTCAAATAAAGCTTTGTTCCCTCCTCTGTACCTGTTTGCTCCCCCTCTAAGCCCCTCTGACCCCCTGTCTCTTTGTGCACCCTTTGTGTCTTTGTGCCCCATTTTTCTGTGTCCCCCTCTGGGTCTTGCCCCCTTTGTGTTACTCTTTGTGCCCCTTTTGCCTTTTCTCTCTGGGTCTCTCCCTATGCCCTCTCTGTCCCCCAAGCTGTGGCAGTGCTGTACATACCTTCCAGCAATGCCAGTCTATCCACTTCACCTCCTGCAGGCTCTGATGCACGGCATAACATCAGAGGAAGGACAGTGTTGGACTCGTGCGGTAGGTATGTCCATATGTCCAACACTGCCGATGCCGCTGGACGCACGTGACGGGTTTTGGGGGACATAAGCGCGTAAAATGCCTCTGACGATTCCAAAATTGTTCAGGCGTAGTGCACAGCTTCTTCCTCCATACAGGAGCAGCACTTTACTACTACACAGGCCTCGGGCGTGCTTGTGCCTGTGCAGCGTGGCCACGCTCATACACGGATAGGACTGTGGGCATCAGAACGTGTTCAACTAGGCTTATTGAATATTATGTCCAGAGGGTCCCAGCACTGGACCGGTGAAGTTGAGGGGGAATGGGAAGCCTCTGGATTAACCTGAGGCTCCTCTCTGCTGAAGTAAATATTTTTTTTCAATCACAGGTACATGTTAAAGAGACCCTGATCAACAATACAACATATTTGCATTATTTTACACCAGGCGGGCATAGAATATGCATTATAAGCTTGTACTAATAGTAAACCTGCTACAGTCAGCGCTTATCTTTGCCTGAATAATTTGCTTTAAAGCTACTCCTTGTTGTACAGGATTAAATATTCTCTGTTGAACTCATAGGTATATCTGTAAACATCTGCACAAATAGAGTATGGGGGTACCTGCTGCTCCCATACATCACTCGATTTGCAGCACTGATATCTGGCAGATTTGATCATAATGATTGAATCTGCCAGGGATTGATGCCACAACACAGCTGCCTGATCAGATCTTCAGTCGTTTTTGTGGACAAAAGGGAACAAAGCTATTGACCCGGCATGCTGGAAAGATCTCGTTTGAATGGGATCAGATGGGTGCATGGCGGTAGCGACATTCAATCTTTCCAACGACTGACTGCCCCTCAGCTAGTCTCACTCCTTATGTAATTTCTTCCCTCCTGGGCCATGGCACTTACTCACCTGGCACGCTCCTCCTATGTTCTCTTCATCGCCACTGGTGCCTGTACCATGTGACCTGACTGCATGTATGAGGGCACGCATGTGCTGTGGGGTCAGTGTAGAGGCACCTCCAGGACCAGCAGTGATGAGAACACACAGGATACTGGAGGCGGTCTACAGTCCCTATCTTGTTTGTTAACCAGGGACTGCCTGTACCAGTAAATTCTGCAGCTAGTCTCTTATCCGATGCATATATCCTATACTGTATTTTTATTCTGGAACGTGGGATATTACTGCTGTTTGGGCTCTCTGGTGTTACCTGTGGTCTTGTGTTTGAGATCTTGCAGAGCTGGGTGGATCTCCTCTGCCGGGCATTAGCCTGTGCTTGTTAATTTGTACAGTATTTGTATACTCGAGTAATGAATTGCTACCTACCCTACATGTGAATGTTTTGAGAGCGTTCTACTGGATGACCGGCTGAGATATCTTGTGATTGAAAGGTTATGGCTGAATAAGCAAAGTTTGTTTTATCATTCTGAATAGCCCTGGTTATTGTTCTGCCACATTAGCTTCAAAAAGGCTGCAGGACTGAAGTGCTGGATCCAGGGACACATTCCAGCCTCATTACTTTCTCCCATTAACCCATTATTAGGTTTTCTGTGTTTTTTTTTTTTTTTTTTTTTTTTTTTTTATCCTAAAATTCTGGAGAATCACTTGTTGAGTTGAAATGTGCTCACATTATTTAACTTATTAAATCTCAGAAATGAACATGGCTGCGATCTTACCAAATATACAGTTGTAAAGAATAAGAACGCTACCATGTAAACCAGGTACTTTTCCACCACCGTGTAGTATGAGAGCCAAAAGATTTTGAATACGATAAGCAGATTGTGTATGTAAACTCTCATACTATCAGAAGTGGGGCAACTTCCAAAGTCTGATGTGTGTATCTACCCTAAAAATGCTAATTGCTTAGAATTGCATTCTACAGAGCAGTGGTCATGTGACCATTCCTGCTGATGCGTGCATTGTGAAAAAGATTTCAGTTATAAACGTGTATAGAGGGAACTGAGCCATAGGAAAACCTGGGCATTACTTTGAAAATTAGTTTTTTCATCTGTAACTGAGAGAAACTGATTAAGTGTAAAATGGGCCTTATGCTGGGCATACACGGAAGGATCCTTCCTTATCAATTGAGCCGCTGATGGCTCGATTGATTTCCAACAGGTCCGATGACCCGCCGGATCGATTCCCCCGCGGGCGGACAAGTCTTGACAGTTGCGGTTGAAGTTGGACATACGAGCAATCGGGGTAGGGCGAATGATCAATGCAGCTTGGTCTGCATAGCTAAGGATATGTTTGTGGAGCTAATGGGGGTCATTTACAATCTGGAGTGGATGCTGAGGTGAGGCTGTATAATTTAAAGTGGGATTGTCACCTTAAAAATCAAATTTCAACAGCAACAGGTCTGAGCGTATTAAGTGATAAAGATGCTAATCCTGCATTCAAAACTTTCAAAACGTTTTCTGCTGTTATGATTTGGAGTTATCAAATACCTAAAGAGCACTGGCCCTTTTAATAGTCAGTGCCAAACAGTTGCATGCTGGGGGTTCATTTTATCTATAATCCTCCTCTTCCACTTTATTTCTCTGCCTATCTTAAACACGATCCTCTGCTCACTTGTGTTTACAAGCAAGGCTGAGGGGACTCAGCAATTGAAGGAGAAAAGAAAAAAGTCAAGGGCAGAAATTACATAAGGATTTAGCCTAAACTGTGGGTAAAAGACATGTTTCCCACCAGGAACAGAATTCTCTTCATTTACTATATAAAATTCACTGAAATCAAAACGTGAACAGTACAATATATGTGCTATGTAAGTAGATCAAGTATTTATATACTTATATGTTTTGTTTTTTTTCTTCCCCCTGGCATAGTATGGCTAATCCTACTGCTTTAAAGTGGGTGTTACTAACTGCAGTCCCCATGTGGGGAAATGTCTGTGCTCTACAAGACTCTTTATCCTTGTCATGGCCATTCAGCAGGGGATGCTGCATAATGTGGGGAATGCTGCCTAACTGGAGTGGAGGATGCTGGCTAATAGGGGTCACTGATTATTTGGCAGGGGGTGCTGCCTGACGGGGAGTCGATGGCTATTTGAAGGAGTTAATGCTGCCTACCGTGGGGGGGTGGGGGGGCATTCAGTTATTGACTACTTGGAGGGGTGATTTTGCCTAATAAGCATCACTAGCTACCTGGGAGGGGTGGGCTACTGTCATGTTGGTAGTTTTTGCTGAAGGGTGCCTTGAATATAAATTTCAAAGCCATCAAGGTACCCTCACCCAAAAAAATGTGAGAACCTGGTCTAGTGCCAAGCATGGTCTATTTGCAGACTAAAGAGCCTGCAGCCAGGAATGGCTGCCGGCTCCTGAATGCCTCTGTCTAGAACAGGAAGGAAGTTGAATGGTAGCTCAGCCACACACCTCTTCAACATTTTGATTGGCAGAGGAGGTGAATGATAGCTCAGCCACGTTTTGATTGGCATTCCCCTTCCCCCGGCAAAGCTCACAATCTACAGTCCAATTTTGAGGTGAAGCCTGTTAACCTATCAGCATGTGAGAAGCATACAAACTCAATGCAGATAATGTCTTGGGTAGCATCTTAACCCTAGGGCCTAATACTGCAAATTGTTAACCAGAACTATTTTGCAGTAGGCAGAAATTTGATTCCATCCATGCCCAAGGAAAGGTTATGCAATACATAATAAAGTACACAGTCTGGGTGTGCTTCTTAGGGCTGGTGCACACCAAGATCGCTTTGAAAAGTGCTTGGCTAGTACTGAAACCCTATGAGGGTATTCACAGCAGTGTTATGATTTTTCTAATATTGCAAACGGTCTGCATGTAGCTTTTGGGAGTGATTTAAATTGAATGAATGAGCGGAAACGCTCATTCAAAAATTGCTCTGAAAATAGCTTTACAAAATCGTTATTGCAAATCGCTAAGTGCTAGCAATAGCAATTTTGGTGTGCACTTGTCCTTATTGAGTGTCGGCTGGAGCTCAGATAATTTATAGATGAATGTGTATATCACTCCGTTGTGTCATTCTGAAATCCACTACTCAATCAAATGTTAATTTGCCATTTGTTATGGGTTTAGGGCAGACATGGGCAAACTTGGCCCTCCAGCTGTTAAGGAATTACAAATCCCACAATGCATTTGCCTTTGAGTCATGACTGTGGCTGTCAGACTCCGGCAATGCATTGTGGGACTTGTAGTTCCTCAACAGCTGGAGGGCCAAGGTTGCTCATGCCTGGTTTATGGTCATACAACCCAACATGGTGACCTAGAGCTTTGTTTGTTTTCACTTTACCAGCTAAATTTCAGTCAGTAGTAGACCTATTAGGGAGTGACTCTAGACAACTAGGTTGCTGAGTTTAGTACTCTTGTTTGAAATGTATGTTGAATTTTTTTTTTTTCCCCTCTACTTGTCGTATTAAACTTTAATAAGTAAATAACAGCTACATTAAAGCTATACATTATTTATTTATCTGTAAAGCCCTAGCAGACTCCTCTCTTAATCCTTTCATTGCCTGCTTGGAGCATTTCTTGCCGGAACAGGTCACCCTGGCCCAGCCCACCCCCTCCCTGTGCTGGTAAGGGATTCATTTTGTGGCCAATTCTGCAGGTAAAGCTTATCTGCAGTGCTGGTCACTAACTGGTCACTTCCACTTTGCTGCCAACTCCATGCCTTCCAGAGAAACCTCTAGTCTAGGCCATAGAACTGTACCAAACTATATGAAAATTGAGTGAGGAATGGCATAGTCCATTATTCATTTGTGCTAGCAATGAAAAATCTTGGAGGGTAAGCTTATGACTTTAATAATGTTTGTTTGTATACATGTCTGTGGTGGTTGCTGATAATGGTACATCCCTGTCTTCCTAGGTTGGAGCCAATTTCTCAGCAATGACATGGAAGTAAAAAAATTCATAGGCAAATCTCTACATCCAGCAAGACCCATTCGTCGCTTTGTACCCGAAAAGGGCAAGTACTGAGAGCTTTTCCATGTTAAAGCTATTTATTACTGTTTAGCGACTATAGTACCGATGCCCTTTATTATTTATGCCCTGAAAACTGTTTTTCAGTCATGTTTCTGTTGTCCTAAAGGGGGACTCCAGCCCGGCCCCTTGTAAAGGCTGGATGGAGGGAAGTGTAATGGTATATGTCTGAATGTCTGACTTGGGCCGGAATGCGTATGGTGAGTGGGAGCGGAATGCTCCGGTGGTCCGGCTGGAGCCTGGGGCAGATGTGTTGCCACCATAGGCTCTAGCAGGGGTAGGGAACCTATGGCTCAAGAGCCAGATGTGGCTCTTTTGATGGCTACATCTGGCTCACATACAAATCAGTAGGGGTTGACTCACTAAGCTACACTGCTCAAGCAGCGCAGCATAGTGTGACAGCGCAAGTAAAAATTTCACAGTAGGCATGCTACTGCGGCAGCATGCACCACTAACTTACTCGCGCCCCCCCCAAACTAACGGCCACTCAAATTGTCCCATCCTGGATCCTGTCAGGTCCAGTGACTTCGTAGGACGAGATCCCCGCACTTTGATCCAATTTTTTTTAACACTAGTGATTTGAAATGCTAATGCAATGCTATGGGGGATTTTTATAGAATCACATTGCTCTAGTGGGATCCCAACCATAGCATTACATTAGCAGGAGCTTTTTAAAATCACAAGTGGTTAGAAAGAGCTCTTGCAGGTTGAACCGGCGCTAAATTTATTTTGTGTGTGTGTGGGGTTCTTAATTTGCCCAAGAATAGTGGTAGATTGTAGTAGTTTGCTGCTAGGGGGCACTGTACATTCCTTAGTGCACCATTGGTTCATAAACTTATGTGGCCAGAAGTGAGCGTGGCTGGAGGCATAGGTATAACCACTGGTGCAAACAGTAACATTTTAAAATACATGTGTGATAAGGTGTATGTTTGTCCCGGACACATATTACTTATTTCACATGACGCTGTTACTTATAGTAGCCATTCATAGTCCCATAGGTTCACATTTGCCACATGCAGATATGAAACCAAATGGCATTTTGAGTACCACCTGTCGCCACAGCCGATGGTATTCCATCTGTGATGGGGGGTGGGGGGGTTAATGGCTTACCAGCCTCACCTCTCGTGCTGGTTTGCCATTTCCTTATTTTAAGGGAATACTGTAGGGGGGGGGGAATGAGTTGAACTTACCCAGGGCTTCTAATGGTCCCCCGCAGGCATCCTGTGCCCGTGCAGCCACTCCCCAATGCTCCGGCCCCGCCTCCAGTTCACTTCTGGAATTTCAGACTTTAAAATCAGCCGTGTCCTCGCTCCCACTGACGCCACTAGGAGTGTATAGCACAAGCTGTCACAGGAGCCCTAGTGGTCAGCCCACAAATTGCCTTCCAATCGGTTTCAGCACACAGACCATGCAAGCTGCGGTCGCGATCTTTGCGCAGAAACCGACAGAAATGTGGGCAGCAGCCCGACCAGAAGGGAGCCTGTGAGGTTACGGTAAGTACAACTTGCACACTATTTCAGGGTATCTGCCACCACCACTGGTATGGGCCAGTGGACCCAACTGACTGACTTGACTGGTCCTGCGAATAAAAACGGTTAAACACACTATTCTGTCTAGCTAGTAACAACAGTAGCGTCTCTTCAGAAGTCTGGTTCAGTTTGTGCGGCTGAGAAGCAGGGTAGCGGAACAGTGAATGACTTTGATAAAGTCTTTATTCACGGGCAATATAAATAATATATACAGACAATTATTAAAATCAACAATTATTGAAACATTAATAGCCAGTATGAAAAATAAAAGAAAGGGAGAAAAAATACTTTCATGAAAAGATGTACTGTTGTGGGAAAAACTCGTAGAGTTCCTTTTTGTTTCAGTTCAAAGTTCAGACCAGGTGGATGCCAGCATATCCTCAAGCTGGCACAGATGTGATCAAAATGGTGTTTCAGGGTGGAGGACACTGAGTTTGGCTCCTCTGACATTCTTATGCCCGTGATCCAGTAGGAGGGAGTGAGGGTGGGAGCCACACACCCCCTTAGAATATGAGATGAGTCCTCCCCTTGTCCTGGGGACCAGAAATCATATCTAACCATATATGGGCTCTATCTCACAGAACCATACAGGTCAGGGCAGATGTACTAACATTTTCAGGTCTGTCTCAATTTACCCAGCAGCCTGATGCCAAACATTAGGGGTGGGAACCCTGTGGTATCATCAGGGCACTTTTGAACTGCCTAACTAGCAGTCTTTACCTCAGAATGTTCTGAAACTTCCTCAGAACCAGGGCCCATCATGCTCTGTTATTTTGGAGGGTCTGCCAGCCTGGCAATACAGAAAATATGACACATATAGCAGTTTATGGAATATTATATACATCTGGGATTTACAGCAGGTCATTCCCAGGCGAAGGCTCCTTTGAAGTTTGGGGGGCAGCAAGATACGTGTCAGCTCCCCTGCTGGGATTGTAGCCAGAGTGTCTAACTTTCCCCAACTAAATTGGTTCTGCCATCCTGCTTATCAGCTTCATCTGATGGATGGGCCATCAGCACAGCTTGATGCCGGGGACAGCTGCAGCAGGCTCCTGCCTTTGTGGGGGGAAGGAGGGAAAGGACTCTTTATTAACAAAAAGAAAAACCAGGGATGTCTGTTTCTGGTTACTGCAATGGCTGCACAAATTTAGCCAGAGAGCGATCAGAAATTGGACTGTGCGGATCCTTCCAATTCACCCGCGTTTCTCACGGCTGTTCCGTGACACAAGCCCAGTATGGTCTGTGCCTTCACAGTACGCTCCTGGTGACATCAACGGGAGCGAGGAAATGGCAACGCAGGCGCAGTGGTTTTCAGACTTTAAAGTCTGCAATTCCAGAAGTGAACCAGAGGCAGGACCGGAGCATCGGTGAGTGGCTGCACGGGGACAGGACGTCTGCGGGGGACCATTAGAAGCCCCGGGTAAGTTCAACTCCTTTTCCCCCAACCCCCTACAGTATTCCTTTAAATATGAACTCCATAAGCAGAATGATGAATAGCAGAAAACTTAACGGTTACACCTTTTTTTGTACCATGATAGGTTGCAGTTATAGTAAGTGATATTACAGAATTTGTGTAACTAAAGTTTCAGGTCTGTTTTCTCTGCAGCTCCCCTTCTTATGGTTAATTTTCGGGCTGAATGTAAGGATTGCTATAAGGAAGACTTCATGGAGCACTACAATTTGGTATGTCACTGTATTCCAGTAGACAACACTCTGTCGGCCATTAAGTAACATAGACTACAATACTACATTGTAAAATAAAATCTCACATCTAGGCAAGATAACGCTCCTTTAGCCAGCACAAAGTAGCCACTTGGAACAGGTTTTTTTTGTTTTTTTTAGCGATGTATCTGTTCTGACATAGGATATTAGCACAGGGTTTGTAAGTAACCAATACAGTTTTTAAGCTGCTGTTTTAGTTAAACCTCCTTCCTAACCTTAAAAAGTGTATCTGAGACAAAAGAAGTGTCTGTTTTATACTTACCTGGGGCTTCCTCCATCCCCCTTGAGGCTGCTCGATCTCTCGCCATCTCCCTGGACCTCTCCTGTCCCCCACTGGACAGCACGATACTCTGGCAGAGTTATGCTTTTGTCGCGCGTGCACGGCCCGCCACCTGTGTGCCCCAGTCGCGCTCCTGTGGTTGGGAGTGTTCTGCGCAATAACTACTGCGCAAGACGCTCCTGGGAGTGGGTATTGCCGGGCCACACATGCGCACCAAAGTGCTACTCGGCCAGACTACGGAGCCATCCAGCAGAGGAAAGGAGCGGTCCGGGGAGACTGAGCGACCTCAAGGGGACTGGAGGAATCCTTTAGTCTCAGGTATTTTCAGTTTTCTCCCCAGAATTTTTTTTCAGCCGGGTGGCATGAAAAAGTAGCTGGGTGGGGTAAAATGGGTGTGGCCATGACGTGTGCTTGGAAATGGGTGTGGCCATGACATGGGCGTAGCCAATTGTAATTTAACAGTGCAGTGGGTAAGTAGGTCAAGCTAGTGAGTTGGGTGGGTAAGTAGGTGGGGCTAGTGGAATGTTTATCAGGCTAGTGGGATGAGTGGGTAAGTAGGTGTGGCTGGTGGCTAGTGAGGTGGGTGGGTAAGTAGTTGAGGCTAGTGGGGTGTAGGTTGGGCTGGTGGCTAGTGGGGAGGGTGGCTAAGAAGGTCAGGCTGGTGGATATTGAGGAGGGAGGGTGGGTAAGTAGGTCAGGCTAGTGGGGTGGGTAGGTAGGTCATGCTGGTGGCTAGTGGGATGGGTAGGTAGGTCAGGCTGGTGGTTAGTGCAGTGGGTGAATAAGTAGGTCAGGCTACTGGGGTGGGTGGATAAGTAGGTCAGGCTACTGGGGTGGGTGGATAAGTAGGTCAGGCTACTGGGGTGGGTGGATAAGTAGGTCAGGCTACTGGGGTGGGTGGATAAGTAGGTTAGGCTACTGGGGTGGGTGGATAAGTAGGTCAGGCTACTGGGGTGGGTGAATAAGTAGGTCGGGCTACTGGGGTGGGTGGATAAGTAGGTCGGGCTACTGGGGTGGGTGGATAAGTAGGTCGGGCTACTGGGGTGGGTGGATAAGTAGGTCGGGCTGCTGGGGTGGGTGGATAAGTAGGTTGGGCTGCTGGGGTGGGTGGATAAGTAGGTTAGGCTGCTGGGGTGGGTGGATAAGTAGGTTAGGCTGCTGGGGTGGGTGGATAAGTAGGTCAGGCTACTGGGGTGGGTGGATAAGTAGGTTAGGCTACTGGGGTGGGTGGATAAGTAGGTTAGGCTACTGGGGTGGGTGGATAAGTAGGTTAGGCTACTGGGGTGGGTGGATAAGTAGGTCAGGCTACTGGGGTGGGTGGATAAGTAGGTCAGGCTACTGGGGTGGGTGGATAAGTAGGTCAGGCTACTGGGGTGGGTGGATAAGTAGGTCAGGCTACTGGGGTGGGTGGATAAGTAGGTCAGGCTACTGGGGTGGGTGGATAAGTAGGTCAGGCTACTGGGGTGGGTGGATAAGTAGGTTAGGCTACTGGGGTGGGTGGATAAGTAGGTTAGGCTACTGGGGTGGGTGGATAAGTAGGTTAGGCTACTGGGGTGGGTGGATAAGTAGGTTAGGCTACTGGGGTGGGTGGATAAGTAGGTTAGGCTACTGGGGTGGGTGGATAAGTAGGTTAGGCTACTGGGGTGGGTGGATAAGTAGGTTAGGCTACTGGGGTGGGTGGATAAGTAGGTTAGGCTACTGGGGTGGGTGGATAAGTAGGTTAGGCTACTGGGGTGGGTGGATAAGTAGGTTAGGCTACTGGGGTGGGTGGATAAGTAGGTTAGGCTACTGGGGTGGGTGGATAAGTAGGTTAGGCTACTGGGGTGGGTGGATAAGTAGGTTAGGCTACTGGGGTGGGTGGATAAGTAGGTTAGGCTACTGGGGTGGGTGGATAAGTAGGTTAGGCTACTGGGGTGGGTGGATAAGTAGGTTAGGCTACTGGGGTGGGTGGATAAGTAGGTTAGGCTACTGGGGTGGGTGGATAAGTAGGTTAGGCTACTGGGGTGGGTGGATAAGTAGGTTAGGCTACTGGGGTGGGTGGATAAGTAGGTTAGGCTACTGGGGTGGGTGGATAAGTAGGTTAGGCTACTGGGGTGGGTGGATAAGTAGGTTAGGCTACTGGGGTGGGTGGATAAGTAGGTTAGGCTACTGGGGTGGGTGGATAAGTAGGTTAGGCTACTGGGGTGGGTGGATAAGTAGGTTAGGCTACTGGGGTGGGTGGATAAGTAGGTTAGGCTACTGGGGTGGGTGGATAAGTAGGTTAGGCTACTGGGGTGGGTGGATAAGTAGGTTAGGCTACTGGGGTGGGTGGATAAGTAGGTTAGGCTACTGGGGTGGGTGGATAAGTAGGTTAGGCTACTGGGGTGGGTGGATAAGTAGGTTAGGCTACTGGGGTGGGTGGATAAGTAGGTTAGGCTACTGGGGTGGGTGGATAAGTAGGTTAGGCTACTGGGGTGGGTGGATAAGTAGGTTAGGCTACTGGGGTGGGTGGATAAGTAGGTTAGGCTACTGGGGTGGGTGGATAAGTAGGTTAGGCTACTGGGGTGGGTGGATAAGTAGGTTAGGCTACTGGGGTGGGTGGATAAGTAGGTTAGGCTACTGGGGTGGGTGGATAAGTAGGTTAGGCTACTGGGGTGGGTGGATAAGTAGGTTAGGCTACTGGGGTGGGTGGATAAGTAGGTTAGGCTACTGGGGTGGGTGGATAAGTAGGTTAGGCTACTGGGGTGGGTGGATAAGTAGGTTAGGCTACTGGGGTGGGTGGATAAGTAGGTTAGGCTACTGGGGTGGGTGGATAAGTAGGTCAGGCTACTGGGGTGGGTGGATAAGTAGGTTAGGCTACTGGGGTGGGTGGATAAGTAGGTTAGGCTACTGGGGTGGGTGGATAAGTAGGTTAGGCTACTGGGGTGGGTGGATAAGTAGGTTAGGCTACTGGGGTGGGTGGATAAGTAGGTCAGGCTACTGGGGTGGGTGGATAAGTAGGGTCAGGCTGTGGCTAGGTAGGTCCCCCCTCCCTCTCAGATAGCATAGCAGCAGATTGCTTCTCACATTGAACCTCAGCTTCTTTTCAAAGGTCTCCCCCAGCTTCAGTACTTGCTGTTTATTGCCAGACAGGGAACAGCCCTGCTAATCGCCCGGATTCCTCCATCCACCTCTGCCAGCCGGCGCCGTGCGTGCCAACCACTGCGGGGCGGGTCCATGGCGAAGCAGCATCCTATTGGTAGGTGGGCGGGAAAGATGCTCGTTGATAAGCGCGGGACGCTGACTCGTCTCGTGACCTTTGCGTGAGGAAGCGTGACATCAGCCTTAAAGTGTCCCCGGCTGGAGGCTGCGTGGCCGCCATTTTCTAGAGGATCGCAGCTCAGAGACCTGCTTGCAGCGCCGCTGTGAACATTTGAAACCTGGCACAGGTGTGTGAGGGTCTCTAGTGTTTCAGATGGCGCTGCTCTCCTAGCGTGCACTGCGGCTCTGCCTAGCCAGACGCAAAACATGGATGCAGTTGTATCAGCTGCTTAGAGACAAGGAGCTGACCTGCAAGGGAGGCGGGCGGGGTTTCAAAACAGCTGGGTGGGGGTGGCCCGCCCACCTAATTGGCCCTGGGGAGAACACTGACTTTAAGGTTAGGAAGGGGGTTTCACTACAGGGCATTGCTTAGTGCTACCTGACAACACTGCCTAGTGTGCTCTCAGTCTGAACGAACTGCGGTGATCTAGTTTAAAAAATTAAAAAAAAAATACCCTTCTGCAATGTATTGGTTCCCTTTGCCTGGTTATAATTTTCCCCTGTACATCTCTAAGGCCCTGTTCACATTAGCGCTAATAACGGTCCATACCCGGAATTGGAACGGATGCGAATGGATCCAGTGTTAACTTATGGATCCATTCACATCCGTCAATTCAAACAGATCTGTTCCACGCGATCCGCTTAACGGACCAAATGGTTTCCTCCTGCAGCAATTTTTCCGGACCGCTTAGCCCAGCAGAACGGAAACAAATCCTGAAGCACCACATTGGGGGCAATGAGAAAATGGAACGTTTCTTCACACTAGTGAAGAAACGGACCGTTCTATCCAGCAAAATCCAATTTGCTGATGGGGGTCTGGGGGGGATGTGAGCTAATGGAGCGGAAGGCAAACACATTGAAATCAGTCCAGATCGACCGGTGATCAGATCCATTTTCACAGATCTGTTTGCCACTTAATGCAAATGTGAACCAGGCCTTATCCCTGTGCAAATATTTTTACAAATAGGAGGAACATGCTGGTAATTTAACCAGTATAGAGCTGCTTTAAAGCGGAATGAAACCCAGCATTTCTACTTTGCTCTAATAGATTATATACAGCATATTATATACCAGCATTTTTTTTTCTTACTAGAACTGCATTCAAAGGGTTAACACAGGCTTCAGAAGCTTCCCTGCCAGCAGAGCTGGCCGCTTCCGAACTTTACATAATGTTATCTTGTGTTTAACTGCAGGGACCCCTGAACAAAGTCAGACAAGCATAAATGCTTTCTGATTAAGTTAGAGGATGAATAAAGCCGTTATAAATACAATGCAAAGTCAGCTCTCAGAGTAAAATAAGTGTACTTTAGGAACGTATAATTTCTAAATGAATAATACTTATGCACAAAAGCAAATATGCTAACCGTATGGCATATACAAAGTAGGAAAACATGTTTTTATTGACTATTATGTCAGGGTTTTATACTGCTTTAACCTTCCCAGCGTTCAATTTCCCCAGGATTTCTGTGCAAACAATGATTTATTTTTTAAAAAAAATTTTCCCTGTAACTTGCCAAAATGTGTCAAGCAAGGGTCTAGTATACAGTGCAGGAGAGTATTGATGTGTATGCATGTTTATACTGTTCACAGCATGTTTTTTTGAACGGACATTTCTGTCCATACCGCTAGGGAGGTTAATATATTGACAATTTTCTTCTTGTACTAGTGGTGCTCATTCAATGAGATGATGAATCCCAAACCGGAAGCAATCCCAGAGAAAAAGCTGAAAGCAGGTAAATGCCAGATGTCTGCTGCTCTGTGCTGACCTGATTTGCTTTACATTCCTCTTTGCTTTGTACAACCCGAAGAGCTGACCTGTCATTCTTCAGCTTTGGAAAACGTGAAGAAAATTGGTAGTTTTCATTGGAAGCAGCGATTCTCTGTCTTCTGCGAATGAGCTGGTATACCACCCAAGTGTTGAAGGAGGTATTTCCTGAAGGAGATGTGATTTAAAGCGGTGTCCAGTCAAGTGCACAGATGTTTCACTCACTTGGGGCTTCTACCAGCCCCATGCAGCCATCCTGTGCCCTAGCAGTCACTCATTGCTCTTCCGGATCCCCGCTGCCAGCTAGTTTCGTTTCTGCCGACTGGGAGTCGGCTGGCCGCGATGCGTACCTTTTTACACATTCCTGCTGGTGTAGGAAGCTATCACAGACATTAACACGTATATTTTTACACGTTATGGTGCAATGGGTAAAATTTTACACATTGCACCCATAACGCGTAAAATGTATTTGTTAATGTCCGTGATAGCTTTCTGCACCAGCGGGAATGCGTAAAAAGGTATGCATGGCGGCTGGCCGACTCCCAGTCGGCAAAAACTAAACTAGCTGGCAGTGGGGGACCGGAAGAGCCATGAGTGACTGCGAGGGCACAGGATGGCTGCAGGGGACTGGTAGAAGCCCCAGGTAAGTGAAACTCTCTTTCGGTTTAGGTTTCCTTTTAAAGAGGTTTGCTTCTCCCGCCGGCAGTCAGACATGCCCACAAGCAAAACCTGAGTGCCCACACAATCTCTCTGAATCCATAAGTGCACCGTTACAATTTATTTCATACATTCAACAGTATAGTGTATCCTCATTAATCAGAACCATTGCTCATCCCATGAGACCTCTTGTCTTCTAGCTTGGTCACCTCCTCTCACTTCCGCATCCTGGACTTTTCACAAGCAATGCATCTCCTTTGAAATGCTCTCCTCCTGCCTGTCAGCCATGCTCCAAGTCTGGAAACCTTCAAACGTACTCTCAAAACACACCTGTTTAGACAAACCTATAATTTGCTAGAAGTAGCTTTGGAGGTTCATTGCCTCATCTGCTACTGTCTCCTTCCCTAGTGTCTCCAACCCACTACCCTCTCTAGATCATACATGTCAAACTCTGGCCCGCGGGCCAAATCTGGCCCTCAGAGCCATTAGATTTGGCCTTCAAGTGGCTTCCCCACTTTGCATTATGTTTGGCCTACTCTAGACCACCAGGGAAGCTATACTGGAGGTGAAGCCCTAGATCACTAGGGGGAAGCCATATGGGTGGGGTAGGGTGAAAGCATTAAACCCTAGTGAACTGTATAGGAGAGGGTGGGGGCCTCTAGACACCAGATAACTGTATAGGAGTTGGAGGGGGGCCATTTGACACAAAATAATTTAATAATGGAGGAAGGTGGCCAGTAGACATTGAGGTTGGCCCGTGTCTAGGTCCCAGTGTACAATTTTGGCCCACTTTGTATTTTAGTTTGACACCCCTGCTCTAGTTTGTAAGCTTGCAAGGTCAGGGACCTCCTTCTAGTGTTACTTACTCTGCTGTAATTTAGCATTTGAACATGTACCAGTGTTGGAGATTTCTCAAACCACACATCAGCTATGTATGCCTGTGTGTTTGTATAGCTGGATGTTGTGCAGTGTTTTAATCCTCACATGAATCTATGCTCTCCCATTTTTTTTTATTTTTATTTTTTTTTTTTTTTTTTTTTTTTTTTTGGTACTATGTACAGCGCTATAGAAGACATTGGAGCTATATAAATAACAAAATAAGGTACTTAAGTATTATACAACAAAATAAGGTACTTAAGTATTATACAATCTATCAAATTTGACTGCCTAGTATTTCAATTATGTTTACTCCCCTTTGGAAATCTACATGCGGTTTGAAAGCCAAGAGTCTTGATTTTTGCACTATTTTCCCTGCGTCAGTATGCTGCATCATTCCTGAGTTACGGGGTGTTGAATGAGGGTTGTCCACTCCCTTTTGAAGTGATATTCCCCACTTTTAATGGAATCATTAAAGGGAATATAAACTGAGAAGGATATGGACTTTTCCTTTTTAAATACCAGTTGTCTGACTCTCCTGCTGATCCTGTGTCTCTTAATACATTTTTAGCCACAGCCCCTGAACAAGCATGCAGATCAGGTGCTCTGACTGAAGTCAGGCTGGAGATTAGCTGCATACTTGTTTCAGGTATGTGATTCAGGCACTACTGCAGCCAAAGAGATCAGCAGGACTGACAAGCAACTGGAATTGTTTAAAAGGAAACCTCCATATCCCTTAAGGTTCCTTTTTAAACCCTTGCCTGCACTTGGATAGTGGATATTGCACACCAGGACCCTCACCCGCTCACTGAGCTGTGCGCTGGAAACTTATGTTGTCAGGTTAGTGCTTCTGGCAGCCGGATGCAGTGGGCACCCTTGGTTCAGCACCCCGTGACTCAGCAAAGCACATTGCACCAACATGGGGTATAGTGCAAATGAAAGCCAAGATTCACGCCTTTCCAACAAGACCCGTTCCCCATTTTTGGATTGATCGCATAGCACCTTAACATTTCCACCCTCAGTGTAGGTAGGTAGCCAAGTATAGGTGCCTGTGTATAGGGTAGCCAGTATAGTTGCCCCCAGTATAGGTAGTTTAGTTGCACCCAGTATCGGTAGTATACCTGCACCCAGTATAGGTATTTAGTATAGTTGCCCCAGTGTCGGTAGTATAGTTACTCACAGTATAGAAAGTTGGTATAGTTGCCTCCAGTATAGGGTGTATAGTTGCCCTAGTATAGTTACCCCAGTATAGGTTTGCGAGATCGCCTGGCCTCCCTCCTTGGCCACCACTTACCTTCTTGAATGAAGCGGCGGAAGCTTCCTGCAGCAGGACAGGCTCACTGGGTCCTCCTTGCCTGTCCTGCTTGTAGAGCTCAGATCTGTGGGACCCGCTGCAGCTACGTGGATCTGAGGTCTACAAGCAGGACAAGCGTGGGGGACCCAGTGAGCCTGTCCTGCTGCAGGAGGCGGCTGTTGCTTGCCTCAAGACCGTAAGCGGCAGCCGTGAAGGGAGGGTGGCCAGGGGAAACAGCGGCGACAAAGAGCGAGGGGGGTGGGCTGCATGACTCCACCTGAGGAAGCGGCATCATGAGCAGGATGGCCCTGCTTTCCAATGATGTGTAGTTTTCCAAACCGCAGTAAATATCTTTCAAATGGGGCAGTTAAAATCAGCAGATGGTATATTATGCAAGTACCAAAAATCACACTGTTACCGCAGTATTGTCCCCATGTACACCTGTGGTGTGGACGAGTCATTAGGTTCCATTTTAAAAAAGCATAAATGTAGGGAGTTAAGCCTGTTAAAAAAATAAAATGATCCAGATGACCAGTCACTACTGTGCTTCTTATTCCAGGCCGGATTACTTACTCCAGAGACTTTCTCCTCCAACTATCGGGGTTGTCTGCATCCAAACAGAAGCCCAAATATTTGCCAGACCACCCCGTTGTTCTTGAACATCCAGTAAGTGTTCATTCATTTTCACTGACCAGGATTTACATTTTTCTGTGGTGTGCATCAAACTTGTGACCATGGGGCAGGAAACCTCTGCCTGTGTTGCTGGACAATGCAGATGGGAGTGGCCAGAGCCTCAGCGGTGATTTTGAAAAAACAATCGCCAGGGGTCATCTCCAAGGGGGAAGGGGAAGCAATCACCGGCTTGGAAGGATGGCGTCAGAGTAGGTAATTTATTTAAATCTGGCACACTTCAATCCATCTTCAAAGGATACCGGATGTGAAATTAGTAACAAATGGGGGGAGCAGGCATATACTCTTACCTGTCCTGATGCCTGTCACTGCCTCAGTTCTCCTCCTCTGCCCCCCCGCATTATGCCTAAAAGCCCCCTGGGACCCTCTTTCAGGTCACCGGAGTCGGTCTTTACTGCGCAGGTGCTGACCGGGCTGTGCGCATCCTACAGCGAGCATCCGTGCCCAGGAGCGCTCTGCGCATGCTTGTCAGTACGTCATGCGCTATTGGGCGCGGATACATGCTGTAGGACGCGCACGGCCAGCACCTGCGCAGTAAAGCCAGACAACCCGGGAGAGGGTCTCTGGGGCTTTTAGGCATAATGTGGGGGGCAGAGAGGAGAATGGGGCAGCGACAGGCATCAGGACATGTAAGGGTATATGCCTGCTCCCCCATTTCTGTTACTAATTTCACATATCCTTTAACCATTTCAGCCTTCAGTGTAATTTCACCTTATGGACCAGAGCAATTTTCACATTTCAGCACTCCTCCCTTTCATTCCCCAATAGCTTTATCACTACTCATAACAACTAAATGATATCTTTTTTTTTTTTTTTTTCGTCACCAATTAGGCTTTTTGGGGGAGATATTTTTTCCTAGTAAGTATCTTACTTTGTATGAATTTTTTAAAGGGAAAAATAAGGAAAAAAATGAAAAAATACATTATTTCTCAATTTTCTTTCATTAGTTTTAAAATAAACAGTACTACTATTGATAAAACCCACAAATTTAATTTGTCTGTTTGTCCTGGTTATCACAACATTTAAGTTATGTCCCTAGTACAATGTGTGGCGACAATATTTTGTTATGAAATAAAGGTGTATTTTTTCCATTTTGTGTTTTTGGTTTTCTCATTGTACTCTTATCAGTAATTACAAGATCTTATTTGCAAATAGAACAGCAATACACCCTAATGACATACATATTTGAGAAGCTGAGTCTCTAAGGTAACTATTTAGGTATTCTCTTTTCAATTCTGTTACTTTAGTTTTTTTTTGCAAATGTTTTATATTGGTGCAGAGTATATGAAAATAACAATTTTATTGCTTTTGATTCAGTTTGCCACAAAACAAAAATCACTCGACATATGCTCTAGCCCTCAAATACCCTAAATTCTATTCTCTCACTTGTCACGGTTAAAATGATACCCTATATACATAATCAGATGGCTTTTTGGGCACACAGCACGCTGTTAACCACAAGTAGCACCACTGGATTTTTCAAGGCCATTTTTTGTACAGAAAGTAATAGTCATTGTTTCTTAGCAAAGGCCCTAGAGTCTCAGTACATTCGATACAGGTCACAAATGTCACCATTCTGAAAAATAGAGACCTAGGCCTACTCAGATATGCATACTTTGTAACATTTGGACCTATGAGGTTTTGCTGAAATTGCAACATAACTTTGAAAATGCTATTTTTTCCAGTTTTTTTCACTTCACCACTAGAAAAAATTCATATGACAGAGGCCTCAGCCCTCAAACACTCCAAATTCTATTCTCTCACTTTTCACGGTTAAAATGATACCCTATATACACAATCAGATGGCTTATTGGGCAACCAGCACATTGTTAAATCATAAGTCAACAGCAAGGTCTATAAACACAAACAAATTGGTACTCACCATTGTAGAAACTGTGGAAACATGGAAGCCTGAAGAGGGTTGTAAGCCAGGCCAGGGGTCAGAGGGTTTTCGGCAGCCATGCCAGGGTTTCAGAGGTTGTTCATCAGCAATGCGAGAGGTCAGAGGGTGTTCGGCAGCAATACAAAAGGTCAGAGGGTGTTTAGCAGAGGGTGGTCTTTAACCATTCCAGAGGGTCATTGTCAGACATGCCAGGGTTCAGAAGCCGGAAGGTCATCAAAGGGCAAAAACAAAAAGAAAATGTGCAGTGGGAAAAAAAAGGGGGGGGGGGAGGTCTCTAATAATGGACTGTGTGGTATGCCCCAAAACAAGGTTTGATGCAAAGTCCTGGTTTGGAGGGACACTGTGGGCAGTGGTACCGTGTGTCTCTTCTGATTCGGTGTTTCCTGCACACCTTGCACCGTTTCTGTGGGTACTTTTTGCATGTCGTTTCAGGGAGTGGCTCGGGAAAATGTTTTTCTTGGATTCGAATGATATCCTCAGAAGCATGTGGGTCTCTGGCAGGTTGGCCGGATTCTAAGACCAGGGACTCTATAACGTCCTCTGTGAATTCCAGATATGCGCCCCTATTGCCTGCTTTGTTATAGATGATAAAAGCATTGTGTAGGGCCATCTGCATTAGGTAAAAAGCAAGTTTTTTTGTACCACACCTTCCTTTTGCGATTTACACTGTAATAGGAAAGCTTTTGGTCGGCCAGGTCGACTGCCCCCATATATTTAGTGTACTCTGCGATAGCAACAGGCTTCACCACCACCTCTCTTCGAGATCTTACAGTTTTTGTTGCCTCTGTGTGAATGGTGGATAACACTCGGACGTCCCTTTTATCCCTGAATTTGAGTGCAAGGAGCTCATCACTGCGGTAGCTACACAACTCCCCCCTTTTCAGTGTCTTGTTCACAACTTCTTGTGGCAGGCCTTTTCGATTTGCTCGCACTGTACCACAGGCTGGGGTCTCTGCAGCAAACAAAAATTTAAAAAGGGGGATGCTTTAATAAAAATTGTCTACATATAAATGGTACCCCTGGTGCAACAATGGGTTGAGCAAATCGATGACTATCTGCTCTGTTGTAGTCATGTAGGGGGGGGGCATCTGGCAGGCTGGAGGAGGCTATCTTTGCCTTCATAAACACGAAATGAAAAAGTATAGGCAGTCCCACTCTCGCATAATTTGTACAATTTCATGCCATATCTGGCTCTTTTGCTGGGAATATATTGTTTTATCCCTAGCCTCCCATGGAAGGGGACTAGGGACTCGTCAACTGCTAGATGTTGGTCTGGAATATACACCTCTTGGAATCTGGTGTTCAGGTTATTTATTAGGGGCCTAATTTTAAATAAACGGTCGTGGGCTGGGTCCTCACGTGACACATGCTCGGCGTTGTTGGCAAAATGCATGCACCTTAGCAGCATTTCATAGCGCATTCTGGTCATTGCAGATGAATATAAAGGTGCAATGTGGATGGGCCTTTTTGACCAGTAATGGCGTAGCTGTGGTTTTTTTTGTGATTCCCATGCTGAATGTGAGGCCCAAAAAAACTTTCATTTCTGCGACGTTTGTGGTTTTCCACTTTCTAGCAATAAGTGAAGTGTGGCTGGCTGTTGTGACTTGTTGGGCATACTGATTGGTTTGTTCACAGATGTACTGTAAATTTGAAAAAAGTCAAGTGGCTTAAAATTGTCTGTGTCAATTTGTGTGCCACTTCTGCCTGTAAAAGCAGGTAGGTTAGGGGCCTCCATATTAGAAGGTGACCACTGTGGGTGACCAACTGCATATGGCACTTCGTGTCTTTGTGGCACCCTTGCTGATGTCGGCTGCCTTCGCCTGCTAACCCTCTGACCTCTCTGACTGCTGGTTCCAGCAGGTTCAGGTGGTGTTGGGTCTTCCAGTTCTGAACTGCTGTCGCTGCTTATGATAGCGTTCCTAGCCTGTGCTCCTTCTCTGCTGAGCTGGCGGTGGTACAGCATCATGTTCTGAACTTGAGTTCTCATCGCTGTCGGTCAAGGGCTCAGAATCAGAAATTGGAAGCCATTCCGTATCAGAGTCAGTATCCAACTCCTCTTCCTCACTACTCATCTGAAGAATGACGCACGCCTCTTCTACACTATACAATCTTTTTGCCATCTTTGCAGTATAGCTCAATATAGCACAGGCAGGTGAATAAATTAAAACATGGGGGGGGGGGGTTTGTGGCGGGGGGGTGGTGGAAATAAGGCTGGGGGGAGTATATGAGTATATAATATACGCAAGTGGCTGCCTTAAAAAACAAAAAAAACCTGATCAATAGGGAAAAAAGCTCTGATCAATGAAAAAAGCTGGAGGAGAGGGGTGGGCTTGGTAATGGGAGGCAGAGGGTTAATGGGGGTGAAAGTAAGGCTGGGGGGAGTATATGCGTATATAATATACGCTAGTGTCCGCCTTAAAAAAAAGGCCCTGATCGGGAAAAAAGCCCTGATCAATGGGAAAAAACCCCTGATCAATAAAAAAAGCTGGAGGAGAGGGGTGGGCTTGGTAATGGGAGACAGAGGGTTAATGGGGTAGAGGTCTATTTAATAAAAAAAAGATCCACAGAGTTCCACACTACTCACAGGCCTGCCAGTGCTTCTGTCACCTCAGATGAGCAGAACTGCTTATCTGAGGTGAAGTAGTAACAGTAAAGTAACTCTCTTACTTTATTTACAAATATTCTATGAATGACTATTGCCATTGGCCTATAGCAATAGTCATTCAGGCAATCAGGCTCTGTGATTGGTTGAAGGAACACCCGTTCCTTCTCATCAATCACTGGGCAGTCAGGGGGGCATTGTGCACGTGGGGTGGAGGGGGGGGGGGGTGTTGTGCACATGGGGGGGAGGGGTGCGCACATGGAGGACTTTATTTACTTTTTTATGATTGCTGAATGACAGTCATTCAAGCAATCTGGACACTCTGATTAGGGTCTAGGAACATAAGTTCCCAGTCCCCAGACAGCGGCAGACGGCGGCGGCGCGATTCGTTCACAGCACATGGAGGCCTGAGGCCTCATTCGCATCATGCGTGCTTCCGTGCGCATTTGGAAGCACGTATGATGTGGTATCTGAAGTAAGATAAACATATAAACAGTCCAATTCTACTTAGAACTAGGCTATATTCTTTTTTTGTGTTCCTTTTTTCTCAGGGTTAAGCATCTTTCACATTGTCAAATGCAGATGCACTGCTGTGCATTTTGCTGCTGATCCCATTTACTACAGTGAATGGATCAGCACTCTGATGTTCCTGGATGGCGCAAACCATAAACGTTGGCAAAATGCGCACATTAATGCCTATAGTGTGAACGAGGACTAAGGGTTGAAGTATACCTAAAGCGAGATAAAACCAGGGGGGAAAAAGGACTTACCTCAGTGGAAGGAAGCTTTTGGATCTTCCTCCGCTCCAGCGCTGGGGCGCTTTTTGAAATATTCAACATGCCCGTGGTCACACTGTGCAGGCATGGGCCATACTTTGCGGCTGAGAAGTGCAGCCACTTTCATACACCGATGGGAGTGGGCCATCTTTTCTCTCTCTGCATGAGTGGCTCTGTGCTACTGTGCAGGTACTAACCCAATGGGTAACTGCGCAGTGTGGCCATGCTCATACACTGAGGGGAAGAGGGTCCCAGGTGACAGTGGAGGATCGGTGAAGTTTCTGGAGCACCCCAATGCTTCCTTCTACCGTGGTATCTAACTTTTCAGGCTTCACGTTTACTTTGAGTGCAGAGAAATTGCCATTTGGAGCTCATTCCCAAACTTTTAAAGAGACACTGTAAACTCAAAAAGTTCCCCTGGGAGGTACTCGCCTCGGGTGGGGGAAGCCTCAGGATCCTAATGACTCTTCCCTCGGGGGCCTTGTTGCAGCCCTCCGTCCAGCAGCGATGTAAATATTTACCACCAGGTGCTATGGCGGCTTTTGGCTCCGAAATAGGCGGAAATACCCGATCGCTGTTGGGTCTGCTCTACTGCACAGACGCAAGTCTCCGGCGCCTGCGCAGTAGAGCGGCCCTGACTGAGATCTGGTATTTCCGTCTACTTCGGAGCCGAAAGCCGCCCCCGCTGGAGCCTGCAAAGGTAAATATTGAAATAAGTCTGGTCTGTCTGGCGGCTGTTTGGAGGGCTGCAGCAAGACCCCCGTGAGACAGAGGACGGTGTGGGAAGCCTCATTAGGATCCTGAGGCTTCCCCCACCCGAGGTGAGTACCCCCCAGGGGAACTTCTTGAGTTTACAGTGTCTCTTTAAGGTTGTAAAACTGTGTGGCAGGGAACAGAAAGCTCAGTAGCTCAAGATTTCTGTATGGGAGCTGAAAAACATTGGATAGATTTTAATATTTTAATTTACAAAAATAAGACTAAGATTCAATAAAAGCCCTATTTAGCGGTAGGATACAGTTTTCTCACAAGTTTATTTTCACTTCAGAAAATTTTACCTAAAAATCTGTAAGTGCTTGTTCACATTTCGGGCATTTTGCGTGTGTGGTTTTTTTTTTTTTTGTGTGGCAGCATTTTTAAAAAACGCCCTAAAATCGCTAGTGTAATGAATCCTTATGGGATAGTTCACATCAGCGCATTTCGTCTGCTTTCCGCTCATCAAAGCGCTGCCTGTACTATTTTTAGGGCATTTTTGCTACAATGGAAGGTATAGGAAAAGCGCAAAACACTCTCAAAATCTTTGTGTGGCGATTGCGTTCACGTTTTTAAGAATAAATACCGGGGGGAGGTTGGGAAATCGCTCACAAAATTGCAAAACGCTGGCGTTTTTGATTTAGATGTGAACAAAGCCTTAAAGAAAGAAATTAACGTTTACTAAATCCTCCGTTGCATATCCCTCTTCAGTTTTCCCAGGTGTAAATGTGCAGCATAACTTCTGTGTTCAGACAGCAGATGGCACCAGCGTATAGCAGTTGAACGGAGAACAAAATTTACAGCTGTTTTTTCAGCTCAAACTTTAGGGTCCGTTTCCAGTAGCGTGGAAACCGGGCCAAATCCGAAGTTTCCCGGCAGGCAAATTGCACGGGGAAGCTCTGCCTTAGGAAATAACGACGACGCCCAAAATTGCTTACTCTAGCAATTCGGCCAACATTGCCATCAGTTGTCGTGCGGGAGGCAGTGAATCCCATAGCCATGCATGGCACGCCTTCTACTGCGTACACCAGGAAGTGCCACGGCTAGTGGAAACCTGGTCTTATAGAGAAAAGCACTGATGAGTATCAGCCAATCTGAATGTCTGTATGCATGTTGAATTATTGTGGCTCTGTACAGTTAATAAGCTGACATAATTGCATTCCAGCGGTTCTGGAGGTGTGGCTAGCTTTTAGGGACAACAAAGGATAATTTGCATATTCAGTAGTGAGTGATGCATTGTGGGACACCTCATATGCTCACTCCAACCTGAATTTTATCGCAAATACCTTCTGTTTTTAAGAAGGCAATTTTTAGTTTTGCATAGCATTTTAGTAAGGAGGCTTTGGTCTTTCAGCCCCTTACAAACCCCCAGGAGTGCTGGTTCACCATGAGCTGGCTGGGTAGTCTGTAACTTTACAGAGCAATCAAACCCCACCTAGCGCTTGAAGGGAGATGGTCCCTCTATTTCAGAGTGCATTACTAGTTTTCCTGGCATTACATTGGTATACTTTTTGCCCTTCTGATACCTTCCATACCTGTCCCATCTGCCACACATGACCTTTGTGCATTGGAAAGATTTTAAAAGGAAATTAAAACTTTCATGAAAAAACATGATATAACCTATATGTGCTTGTACATGTATATGAGTGAAATCGCCGCCAGGAGACTTGGGCACAGGATACAGAATTCCTGGCTGCGTTATTTACTATTCCCCCTCCAGGTCCACGTGGATGGGGGGAATGATGTAATTTGGCTTCCAGCTATTGCTGGCGGCCGAATTAGTGTTATAAAAGTAACTTCAGCTCTGTCTTCTGACGGCGCCGAAGTTGCTCACTGTGCGTGAGCACAACTGTGCGTGAGCAATTCCTATTACGGTCTAAAGGGGCGCAGGCTGCCCCCAAATCTGCGCTGGATTTGACAGGCTTGTTGGACAGAATCTCTGCATGTCACTGTATAGCAGCAGGTATGATTTTGTCAAGCATAGGAGATCAAACAAAGGGCCTGATGCAGTAAAGTTGCCGGGTGCAGGGAGCGCACAACAATTGGGCGGTAACCTATTAGTGCCACGTGTGTTACCACAGCAACTAGTTTGCTGCATCAGGATCATAATCTTACAACCCTGACCTCCGTCGCCCTGTGAACACCACACCCTGATTCCATTTTTATACTCTGCGGTGCTCTTCCGCTAAACTCACTTACTGATTTCTCTGCAGGTGCTGCGGTCCAGCTACCTCCCACAGCCGTATCGCATGTCTCTCTCCACAACAAACCAGGTAAGAGAGTGCTGCCAGGTTTCTGGAATTCCTTACACTGTAGACTACAAAATTAGGAAGGATGTATAAATGTATTAACTGGATATAGTATTGGAACACTTGAAAGAAATGGAAATGCCGGCACTGCTAGGCCGCTGACTTATCAAATGCAACAAGCATATATTGGCAAAACATGCCTGAGGGCTGGAACCCACAGGAGCGCTTTTGGCAGCACTGCGATACGCTAGCAGTTTGCCAAAACGCTGGGCTAATGTTAATGGATGGGGCAACTTCCACAGGAGCGTTTGCGTTTCCCAGAAACGCAAACGCAGGACCTGCAGCATTTTGGGAGCGTTAGCGCTTCAATGTAAAGTATTGAAACGCTAGCAGAAACGCTCAGCAAAACCTAAACTGAGCGGTTTTGCTAGCGTTTTGCGGTTCAGCACACTGTAACAAAATGAAAAATAATTCACAGGACCAATCAGGATAAAAACGCAGAACGCAAAACGCTACGCACCCGCTGGGCAAAAAAATACAATGTTGCAAAACACAACCAAAAACGCGCATGAATCCGCTTGCAAACCGCTCAGACAAAACGCTAGCGGTTGCGTTTTGCATTTGCTGATTTCAGTGGGTTCCAGGCCTGAGTGTTATTTGTATCGGTGGAAAGCGGTGAAACTTGGGGGACATAGTTGGCTAGCCGAGTGCTAGCTTAAAGAAAACCTGAACTGAAAATTAAAAGTCAAAATAAGCATACACAAGTCATACTTACCTCCTGTGTAGTCTACTCCTCAGTGACTTTCTCCTGTCCCGCGTCCTGTTTGTTCACTGTGATCAAGGGAATTCTCAGTCCTCGATTTTGAAAATGGCCATTACCCCATAACAGCTTTCTGGTCAGCACACAGTTAAACTGTAACATCGCCCACTTGAGCCATAGGGAAACATAGACATTACTTGGCACATCAGTTCTCCTCTCAGCTATAACTGACAGCAACTGATATGTAACTGACAGCAACTGATATATTTCAGTTCTGACAAAATATTGTCAGAACTGGAAGGGATCACTGTCAGAAGAAAATGGTGAGCTTCTGAGATGAACGGATGGCAAGGTAACTATGTAATGTTCATTTGAAGTTACCTCATGTGTTTATTTTAAATATTTTTACTCAGTACAGGTTCTCTTTAAGCATATACAGCACATTTTATTTAAAAAAAAAAATCCTCCCCGGGCCATGTTATCCTCTGCGGCAGCTAGCCCGAGCTTAGCTTGGGCTTACCGCCAGGGAGGTTATAGTACTCTGTCAAGAAAATGTTAAAATTTTAAAAAGCATGTAAACATATGCAAATAAGAAGTACGTTTCTCAGAGTAAAATGAGCCATAAATTACTTTTCTCCTATGTTGCTGTCACTTACAGTAAGTAGTAGAAATCTGACATTACCGACAGATTTTGGACTAGCCCATCTTCTCATGTGGGGTTCTCAGGGTTTTCTTTATTTTTTTTTAAATGCACTTAGTGAATGGCAGTTGCTCTGTCCAAGTGCCAAAAAAGTGTGCAGGGAGGCTGGCCAACATCTTTATATACATTTTTTTTTCAGGGAGTGTCTTTATAAAAAATAAAGGCCATGCTAAGAATCCCCCATGAAGAGGGGATTAAGCCAGAGGACTAAGCCAGAACCTGTTGGTAAAGTCAGATTTCTACTACCTACTGTAAGTGACAGCAACATAGGAGAAAAGTAATTTATGGCTCTTTTTACTCTGGAAGAAATGTACTTCTTATTTGTATTTGTTTTCAGTTTTAAGATTTTCGCGACAGTTCCTCTTTAAGGAAGGAGTACACATGAAGGGCTACCCCCCATTCCGTTTGTGACTAAGGTCATAGTAGTGTCAAATCCACTATCCTTTCATACTTTGAACTAATTTTGCATAGGCTCCCCTCTGCTGCCAGAACAACTCTGTTCCCTTCTAGGAAAGTTCCCTGTGGTATCTGACATAAGATCCTTTGGCTAGGTTAGCATTAAACATGAATGCTTACTTATTATTCCTGTTACATAGTGAGCTACAAGGGAACAGCAGAAAAAATAGACATGGGGGTTCAGTGGGAGGCGTATGGTGGATGCTACTTGCAGCATGTTTTTCGTCTCCCATCTATGTACAATTCGGCCCTACTGTGCAATAAGTACAGCTGGCGCAGTACCACAAAGCCGCTCATGTACGGAGGAATAAGCCACACAGAGGCTCTGTGCTACTACGCAGGGTATACTTGTGCATGCACAGTGCAACTGCGCTCATACATGGATGGGAGTGCAGCTGTGAAAGACCATTATGGATGGTCTTCTCCCCATTCTGGAACGTCTACTCTAATCCTGTTCTATAAGGTTTCCTCTCCTGTTCCCTATTCTGGAAGGACACCACTATCCTGCTCTTGTTCTCCCAAGATTAACCACTTGAGGACCACAGTGGTAAACCCCCCTAAAGACCAGGCTATTATTTTCATAATTGGCCACTGCAGCTTTAAGGCCAACTGCAGGGCCGCACAACACAGCACACTAGTGATTTCCCCCCCAACAGAGCTCTCTGTTGGTGGGGTCTGATCGCCGATGGTGTTTTTTTTTTTTCGTTTTTTTTATGTATTATTCAATCCCCCCCCCCCCCCCCCCCCAGCCAATCCTGGCGATCGGCTGTCATAGGCTTCTGCCTATATGAGCCGATCGCTCCCAAATGCCCCAGGGCTACAGCCGTGTCACACGGCTGTCCCCAGTACAGCGCTGCTGCTGATCGCAGCGCTGTACATGTAACTAGACGGTGGTTACGCCGTCGTACAGTCTCCCGAGCGGCAATTACCGCTCGGAGACTAAAGGAGGGACGGAGCTCCGCCCCCCCCCCCCCCCCAAGCAGAAGATGCGCACGCAGCCTGTGCGCGATCTCCTGCAAACTGCAGCCCCAGGACTTGATGCCAATTGGCGTTAGGCGGTCCTGGGGCTGCCGCCGTGGCCACGCCCATCGTCGTCAGGCAGTCCCCAGATAGTTCTTGATTGAGGCCCAGTGCACACCAAAAACCTCCAGCAGATCCGCAAAACGCTAGATTTTTGAAGCAATTTTCAGAGCGATTCTAGGCATGTTTAGAGAGGTATTCTAAACATGCCTAGCATTTTTGGGAAGCGTTTTTGTGTAGCAGATTTCATAAATTGTTACAGTAAAGCTGTTACTGAACAGCTTCTGTAACAAAAACGCTTGGAAAACCACTCTGATCTAGCGTTTTTCAGAGCGGTTTCAGCATTTCCTATACTTTACATTGAGGCAAAAGCCGCATCTGCAAACTGCAAAAAATGCTGCAGGAGCCACGTTTGTGGTTTGCTAAAAACCTCAAACCGCTGGTGTGCACCATCCCATAGAGATACATTAGCCAAGCGGTTTCACAGGCGGCAGCGGTTTTGAAAACGCTACCAAAAACGCTTGGTGTGCACCAGGCCTCAGCCTGTATTCTCTTGAAATGATTGCAGTCCTCATCACACTCCATGGAAATTGACATACAGTTTAGCTGTGCAAATGTTCCTGTCAGATCATGCTTTGCACATATGTTCATGGCTTAAAACTTTGGTTGATATAAGAAACCTTTTATTTATTTTTTTCTGAAATTTCTCTTGCAGCTGCCTGAGCTATGCGAGACTGGCAACCTCTCAGCAGCCAATGCTCCTGCATGAAATGCCAGTATGGATACCTGGATAAACTGGATCATACATATAAAAAAGGAAAAAAATATTATTTGGTCAGCTTAATTCTGGTTTCTAATAAACCAAAGTACTCTTCTTTAATGTGACTGAAGATTTTTCTTTGTCATGTGTTCAGTGCTATCATTATAGTACTGAACACTTTTTATTTTTTACGTGTACTGTATATAGTTGTGTATATAGTTGTTTGTATAGTTGTTTTACAATTGTGTACATTTTTATTTGTGGACAGACTGACATAAAGGATGGCGATACCAGTAATTCTTCACATGACTACTTCTGTTTTGAAAGTTGCACGCGTCTGCATGGACCTCTTCTAGTCCTGAAGTTTTGCCCCTGTTCTATTTCTTGACTTTTGTAACCCACAGAATAGGCCATACGCTCAATTTGGGTCTAGGATTTCTCAGTCAGACCAAAATGTACTTTATGAATGTAAGGTTAATTGCATACAAATTCATGTAAATTAACTTCATTGATATGCATGGAAAAATCAGAATGCAAAAACTCACCTGCAAAATGCCAAAAAAAAAACAAAATTGGATGTCAAACGTTCTGAAAATCGCAACCAATGTGGAGGGTTTACATTCTCAACTTTGGGTCACATAAGTAATGGTGCTACTTTTGCGGCCACATGCTGACCTGCAGAACTTTTTAGAGAAACCTTGCTATTAACTAAGTAAGCATTTCAATTTGCTGCATAATAGTAAAAACTTGAGCGTTACTAATGAATGAAACCTCACTCTGAAATATTAAGAATATGCACCAACTTTCATATTACAGCAGGAAGGTTACAGGGGGGTTCTCATTTTTACTCAGATGTGATATACAACAATCTACCACTGTAGGCCATGGGTATTTCTCGGAATACTGGAGTATGGGGAGATAGCCGGGAGTTCAGGTGTGGTGATGTCTCTCAATGAAGAATATATAGTGCTGTACTGGATTTATAACAATTGACGGTTTTTGGTGCATTACAGAGAGTCTGAGATTTGCTTTCTAGGAAAATGTGGTGATGGGCTCTCACTTAATAGTGCTGTAGGATTTGCAAAGCTTTGGTGCAATGCGGAGAAGGGGTGATGGTGTTTTTACATATAGTGCTGTAATATTCACTGAGTTGTGGTGCATTATGGAGGGTCTTTGGGATGTGGTGATGGTGTCTCACTGAAAAATATAGTGCTATACTGTGTGTGTATAATTGATTCACTGGAGTGTTAGTGTTCTATGGGATTCACTGGGTTTTGTGTTCTTTGGAAATTTGCTGAGATTGGTACACTGAAGAGTCACAGAGACCGTTACACCGTTGAGGTTTGCCAAGATTGGTACACTATTGAGGTTCTTTGAGATTGGTACACTGAAGAGATTCACTGAAATTCATACACTGAGAGTCATGAAAAACAACCTGTGATCACGGGTAAATTCGAATTCGTGAATAGTGATGAGCAACCCTGGTTGGTACACTGTAGATGTTCACTGAGGTGGGTGCACTGTTGAGGTTCACAGAGTGGTATCTTGAAGAGATTTACTGAGATGGGTGCACTGTAGGCATTTACTGAGATGGGTGCACTGTAGATGTTCACTAAGATTGGTTCACTGTAGACGTTCACGGAGACGGGTGCACTGTAGACGTTCACGGAGATTGGTTCACTGTAGACGTTCACGGAGACTGGTGCACATAGTGGTATCCTGAAGAGATTCACTGAGATTGGTACACTGTAGATGTTTACTGAGATTGGTCGACAGAGGCTGGTGCATTGTAGTCTCTGCAAAACTAGGGTCTAGTGCACAGGTGTCGAACTCCAGGCCTGGAGGGCCAGATCCATGCCAGTGTTTTGGATGGATGGAGAAATGTGTTCTACCTGATGAACCCCATTCAGACCCATCAATTAATTTGAGCTGTCCAAAGTGTGTAAGGACCTCGTGCCTCGAAGGACCGGTTTGACATCCCTGATCTAGTGTGTTTGTGTGTACAGCAGCTGCCTGACATCAATAAAGGATTCAGCGTGACAGAACACGCTGCTAGCCTGAAGGTAGAGAAATGTCTGTACAGCATTGGGCCTCAAACTGCCCAAACTGTCACTTGAGGGATCATTTTCCATTCCCCACCGGGTGACGGTAATCAGATGCGTGTATGTAGCTTTACTCGTATTCCAGAGCTTTATGGAGAAGCTTGTGAATGGTGTGATCAGTGCCTTTCAAATTTATCAGCTGATTTGCTGGTCACCAGCATGTGCTGAAGCAGGAAGTGACTACAGCAAATGAGCCTTAATACTCAATTACCTAAACTAATCTCATGCTTCTGTGAGATTGGCCATAGGCGACCTACGCCAGTGATGACTGCCTGCTTGGCCACACCTTAATCATAGGAGGATATGAGGACCACCAGGGGCAGTAGGGCAATAAAATAGGACTTGGGAAGGGCTTTTAAACAAACTTGTAATTACTCACCACCGTAGAGCACAATCCTAGTATAAATGACAGCCCTGTATATTTTAAAGTGAAAATGTGACATTCTGACACAACAAAGATCTATGTTCTTCCTCAGATGAACGGTTCTGTCATTGTGATTGGCTGAGCTGGATTATACCACCCTCACCACCTGTCATACATGTCCACTTTGTGTGTCTTTCTTGCATGTTTTTGTATTTTACATTTTTTGGGGGGGATTTGTATTTGTGTTGTAAATAGAATTCGTTTGAAAAATGAATCTTCATAAGCTCACTGCTTTAATTGTTTATAAAAGAGGCTCCCAATCCAAACCTCTTGCAATAAATCTGCAGTGTGCATACTCTTACTTGTGTGTCTGTTTTGTTGGTTAGATTGTCTGGCTAAAGTTCTGTTCCATACTGGTGTTCAGGCTTGCTCAAATCCGAATTCGGGAGACATCTGGATAGTTCTATCCGGATATCTCCCAGTAAAGCTGTGCGGGGTGGGCGGGGGTCAATCGTACCTGTCTGACGTCTTCTTCGTTCTGTCCCTGGCGCCTCCCACGATGCGTTTCATGCGCCGGTCACGTGACTACAAACCCTTCCTCCTTCAACCCAGAAGGAGGAAGTGTTTGTAGTTACGTGACCGCTGCTTGGAGCGCATCGTGGGAGGTGCCAGGGACGGACCGAAGAAGACGTCAGACAGGTAAGATTGACCCCCGTCCCAGCCCGCACAGCTTTTCTGGGAGATATCTGGATAGAACTATCCGGATGTCTCCCGAATTCGGATTTGAGCAAGCCTGCTGGTTTTGGCCTGTTAAGTCTCCTGAATTCTCTCACTGACAGATTTATTCTTGAATCCAAAGTTCAGTTAAAGAGACACTGAAGCGGAAAAAAAAAATGATATAACGATTTCTATGTGTAGTACAGCTAAGAAATAAAACATTAGGAGCAGAGACAGAAGTCTAATATTGTTTCCAGTATAGGAAGAGTTAAACTCCAGTTATCTATGCAAAAGAGCCATTGAGCTCCACGACTTTCAAAGTCGCAGAGAGCTCTGTCTTCTGAAGCTTATCTCAACTGTCAGTCACTGTATTTTCTTTTTCTCTCCTGTGGAGAGTTCAAAACTTCCCTTGCCTGCTCTGTAAAATCATTTAGAATGCTGAGTAGTTTGTAAACTGCAA
Source organism: Hyperolius riggenbachi (assembly GCF_040937935.1). Taxonomy (NCBI): domain Eukaryota; kingdom Metazoa; phylum Chordata; class Amphibia; order Anura; family Hyperoliidae; genus Hyperolius; species Hyperolius riggenbachi. The sequence goes on from NC_090650.1 coordinate 375,067,160, forward strand.
ATTATTAGAGAATGATGCAATGTTATAAAAAGTGTGTGTAGGTATACACATATATGTATGTGTGTGTGTACGCGCGTGTGTACGCGCGCGCGTACACACGCGCGTACACGCGCGCGTACGCACGCACACACGTGAATATTATCCGTACTACACAACCAATTCATTACATCATAATTTTTTATTATTTTTTTTTGCTTCAGTGTCTCCTTATTGGCTTCATATACATTTGTTTAATTCTTTGTTCACATCTAAAATCGAAATCGCTCATGCCTTTTTTTTTTTCCCCCCCCCGCAATGTTTTTTTAGCACCTCCCGTGCTTACCTGAGCGCTGCGCTTTTCTCTAGGTGCTTTTGCAGAGCATAAAATGGAAGAGTAACAGTACCTGGCACCAAACGCAGCAGTGCAGACACACCAGGACTGGGATGGAGGGCGTGCTCATCCGACAACTTTGTAATCCAGTAGAATTTAAGAGAAAAACAGGGCACCACTCCTTTAAAAATTCCTTTTATTCCGGTGGGGGAGACAGCAGGTACATGCAGTGGGGGTATCAAGTGCCTGATAGCTGTTTCACTGGTTTAAACCAGCTTTTTCAGAGGCAGTAGTGTACATACTGCCTCTGAAGAAGCTGGTTTAAACCAGCGAAACAGCTGAGGCAGTATGTACACTACTGCCTCTGAAGAAGCTGGTTTAAATCAGTGAAACAGCTGTCAGGCACTTGATACCCCCACTGCATGTACCTGCTGTCTCCCCCACCGGAATAAAGGGATTTTTAAAGGAGTGGTGCCCTGTCTTTATCTTCAATTCTACTGCTTTTGCAGAGAGATTTGTTTTTTTTTTCACTTCCTGACGTTAGTCAGGAAGTGAAGTATTTCAACCGGAAAAAATGAATACAATATATTCATGAAAGTGCTGGGGAAATCGCTATGCAAAGAATTTTTTAAAGCGCTTTGCGATTTCCCTATACTTTCCATTGAGGCGAATTGCCCCAAAAATGGTACAGGCAGTGCTTTGGTGAGCAGATCGGAATCTAACTGCTCAGCTGTGAACACTCTCATAGGGAATCATTGCACACGCGATTTTTGAAAATTGCCGACGCTTTAAAATTCCCCAAAACGTCCTTAGTGTGAACAAGCCCTCAAGGGACATCTTTTTCAATAAAGCTGATCTCAGTGCTTAAAGGGAACCAGAGATGAACGTTTCACACAAAATAAACATCAGTCGATAGCTTGTAAAGAATAAATGCTCTACCTGATAATTTCGCCACTCTGGTGTGCCTTTTTTAGTGTTTTTTTTATCCATTATTGCTCCAGGAAAAATTAAATATGGCCGCCGGCTCATATCCCTTCTGCTTCCGGGTTATGAGTTGTTTTGGATGTGCTGTCTAGGCTATATGAGACTAGGCTGCTATTTAGGCTATATGAGAGAGGCTGCTGCAGCCTTTCATCTGTGTGCTTTCATTTTGGTATGATGTGCAGCTGCCTGTAGGAAGTGTCTCTCATAGGAATGAAACTGCAGTCATCATCAGTATCTATGCAGACAGAGTGCACACAGATCATATTGCAGGCTTTTGCAGCCACACTTGTCTGTTTCAGAGATTCTCTCTCAGCAGCAGCAGCCCCTCCCATGTCATCACAGCTCTCAGTATGCAAAGCAGGAATACTGAGCCAGGAGGTGGCAGGCTTGGGCTTGAAAAGACTCCACAGAAGAATGACTCAGCTATAATGACTCCAGGTCAATCCTAGATTGAGCCAGTCGGGGATTCTTATCACAGCTGAGAATAGACTAATTAAGCAGATAAGAATGAAACTAAAAGCAGGGTAGGTGTTTACTGTCATTTTCCCACTGATAAATGTAATAAAATACATGAGGGTGCTTCGTCTCTGGTTCTCTTTAAAATACACCTGAAATGAGTGGTGTCTGCCATATTTATTTCCTTTTTAAACCAGGGGTGTCGAATTCAAATGCTAAGTAAGCTGAAACTGAACACTGGGACCAAGTCACAGGTCAACCTGAATGTCTAGTGACTTCCTCCCTCTCTTATAAAGATCTTTGTTGTGTAGTAACACCCCCCTCACCCCCCCTCCATACAGTTCCCTGGCATCTAGTGATCCTTCTTTGCACCCCTAACCAGTTCCCTGGTGTTTAGCTGTCGCCTGCCCTACTTATACAGTTACCTGGTGGTTATTGGTCCTCCCTACCCTATGCATTTCCCTGGTGTCTAGTTGCACCCAATCTCCCCTATGCGGTTCTCTCTTGTCTAGTGGTTTCTCCCTCCTTCCCTTATATGGCTTCCCTGGCGCACTAGGGCTTCACCTCAAATATATGTTCCCGAGTGGGCCAAACATAATGCAAGGTGGGAAAACAAAATGCTGGCCACATTTGATGGCTCTGCGGGCAAGATTTGGCCCATGGGCCAGAGGTTTACATGTATGTTTTAAACTATACCAGTTGCTTTGCAGTCCTGCTGATGTCTGACTGCAGTAGTGTTTGACTGGATTAGACACGTGCTTGTTTCAAGTGCATGAGTCAGACATCAGCCATGCCTGATCAGTGCCTGATTCCCATGCTTGTTCAGGTTTTCTGCGAACTGGAGGGTTAAGTAGACAGGATGGGGTTGACAGTAATTGGCAGGGAGGGGTCCCCCGTTCCTGCACCCCTCCAGCTATTTGCGCAAATCTTGTTAAAATGTAATGATGGCAGCAAGCGGGGACACTTTCTCTCCTTTAGTTCCATCGCTCACCGCTTGACTTCCTGCAATGCTGCCCTCTATAGAATTCTGAGGTTGGCATTGCAGGAAGTGACGCAGCGAGTGGAGGAAGTAAGGAGAGAAGGTTTGCTTCTCCGCTCGCTGCATACATTATATTTTACCAACTTTTGCGCAAATAGCTGGAGGGGGGGTGGGGATGTGGGACCAAGGGGAGGCAACCCCTGCCGACCATTGTGTTCCTCCCCCCCCCCCCCCCCCCATCCTGGATGCTACCCCCCCCTCCAGCATGCAGCCCCCTCCCCACCCACAGGCTGGGACACAGAAAGCGGATCAGTTTTTGTGTCCAAAGATGCCTGTGTAGAGGGGGATTCGTTTTTCTATTTATTTTCACTACTCCTCAGTGTATCCTGGAGCGATCAGGGTCCGTGAAGTCCCGACAAATCCGGACTCTCCATTCAGGTTTTCAAAACTGATCCCCAGGAACGGCCACGGATCAGTTTATTTTTTTTTTTTATGAAGATGGATGCTGTTTTTACCATTGGTATACATGGCTTGGGTTTTGATCTGGGCCAAAAACTGGAGCCATGGATAAGTTTTTAGAACGAGTCTGAACCTACTCTTACACTGTTGGGAGTGATGAGTCGTGGGGAGAACTATGCCCTTGGCCAAATCAACTAGGTGAATTGCTGGTTGAGGAGTTTTGTCGCCTCTGTACACATACTGGATTCTCGTTATCTGCTGCCTCGGCCGAGTTTCAGCGTGTGTGTGTTTGTGTGTGTGGGGGGCACTTTAGCAGCATCCGTAGAACAGCCAGGCAGCTTTTAATTTTTAAAAGGAAATAAGTCCGCCTCCATAGTCCGCTCACTTCAAGTGTCCTTTAAGCTGTATAAACACACACACTATATGAAACTCAACTGAGGCTGCTAACTACTGCCCCTGCTGCAACTCTAGCGGGAGTGCAGTGACCCTGATATCCCACCGGCCGAGTGCTGGCTGAGAGCATTATTCTCCTCACTTACCCAGCCACGTAAGGTTACTTGTGCACCGCTGTGTTCCCCCCCCCCCCCCCCCCTCCAGCTTATCAAGTAACTCCCTATGGGCAATACAGGCCACAAAGCGGTTCACTCTACGTTGTGTAATGCCCGTGCTATATCACCGACATGAAGCAACACGCACGCTGGCCTCGATTCACTCACCAGTGCTAACTCAGTTAGCACGTCTTAAGGCTTTGGACGTGAAAACTAGGGTGCGAAGTAGTTTACACGTCCAAAGCTATTACTGGTCGCGCGCAAAGTTTAGCGGTGCGTACGAAATGTCGCACCAGTGTGCCCAAAACGTTGCATCTGTTGGGTGCAACGTTTTGGGTGCATCAGTGCGATGTTTCGCGTGCACCAACGGGCGGAGTGCAAAAGCTTGCGCGTGCAAACTTTTTGTTTGCCTTTGCGCGCACTAAGGGGCTTTTCACTGGCATGCTAACATTTAGCACCCTTCTGTGAATCAAGCCCACTGTGTGTTATAACATACAGGCTACATTTTGCCTGAACTGATCCTTTACCAGGGCTGCGGATTTGGTACAAAAATGCTCCTCGATTTATGAAACTCCAGGGCCAATATGCAATTCCCTTTTTCACCTGAGTGTTCTCCTTGGTGATTTTTTTTCTTCATAACTTGTAAATAAAATGCATTTTTAATCACCAGCAAGAAAGAAAATATTCAAAATGATTTTGATAGTAGTTTTTCAACTACTTTTTAGTACTTCAATTCCAAAATGCTGAAGTTATTTTAAATACAAGATCAAAAATGTATCTACTTGGAGAAAACTCTGGAGTAAATGGCCCCAGGTACCCCAAATTACTCTGCAGCCCTGCCCTTTACAATTTGCTCAGGTCTAGAACTGTAACTAACTCGTTACAACTGAAACACAGCCAGCGGTGTTGCTAGGATCCTAAGAGATTTGTGGCACTCCAGCCAAAAAATGGTTGTGGCCATTCAAACTAGAGCGTTTTGCTGCGATTTTGGCAAAACTCTAAAACGCTAGCGCTTAAAAAGCGATAGTGTAATGAAACCCTATGGGCCCGTTCTTACTTGGGCGATTTGCACAAAACACCCAAAAGCGCCCAAAACGCAAATGCGACGCCTGCACCATTTTCAGGCGATCTCCTGGCGATCGCGTTTCAGTGCTATAGAAGCGCTAAATGCGATCACTGCAAAATTGCCGCAGTGTTCAGTGATTTTTTTTTTCTGCGTGAGATTGCAGTAAAATCACTCCTGCAAAAATTGCCGGTGTTTTGAAAACACAAGTGTGAATGGGCCCTAGAGATCCATGGCACTCCAGCTAAAAAATGGTTGTGGCCATTCAGCAGAATGTGGGGGTGGTCATGGGTGGAGCTAAATTTAACAGCGATCTAATTTAGAGTGACCAGACGTCCCGGATTGCCCGGGACGCGTCCCGGATTCGGGGTCCGCTGTCCCAGGCAGCATGAGGTCCCGGGAAACGTCCCGCTTTCAGCAGCGGGACGTCCCGGCCTCGGGACTCTGGACACTCTCTCCGCATGAACTGGCAGCAGCGTCTATAGACGCCGTGCCAGTTCATTGCCTGCAGCCCCGCTCCAGCCTCCTCTTCCGGTGTCTGCTCCGACACCGGCAGGCGAGCAGTGCTACGGCAAGATGGCTGCCGAAGCCCTGTACCGGAGACTATGTGTCTCCAGTACAGGGCTTCGAGCGCCATCTTGCCGTAGCCTTGTCAGCACGGGAGACTTCAGGAGGAAGGTGGTCCCGGGAGCAGCGCGCCAGAGGCCGGACACTTCTGCCAGGTGAGTAAATGCTTTCTTTTCCAGGTGAACTTTGCCCGCATTGCGTTTCTTGCCTGGTGAAATGTTTGCCCGCAGTGCGTTTCTTGCCTGGTGAAATGTTTGCCCGCAGTGCGTTTCTTGCCTGGTGAAATGTTTGCCCGCAGTGCGTTTCTTGCCTGGTGAAATGTTTGCCCGCAGTGCGTTTCTTGCCTGGTGAAATGTTTGCCCGCAGTGCGTTTCTTGCCTGGTGAAATGTTTGCCCGCAGTGCGTTTCTTGCCTGGTGAAATGTTTGCCCGCAGTGCGTTTCTTGCCTGGTGAAATGTTTGCCCGCAGTGCGTTTCTTGCCTGGTGAAATGTTTGCCCGCAGTGCGTTTCTTGCCTGGTGAAATGTTTGCCCGCAGTGCGTTTCTTTTCTGGTGAAATGTTTGCCCGCATTGCGTTTCCTTTCGGGTGAAATGTTTGCCCGCATTGCGTTTCCTTTCGGGTGAAATGTTTGCCCGCATTGCGTTTCCTTTCGGGTGAAATGTTTGCCCGCAGTGCGTTTCTTGCCTGGTGAAATGTTTGCCCGCAGTGCGTTTCTTGCCTGGTGAAATGTTTGCCCGCATTGCGCTTCTTGCCTGGTGAAATGTTTGCCCGCATTGCGTTTATTTTGTACTGACATGTTGCCCGCATTGTGTTTTATTTTGTACTGACATGTTGCCCGCATTGCGTTTATTTTGTACTGACATGTTTGCCCGCATTGCGTTTATTTTGTACTGACATGTTTGCCCGCATTGCGTTTATTTTGTACTGACATGTTTGCCCGCATTGCATTTATTTTATACTGACATGTTTGCCCGCATTGTATTTATTTTATACTGACATGTTGCCCGCATTGCGGTTATTTTGTGCTGACATGTTGCCTATTGCGTTTATTTTCTGGTGTCCGGGGTAACTGTTACTGCATTTATTATTTAATGGTCATAGATGGCTGTTTGCTGCTTTGTGGTTACGGTATACTATTAGCATCACACAGTTTCTGCACACCCATGATGCAAAGTCTCGTTTGTCCACATCATGGCGTAAACGCTGCTTTCTTATGCCTCACTGTTACATCATTACGTTAGCTCCGCCCATACAATGTCATGGCCACGCCCATTTTTCGCCGCGGTGCCCTGCGCGCCGCAGCCCCCCCGCCCCCGGCAGTCCTCCCCACTTTTCGCCGCGGCGCGCCCCCACCTCCCCACTTCCCCCCCCCCCCCCCCCCCCCCCCCCCACGCCCCCCTCCCCGTCCCAGGTTGGACCCACAAAAATCTGGTCACTCTATCTAATTAGACCTGCCCATTAAAATGTTAGATGAATAAAAAAAATAAAAATAAACACAAAATTGCAGCATATCACATTAATGGGCAGTGTCATTAAAAACATACCTGGCTTCTGTGCTGGTTGGTCTGGCTTTCTGCTGGGCAAGCTGGCCTGCCGCCAGGTAATCTGGCAGTCCCCCATAGCATGCCCTGACCTAGTGGACTCCCTCCCATGTTCCAATGGGCCTCCCATTGAAGCGCCACAACTCCCAGCATGCTCCCATAAAAGAACCACAGCTCCCTGCATAGAGGCTCCACAGCTCCATGGGGGTATACTGGGAGCTGTGGTGCATCAATGGATGGGCATTTAGGATGAAGTGGTTCCTCTATAGGGGCATGCTAGGTGCTGTGGTGCCTCTATGGGGCATGCTGGGTGCTGTGTTGCCATGCTAGATGCTGTGGTGCCTCTATGGGGCATGCTGGGTGCTGTGTTGCCTGGAGCCTCCATAGGGAGCATGCATCTTTGTGTCTGCCTGGGGGACATCCGGAGCACCCCAAAATGGATCCGGGGCATGTGCCACTGATCTTTGGGGCTAGCAATGCCCCACCTTACAGCAATATGATTCAAGTCCATTGTTTTGGCACAGAAAGAGAACACGTTTGTACTGTTTACATATATACAACCTTACTCATTTACAACATGAAGTACAATTTCTTTGATGAATTTCTGTACATTCAGGAAGATGTTTTATACTGCAGACCCAGGACAGGGAATAGGTGTGAAATGTGTGCTATGTTTGTACAGCCCCATCCTGTTCTGCAGCGCTGTCTGCTTACATTTAGGCAAGGGTCACACTTAGCAGAATCACAAGTTTTCCAATATGTTCTATGGGGAAAACTCATTCGATTCTGCCAAGTGTGACCATGGCCTTAGGACCCTTTCAGACAGGAGCCAAACCATAAAGGACCTCTATTGTGAAAAAAGTAGGCAGTTAAAATCTGACAGGTTTTGGGCCAGTTCATCTCCTCATGAAAGATTCTCTGGGTTTTCTTTGTTTTCCACAGCATTTCCTGAACCGCAGTTGCAAAGTCTGACAAAATAGTGTGCAAGTGAGTAGGGAGGCTGGTTGGTATCTTACTATTTTGGCAGATAAACTGTTGTTCAGAAAAAGGCTGTTGGAAACAAAGAAAACCCTGAAAATACCCCATGAGGAGATGGATTGGCCCAAAACCTGTCGGATCTGTCAGATTTTAACTGCCCACCAGTGCAATTTTAATGCAATTTAAATGCAGCCTAATTAAACACAACGACCGCCTACAGCCGATGGGCGGCGGCAAAGGCTGGGCCTAAACGACCACAATACGCCCATCGGCGACGGGTCGTTATGTGGCTGCTGGCCGGGTATCGCGCCACCCCATCGGCCAATCGGAAGCGTCGGCGATCACCGCATAGGAAGCGTATAATACGCTTTGTAATGAATACAAAGCGTATTATACAGGCTGCCTCCTGCCCTGGTGGTCTCAGTGATCGAGGGACCACCAGGGCAGGCTGCAGCCCTCACTGTCTGCACACACACACACACAATCTGCCCCCCCCACCCTCTGATTGCCCACAGCACTCCTCAGACCCCTTCTGCCCACCCCCCAGACCCATGTTTGCACCCAATCACTCCCTGTCACTATCTGTCAGCGCTATTTTACAGGTTAGGTCCTAAACTGCCCCCTGGGGGCTCCTGATCACCCCACCACACCCTCAGCTCCTACCCAGACCCCCCCCCCCCCCCTGTGTACTGTATACATCTATTCTCCCCACTAATCACCTGTCAATCACCCCCTGTCACTAACACCCATCAGATCAGACCCTAACCTGCCCCTTGCGGGCACCTGATCACCCGCCCGCACCCTCAGATCGCCTCCGAAGTGCATTGTTTACATCTGTTCTCCCCTCTAATCACCCATCAATCACCCCGTCACCACCTGTAACTGCTACCCATCAGATCAGACCCTAATCTGCCCCTTGGGGGCACCCAATCACCCGCCCACACCCTCAGATTGCCCTCAGACCCCCCCCCCCCCTTATCAATTTGCCAGTGCATTGCTTGCATATATTCTCCGCTGTAATCACCTACTGATCACCTACCAATCACCCTGTCACCACCTGTCACTGCTACCCATCAGATCAGATCCTCATCTGCCCCTTGCGGGCACCCAATCACCCGCCCACACCCTCGGATCGCCCCTAGCACTCCTATCCATCAGATCAGGCCCTAATCTGCCCCCTGCGGGCTTCTGATCACCTGGCCAAACCCTCACCCGCCCCACCGCAGTGACAATATTTTTCTTTCTGATCACTGCTGGTCTCTACGACTTAATTGTCGCTGAGACCAACCGTTATGCCACACAATACGCAACCGACAATCCAAGAAGCTACCATGCCCAGCCTTTTCGGTGGAAACCACTCCAAGTTTCCGAACATAACATTTTTTGGGGCCTTCTCCTTAACATGGTTCTAGTCAAAAAGAATGTATTGCGGTCTTATTGGTCTACGCACCCAATACATCACATGCCCATGTTCTCTGCTGCCATGTCCAGGTCATGATTCAAGAACATTCTGCACTTCAGTGCCAATACAACCTGTCAATGTAAGAGGCCACCCTGCTTATGAGCGGTTCCACAAAATTCGGCCCCTCATAGACCACCTGTCATCACAATTTGCAAATGCTTATACCCCTGAACGGGCATTTTGTGGCATTTGGTTTCCAGACTACTCCTCACGGTTTAGGGCCCCTAAAATGCCAGGGCAGTATAGGAACCCCACCAAGTGACCCCATTTTAGAAAGAAGACACCCCAAGGTATTCCGTTAGGTGTATGATGAGTTCATAGAAGATTTTATTTTTTGTCACAAGTTAGTGGAAAATGACACTTTGTGGAAAAAACAATCAAAATCAATTTCCGCTAACTTGTGACAAAAAATAAAATCTTCTATGAACTCACCATACTCCTAACGGAATACCTTGGGGTGTCTTCTTTCTAAAATGGGGTCACTTGTGGGGTTCCTATACTGCCCTGGCATTTTAGGGGCTCTAAAGCGTGAGTAGTCTAGAAACCAAATGCCTCAAAATGACCTGTGAATAGGATGTTGGGCCCCTTAGCGCACCTAGGCTGCAAAAAAGTGTCACATGTGGTATAGCCGTGCTCAGGAGAAGTAGTATAATGTTTTTTGGGGTGTATTTTTACACATACCCATGCTGGGTGGGAGAAATATCTCTGTAAATGACAATTTTGTGTGTAAAAAAAAAATAAATAAATAAAAAAAATTGTCATTTACAGAGATATTTCTCCCACCCAGCATGGGTATGTGTAAAAATACACCCCAAAACACATTATACTTATTCTCCTGAGTACGGCGCTACCACGTGTGACACTTTTTTGCAGCCTACATGCGCTAAGGGGCCCAACGTCCTATTCACAGGTCATTTTGAGGCATTTGGTTTCTAGACTACGCCTCACGGTTTAGGGCCCCTAAAATGCCAGGGCAGTATAGGAACCCCAAAAGTGACCCCATTTTAGAAAGACACTCCAAGGTATTCCATTAGTAGTATAGTGAGTTCATAAAACATTTCATTTTTTTTGTCACAAGTTAGTGGAAAATGACACTTTGTGGAAAAAACAATAAAAATCAATTTCCGCTAACTTGTAACAAAAATAAAATCTATGAACTCACCATACTCCTAACGGAATACCTTGGGGTGTCTTCTTTCTAAAATGGGGTCACTTGCGGGGTTCCTATACTGCCCTGGCATTTTAGGGGCCTTTAAGCGTGAGGAGTAGTCTAGAAACCAAATGCCTCAAAATGACCTGTGAAATCCTAAAGGCACTCATAGGACTTTGGGCCCCTTAGCGCACCTAGGCTGCAAAAAAGTGTCACACGTGGTATCGCAATTCTCAGGAGAAGTAGTATAATGTGTTTTGGGGTGTATTTTTACACATACCCATGCTGAGTGGGAGAAATCTCTACGTAAATGGACAATTGTGTGAAACAAATAAAAAAAAAAATCTCATTTACAGAGATATTTCTCCCACCCAGCACAGGTATGTGTAAAAATACACCACAGAACACATTATACTACTTCTCCTGAGTATAGCGATACCACGTGTGACCCCTTTTTTCCCGCCGAGGTGCGCTAAGGGGCCCAAAGTCCTATGAGCACCTTTAGGCTGTACAGGGGTGCTTACAATTTAGCACCCCCTAAAATGCCAGGAAAGTAAACACACGCCACAAATGACCCCATTTTGGAAAGTAGACACCCCAAAGTATTCAGAGAAGGGCATGGTGAGTTCGTGGCAGATTTCATTTTTTTGTCACAAGTTAGCAGAAATGGAAACTTTTTTTTTTGTTGTTGTCACAAAGTGTCATTTTCCGCTAACTTGTGACAAAAAATAAAATCTTCTATGAACTCACCATGCATCTTAGTGAATACTTTGGGATGTTTTCTTTCCAAAATGGGGTCATGTGGGGGGTATTTATACTATCCTGGAATTTTAGCACCTCATGAAACATGACAGGTGCTCAGAAAAGTCAGAGATGCTCCAAAATGGGAAAATTCACTTTTTGCACCATAGTTTGTAAACACTATAACTTCTACCCAAACCAATAAATATACACTAAATGGATTTTTTTTTATCAAAGACATGTAGAATAATGCATTTGGACAAAAATGTATATAGAAATGTTACTTTATTTGAAAAAGTCAGCACAGAAAGGTAAAAAATTTTTTTTTTACAAAATTCATGTCTTTTTTTCGATGAATATAGTATAATAAAAACTAAAAATCGCAGCAGCAATCAAATAGCACCAAAAGAAAGCTGTATTAGTGACAAGAAAAGGAGGTAAAATTTATTTAGATAGTAGGCTGTATGACCGAGCAATAAACCGTTAAAGCTGCAGTGGTCTGAATCGAAAAAAAGCTCTGGTCCTTAAGGGGCGAAAAGACTGTGGTCCTCAAGTGGTTAAAGCAGTTGTAACACCACGGGTGTGGTGTTGAGCGATGACGCATGGTGGTGTCACATGGCAGCAAAGAACGTAAGAAGAGGATGTAGCCGGCACCAACATAAGCTCTTAAACTTTTTATTAAAGACTGTCATATGTATATAGATGGCAAAATATACAAAACAGCGACGTTTCGGAGCGTTCAGCTTGCTCCTTTCTCAAGCCATGACAGTCTCAAAGTGCTACAATAATAATCACGTTTATATACCACATCATAAATTTAAACTATCCAATAACAAGGCTTACAGACCTCACAAGCCAATCCCCATCCGTTATAGCAAAAACGGACCTGATGGGGAACTTATGTATATATAGTTTGACCAATGGTAGGTGTAACTCACCCTAGCTGTGCGTCTGCCCCGCCTGACATGCCGAACTCGGTACAGCCTCCTAGCCACATCCGGGAGATGGTAACTCCCCCTGGTCAGCGGACCTGATGGGGAACATCCGAGCGGGACGAAGATGTAACGTCATAGCGTTACCAGGGAGTTGAGAGGGAAGCACACGGAGCTCTCCGTGTACTTCCTAAATGCGGAAGGATGACATCACCGCGTAACGCCGGCTGGTCATGTGGAAATAATCCACCAATCAGCCGGCCCTGCGTCTCCCTGACTGGCAACAGCGGCGCCGAGCTGGCTGCGTTGTCATAGAGATGGAGAGGAGGCTGTAGCAGCATAGTCATAGGGGGCAGGCACACACACACATGCAGAGAAGCATCATACTAAAGAAGCAGATAAAGCACCAATACACAGCACAGTAGAAAACACATATGGAGATAATAACATCGCCACAGATACACAGCATATAGATAACATAAGGCCAGGAACATAAGTAGTAATGTATAACATGAGAAATTATATGAATGGTGTTAGATCATATTCCCGATAAATGCCACGGGGCTCTAGGGTATCCAAAGTGCGAATCCAGAAAGCCTCACGGAGCAACAGACGCCTGTTTCTATCACCACCTCGTTTTAGCAAGGGCACGCTGTCAATAATTTGACAGCGCAGCTGACTAACAGTATGTTTGCATTGAAAAAAGCAAAGAACCGCAACATGTTGAGTATGAGCGCGGCTGCAGCCACAGTCAGCTCTGACTCCATAGGGGCCCCCTGTCTAGCACCAGTACAGAGCACTAACAAGTGCACAGCCGGTACAGGAGAGCAACGGACAACCTGTGCATTCACCACATGTCAGCTGCCAATCCCAGAGGCCTAAGGGCTGGGACCCACTAGGGTGATTTTTGGCAGTGCTTTTGGATCACTGGCAATTGTAAAAAATGCTTTGCCAATGTATCTATATTTTAGGGAACCCACTTGTGTGATTGCGATTAGGGTTAATCACAGTTGCAGGACATGCAGAATTTTGAGCGCATTTGTGCTCAATGCTATGTATATAAGCGCTGCAACATCGCTTTGAAAAGCAATTTTGCAGTGATGTGTGGTGGTTTTGGAATTTTAAATAAAGTTCATTATACTAACTGGGCCAGAAACAGTCTTTCATCTGCAACCCCACCCCCTAGCAGATGAGGTCACAGACCCTCCTCTGAAGTCCTAGAGAAGCACCTATGACCTCTTCCTTTAGAAGGCATGGCTATGGAAGGAAGCCGGACATCGGGACACCTGGTAAGTATATTTAATTAACTTTTTTTTTTTTAATCAGGAGCACTGTACAGTTTACCGTACAGCTCTTCAAAATGTAGCAAAACACAATCAGCATAGGAATCGCACACAGCGCTTGCAAGATTTAAAAGTGCTGTAGCAATTCCTAGTGGGTTCCAGCCCTATGAGTTAAACGCTATTAGGGCTGACCCCCTAGAGGAGGGTATAAATAAAACATGACTTGGTACTATTCCCTTAGCCGGGCGCAACCACCAGGTGGCGTTAATTAATTGGCTCGATTGATAAGATCCGACAGGACGGATCTCCCCACCGCCGATTCCCTGCTCGCTCCCCGCGAAGGGACAATGGCAGGGAATCGAGCGGAGGATAAGCGGCGCCGGCGGGGACTCGAATGCAGCGCGCGAGCGGGGACGCGGAAGAGGCGATCTGGCGGCTAATCGAGCCGCCGGATCGCAGCTTCATCTACTCGTGTAGATGAGGCTTAAGGCCTACAGACTGTGTGCTCAGCAGCAGTTACCAGGCAGCAGTGAGCAATTGCCTATCAACATTCCGTGAAAAAGAGGCCTAAGGGCCCATTCACACTTCAGCGTTTTACTGCGATTTTGGCAAAACGCTCAAACACTAGCGCTTTTTAAAAGCGCTATTGCAATGAAACCCTATGGGGCCGTTCTTACTTGGGCAATTTGCACTAATCACCGCAAATCTCCCAAAAATGCTAAACGCAATCGCGTAGCCTGCACCATTTTCAGGTGATTTCCCGTGATTTCCCATGCTATAGAAGCGCTAAACGTGATCGCTAAAAATTTGGCAAGTGTAAATGTCGAAAAAAATTTTTTGCGTACAACGCAAAAAATCGCCAGAGCAAAACGCTAGCAAAAGCGCTAGCGTTTTGCGATTATCAAGTGTGCATGGGCCCTAAGCGTCCTGTGAAAGGTTGCGTTTTGCTGCATATTTATTTTAGTATTTATATGGAGCTGACCTATTACGCAACGCTGTACAGAATATATGGTCTTGTCACTAACTGTGCCTCAGAGGGGCTCACAATCTAGTCCCTACTATAGTCATATGTCTATGTATGTAACCTGTTGTGCATGTATCATAGTCTAGGGCCAATTTAGGTGGAAGCCAATTAACTTATCTGTATGTTTTTGGGATGTGGGAGGAAACCAGGGTGCCCGGAGGAAGCCCATGCAGACACGGGGAGAACATACAAACTCCTTGCAGATTTTGACCTGGCTGGCATTCAAACCAGGGACCCAGCGCTGCAAGGCGAGAGCGCTAACCACTATGCCACCATGTAGCGCATATGTGTTTGTAAGTGCATTTTGTGTGCGTTTGTGTTTTGCACATGCGTTTTACTGCGTTGTTTTCGCATATAAAAATTGCATTGCGTTTCGTATTCGGTTTTTATATACGACTTATGTTTTACCACCAGGAAGTCAACAGGAATCGGAAATAAATCAAACTTGTTTGCATTTTAGTGCGTTTTTATGTTTTGTTTTTTTTAAACAATTTCTCTGCATCACCATTGACCAACTCTTTCAATCAAAAGAGAGAAAGGAGATGGGCACAGCTGCTAAAATACCCTTTATTGTGGCTAGGTTTACACAAAAAAGCTTACAGCAGTGGGGGCAAGGACAAGTCTGACAGCTGTTTTGCAGGGACTAGCCCTGCTTCATCAAGAGACTTGTCCTTCCCCCCCCCCCACCGCTGTAAGCTTTTTTGCACTTGCACAAAGTTGTGCAAGTGCTTTTTCCTCTTCATATTTCCATTGACCAACTCCTTTAGCCCCGCGCGAAGCAGCGCGCCGGATGGATCTGAAACGTTGCATTGGGTGCGCCTTTAACGTTGCACCAGGTGCACCTGAATTGTCGCACCGTGCGACGTTTTAGACGCATCTGTGCGCCGCTTTGCGCGCGACGCTTAAACTTTCCATGCGCTAATTAAAAGCTTTGGCTGTGCTACCAAAGCTTTTAAGTGTGATAAGTTAGCAATGCTTTGTGAATCGAGCCCCCTGTATGCATATACTTCAGACAGTGGTGGGGAACGAGCAAGCAGGACGCGTATATGTGCGCATTGCGGGGGGTAGCGGCTATGACTTAGCGCCCATTTTTTAATTGGCGGGCCTTTTTACTAGTACACTAGTACATAATAATATGGCACTAGACTATTACAATGGTAGGATTAGATTGTGTGCTCCTATGATTACGGTCATCCCCTACTCACGCAGGATTAGATTGCAAGTTCCTATGAGGACTGTCACCCACCACAGGATTCATTTGTTAGTTTGTGTGCTCTGATTAGGAATGTCAACTCCACCCCCCCCCCCCAAGGATGAGTTAGATTGTCGCGATACACCCCCAGCGATAATACATTAGACTATTACTACAGTAGGATTAGACTGTGTGCTCCGGTGAGGACCCCCCCCCCCCCACACACACACACACACGTTTAGATTGCGTGCTTCTGTGAATTCCCCCCCCCCATGGCTAGATTTTGTCTTCCTGTGAGAACTGTAAACCTAACCCCCCCCCCCTGCAGGCTTAGATTGTGTGCTCCTGAGGACTGAATCACCCCCCCCCCCCCCCACACACACACAGACACACAGGATTACATTGTGTGCTGTTGAGCACTGAACTTCCCCCCCCCCCCCCCCCCTTCCACAGGCTTAGATTGTGTGCTTCTGGGGACTGGACCCCACACACACACACACAATTAGATTGTGTGCTCTTGAGGACTGACCCCCCCCCCCCCCCCCCAGGATTAGAGTGTGTGCTCTTGAAGACTGACCCCCCCCCCCCCCCACTCGCAGGATTAGATTGTGTGCACCTGAGTACTTCCCCCCCCCCCCCCCCCCCGCAGGATTAGATTGTGTGCTCTTGAGGGCCCCCCAGCAATGCTGCAGCATGGTCCTTACCCAGCTGCAGAGTGCGCTGTGCATGTTCAGCCTCATTTCTATAAACGTGCAAATAGTGCAATCACCCGGGGCGCCAGATTGAGCAGCAGAGGGGTGGCGCAGCGGCGGGGGGAACAGGCATAGCTTAGTTGCAACTCACCTGCCGCAATCCGTGCACGCACGCAGCTTCTATCTTCTTCCTGACCCAGGCGTCCGACACGTTGGTAACAGCGCCCCCTGTGATGATGTGACTGCATGTCATCACAGGGGGTGCTGTTACCAATGCGACAGATGCCTGGGACAGGAAGGAGATAGAGGCTGTGGGGGATTGCAGAAGGAAAGTGAGTTGTAACTACGCTATGCCCACTTCCGCTGTTGCTGTGCCTGTACTGGAGCCACCTACCTTTCTAACCTATACTGGGGCAACTATACTGACTACCTACAGGTCCTTCTCAAAAAATTAGCATATTGTGATACAGTTTATTATTTTCTGTAATGTACTGATAAACATTAGACTTTCATATATTTTAGATTCATTACACACAACTGAAGTAGTTCAAGCCTTTTGTTGTTTTAATATTGATGATTTTGGCATACAGCTCATGAAAACCCCAAATTCCTATCTCAAAAAATTAGCATATCATGAAAAGGTTCTCTAAATGAGCTATTAACCTAATCATCTGAATCAACTAATTAACTCTAAACACCTGCAAAAGATTCCTGAGGCTTTTAAAAACTCCCAGCCTGGTTCATTACTCAAAACTGCAATCATGGGTAAGACTGCCGACCTGACTGCTGTCCAGAAGGCCATCATTGACACCCTCAAGCAAGAGGGTAAGACACAGAAAGAAGTCTGTGGGAAGGAAAAAGTGTGGCAGAAAACGCTGCACAACCAGAAGAGGTGACCGGACCCTGAGGAAGATTGTGGAGAAGGACCGATTCCAGACCTTGGGGGACCTGCGGAAGCAGTGGACTGAGTCTGGAGTAGAAACATCCAGAGCCACTGTGTACAGGCGTGTGCAGGAAATGGGCTACAGGTGCCGCATTTCCCAGGTCAAGCCACTTTTGAAGGAACCAGAAACAGTGACAGAAGCGCCTGACCTGGGCTACAGAGAAGCAACACTGGACTGTTGCTCAGTGGTCCAAAGTACTTTTTTCGGATGAAAGCAACTTTTGCATGTCATTCGGAAGTCAAAGTGCCAGAGTCTGGAGGAAGACTGGGGAGAGGGAAATGCCAAAATGCCTGAAGTCCAGTGTCAAGTACCCACAGTCAGTGATGGTCTGGGGTGCCATGTCAGCTGCTGGTGTTGGTCCACTGCGTTTTATCAAGGGCAGGGTGAATTCAGCTAGCTATCAGGAGATTTTGGAGCACTTCATGCTTCCATCTGCTGAAAAGCTTTATGGAGATGAAGATTTCATTTTTAAGCATGACCTGGCACCTGCTCACAGTGCCAAAATCACTGGTAAATGGTTTACTGACCATGGTATTACTGTGCTCAATTGGCCTGCCAACTCTCCTGACCTGAACCCCATAGAGAATCTGTGGGATATTGTGAAGAGAAAGTTGATAGACGAAAGACCCAACACTCTGGATGAGCTTAAAGTGAATGTTTACCAATTATAAAATAAAAAAGTCAGATACTCACCTAAGGAGAGGGAAGGCTCGGTCCTAATGAGCCTTCCCTCTCCTACCCCGGTGCCCGGTCCCACGCAGGATCCCCCGTGGCAGTATTCGACCAATTCGGTCAAATACTGCCACTTCCGCAGCCGAAGGGAGCTTTCGGGAGCACTCGGGCTCCTGAAGACCGGCCGCTCCATACTACGCATGTGCGAGCGCCCTCTATGACGCACTCGCGCATGCGTAGTATGGAGCGGCCCATCTTCGTAAGCCCGAGTGCTCCCGAAGACCCCCGAAGTCCCTGCGGCGGCGGACGCGAACGGGGGAGCCAGCGCAGCACCGAGGGCACCGAGAGAGGAGAGGGAAGGCTCATTAGGACCGAGCCTTCCCTCTCCTTAGGTGAGTATCTGACTTTTTTATTTTTTAATTGGTAACCACTGGCTTTAAGGCCGTTATCGAAGCATCCTGGGCCTCCATAACACCTGAGCAGTGCCACAGGCTGATTGCCTCCATGCCACGCCGCATTGAAGCAGTCATTTCTGCAAAAGGATTCCCGACCAAGTATTGAGTGCATAACTGAACATAATTACTTGAAGGTTGACTTTAAAAAAAAAAAAAACACTTTTCTTTTATTGGTCGGATGAAATATGCTAATTTTTTGAGATATGAATTTGGGTTTTCATGAGCTGTATGCCAAAATCATCAATAATAAAACAAAGGCTTGAACTACTTCAGTTGTGTGTAATGAATCTAAAATATATGAAAGTCTAATGTTTAGACTAATGAACTTTATCACAATATGCTAATTTTTTGAGAAGGACCTGTATATTGGAGGCACCTACCTATCTAACCTATACTGGTGGTAACTATACGGGCTACGGTATACTGGAGGCACCTTCCTAGCTAACCTATACGATGGGCACCTACCTAGCTAACCTATACTGGTGGCAACTTACAGGCTACTCTATACTGGAGGCACCTACCTAGCTAACCTATACTGGAGGCAACTTTGCCTGGCTACCTATACTGGGGGGAACCTATAGCTGGCTAACTATGCTGGGGGAAACTAGACCTGGCTAACCTATACTGCAGACACCTATACCTGGCTACACGCGAAGTGGGGTTGGCGCGATTTTTACACCCTCGCCCTGTGTGCAATTTAGCCTAGAAACTGCCCTGTGCATGCTGGGACCACGCCGCAGTAGTGGAATCTGGGGAGAGTGGCTACAAGTGCCGTATTAGGCAAGCTTTTTTTTTTTTATTAACAACATGAGGTCCGCAATGTTAAACCCCCTAAAGACCAGGCAATTTTTCATTAAATTGGCCACTGCAGCTTTAAGGCCAAGCTGCAGGGCCACACGACACAGCACACAAGTGATTCCCCTGCCTTTTTCTGCCCACCAACAGAGCTCTCTGTTGGTGGGGTCTGATCGCCCCCCAGATGTTTGAGCCACAAAGGTGACAGCCGATCACCTCTGTGGCTCAGGAGAAGACAGCCGTGTCACACGGCTGTCCCCAGTACAGCGCAGCTGTAGATCGCAGCGCTGTACCAGTAATTAGACGGCGATTACGCCGTCTAAAAGTCTCCCGCTCGGAGTCTGAAGGTGGAGCGGAGAGCAGGAGATGCGTGCGCACCCTGCGCGCGATCTCCTGCAAAACAGAGCCCCAGGACTTTACGCCGATAGGCGTTAGGCGGTCCTGGGGCTACCGCCACGGCCACGCAGTCGGCTAGAAGTTAATACAAATTTTTAAAAGAAAATTAAAAAATCCCCATAATTACTAGTGTACTTACCAGTGGTGTAGTAATAGGGGTTGCAGAGGTAGCGAACGCATCGGGGCCCTTGGGCCAGAGGGGCCCCATGGGGCTCTTCCTCAACCAAAGTATTAGCCATTTATTGGTCCTGTGGTGGTAATAATCACTTTGATAAATGCTTTGAATAGTAGTAATCATTAACAAACTGTTCCCCATCCCTTTTTGCACCTCTAATACTGTGGATAACCTTGGCAGATTTTGTTGCGCCATATCAAGTGTTACATATAGAGTGCTTGGAGGGGCCCCATGTAAAACTCGCACCGGAGCCCATAGCTACGCCCAGGGCCGGCCCTAGACTTTTTGCCGCCTGAGGCAAACGTGGGAGAAATCGACACCAACCCCCCCCATACCAAGCCATGGGTGGGGATCCACCGAGCTGGAGGGGGTAACGGGCAGGAAGGGGGTATTGGGCACAGCGGCGGGGAGGGGGGTTGGAGCCCCCCTCCCTCGCCTGGGTCCCCCGATCTGCGCTCCCCCTCCAGCTTTTAAATAAGCAGCAGCCGCTACTAGCAAGAGGCAGCAGGCGGGGATGACACGCCTCTTCCGCGTTCCAGCATGCGTTCCACTGTCGTCACTTCCTGCAATGCCGCCCACTGTATTGTAAGTGGACGGCGGCATTGCAGGAAATGACGACAGTGGAACGCACGCTGGAACGCGGAAGAGGTGAGTCATTCCCGCTCGCTGCCTTTTACTAGTAGCGGCTGATGCTTATTTAAAAGCTGGAGGGGGAACGCAAATCAGGCGACCGATACTAAATATAGTAAAAAGTTAGTTCCCCTTTAAGAAAACGCAAAGCAGCTACTGGGGAGACAGGAGAAGCTGCAGCTATGGCTTGTTTTTATTATGCTAGCAGTGGCTAGAGCTGTGGTCATGTGTCACTCACTGCACGAGCCATGCTCAGCAGCTCAGCTGTGTAACTACGTCATAATGTAATTTGCATAACTCCTCCCGGTATTCTCCCCGCGCGTCACAATAGCAGCTGTTTCCTCGCTCACCTTTGCAGTCGGATCGGAGGGAGAGGAGGAGCTGGACGTGCTGCCAGATGACAGCCTTCCCAGCTCCGTATAACCAATCCAGAGACCTGAAGTAAGGCTTTCTCTGCAGTTATTATTGCACCCGGAGCTCCCCCTTGTGGCTGGCAGTGGAAGGATCGTGCAGGCAGATCAGATGTAATGGGAGAAGATGCCTGTGATTAGGAGAAACTGTATACAGTTGTAACACTCCTCCTGAGGTGAGTAATGTATGATGTACATTTAAAAAAAAACACTCCCCTGAATTCCATAGGGCAGCAGGAAAGGCCCATTGCTGTAAATGACTATCAGGCGTTTCAGAACCGTTTCCTAAGCCAAACCCTAGTGCCCCTGAACAGTCCCCGGATTAGTACCCAGAAGAGACTTTATAATGTACATTATTTAGCACTTGGTGGCCATACATAAGGCAACTTGGCGGCCGATCGACCATCTTATCCGATTATTATAATTGAATCTGATGAAATTCTGTGCCACCATATGCACGCCCGATTGACGATGTGACCAGTTTTGGGCCAAAATTGGTCGCATGTATCAGTTGGACATGCTGCAAGTGTAGGACTTACTTGCTCAATCGGGTGTGTGGCGTAGTGGTTGCCAGAAGTTACGCTTATGCTTAAGTACGCATCATAATTCGCAATAACGCATTGTAATCGTAATGCGAAATTTATGGAAAAATATGTTTGCATATAAATGTAATAGCTAACTATAATTATGCATGTTAGCATAATTTGTGTAATTTCAGATGCAATTTTTTTTTGCATTTTTAAGCATGCAAAGGGATTTTTTTGCATTGAATATAGCCAAGCTTCTGTAGTATACTGATGGAAGAACGCACATTTTTTTTTGCATACAAATGCATTTTTTGTATTGAATATTTAAATAACAGCTGCAAATTTGCAATATATTGGCTGATGAAAAAATTTGTTTTCACATACGAGAGCTTAACGCATTGAGTATTTGAATAATACCTGGGAGTTTGCAGTATACTGGCTAATAAATGTAATGTTTTTTCCTGCATACCAACGCATTTTTCGCATTGAATATTTAATAGCTGATTAGATTGTGTGCTCCTAAGGACTGACCCCCCGCAGGATTAGATTGTGCGCTCCTGAGGACTACCCCCCCCCCCCCCAGGGTTACATTGTGTGCTCCTGAAGACTGAAACTCCCCCCTGCAGGATTGGATTGTGTGCTTCTGAGGACTGAACCCCCCCCCCCTCAGGATTAGATTGTGTGCTCCTGAGGACTACCCCCCCCCCCCCCCCAGGGTTAGATTGTGTGCTCCTGAACACTGAAACTCTCCCCTGCAGGATTGGATTGTGTGCTTCTGAGGACTGAACCCCCCCCCCACCCCCGAAGGATTGGATTGTGTGCTCCTGAAAACTGAACTCCCCCCAAGGATTATACTGTGTGCTCCTGGGGACTTAACACCCCCTTCCCCCACCCCCGGAGGATTGGATTGTGTTAGATTGTGTAATCCCAAGAATTTACCCCCCCCCCCCTGCAGGATTGAATTGTGTACTCCTGAGGATTGAACCCCCCCCCCCCCCCCCGCCACAGGATTAGATTGTGTGCTCCTGAACACTGAATACCCCCCCTTCCCCCCAGGATTATACTGTGTGCTCCTGGGGACTGAACACCCCCTTCCCCCACCCCCGGAGGATTGGATTGTGTTAGATTGTGTAATCCCGAGAATTTACCCCCACCCCACCCCGCAGGATTGAATTGTGTGCTCCTGAGGACTGAACCCCCCCCCCCCCCCTTCCCTGCAGGATTATACTGTGTGCTCCTGGGGACTGAACACCCCCCTATACTGTGTGCTCCTGGGGACTGAACACCCCCCCCCCCACACCCCGCAGGATTGAATTGTGTGCTCCTGAGGACTGAACCCCCCCTTCCCACAGGATTGAATTGTGTGCTCCTGAGGATCTAACCACCCCCGCTCCCCTGCAGGATTACATTGTGTGCTCCTGAAGACTGAACACCCCCCCCCCCTCCCAGGATTATACTGAGTGCTCCTGGGGACTGAACACCCCCTTCCCCCACCCCCGGAGGATTGGATTGTGTGTTCCTGAGGACCGAAACACCCCCCAGGATTAGATTGTGTAATCCAGAGGACTGAACACTCCCAAGGATTAGATTGTGTGCCCCTGAGGAACCTCCATCCCAGCGATGCTGCAGCATGGTCCTAACCAATCACCGCCAGGTGATGTCCTCCGCTCCGATTCTTGGCCTTCTGGTCCTCCGAAGCTCCGGTCCTCCGCCATCGCCATGGTAGTGGAATCTGGGGGGGGGGGGGGGGGGGATGGGGTGGGGTGGTTAGTGGCTACAAGTGCCCTAATAGGCAAGCTTTTTATTTATATGGCTTTTTAAATAAAATATTTTAGAAATGCCCATAATTACTAGTGTACATACTAAATACAGTGAAAAGTGAGTTCCCCTTTAAGAAAACGCAGAGCAGTTACTGGGGAGACAGTAGAAGCTGCAGCTATGGCTTGTTTTTATTATGCTAGCAGTGGCTAGAGCTGTGGTCACGTGTCACTCACTGCACGAGCCATGCTCAGCAGTGTAACTACGTCATAATGTAATTTGCATAACTCCTCCCCGTATTCGCCCCGCGCGTCACAATAGCAGCTGTTTCCTCGCTCACCTTTGCAGTCGGATAGGAGGGAGAGGAGGAGCTGGACGTGCTGCCAGATGACAGCCTTCCCAGCTCCGCATAACCAATCCAGAGACCTGAAGTAAGGCTTTCTCTGCAGTTATTATTGCACCCGGAGCTCCCCCTTGTGGCTGGCAGTGGAAGGATCGTGCAGGCAGATCAGATGTAATGGGAGAAGATGCCTGTAATTAGGAGAAACTGTATACAGTTGTAACACTCCTCCAGAGCTGAGTAATGTATGATGTGCATTAAAAAAAACACTCCCCTAAATTCCATAGGGCAGCAGGAAAGGCCCATTGCTGTAAATGACTATCGGGGGGCTGCAGCTATGGCTTGTTTTATTATCCTAGCAGTGGATAGAGCTGTGGTCACGTGCCACTCACTGCACGAGTCATCAGCAGCAGCTCAGCTGTGTAACTATGTCACAATGTAATTTGCATAACTCCTCCCCGAATTCGCCCCGTGCGTCACAATAGCAGCTCTGTATACAGTTTCCTCGCTCACCTTCTCTTTTGCAGTTGGATAGGAGGGAGAGGAGGAGCTGGACGTGCAGCCAGATGACAGCCTTCCCAGCTCCGTATAACCAATCCAGAGACCTGAACTGAGGCTTTCTCTGCAGTTATCATTAGTGCACCCGGAGCTCCCCCTTGTGGCTGGCAGTGGAAGGATCGTGCAGGCAGATCAGATGTAATGGGAGAAGATGCCTATGATTAGGAGTTACTGTATACAGTTGTAACACTCCTCCTAAGGTGAGTAATGTATGATGTACATTTAAAAAAACACTCCCCTGAATTCCATAGGGCAGCAGGAAAGGCCCATTGCTGTAAATGACTATCAGGCGTTTCAGAACCGTTTCCTAAGCCAAACCCTTTTAGTGCCCCTGAACAGTCCCCGGATTAGTACTCAGAAGAGCCTTCATAATGTACATTATTTAGCACTTGGCGGCCATACATAAGGCAACTTGGCGGCCGATCGACCATCTTATCCGATTATTATAATTGAATCTGATGAAATTCTGTGCCACAATGTGAATGCCCGTCGACTAGTTTTGGGCCAAAATTGGTCGCATGTATCAGTTGGACATGCTGCAAGGTGTAGGGCTTACTTGCTGAATCGGGTGCGCAAGTGTAGGGGTTGCCAGAAGTTACGTTTATGCATAATTACACATAATTCGCAATAACGCATTGCAATCCTAATGCAAAATTTACGGATAATGCGCAAAAATGTTTGCATATAAACGTAATAGCTAACTATAATTACACATGTTAGCGTAATTTATGTCATTTTGGATGCAAACGTTTTTACGCATGCAAACTGATTTTTTTTTCGCATTGAATTTAGCCAAGCATTTGCAGTATACTGGTTAATAGACGCAGACATTTTTTTGCATACGAATGCATTTTTCGCATTGAATATTTAAATAACAGCCGCGAATTTGCAGTACACTGGCTGATGAATGCAATTTTTTTCCGCATACGACAGCATTTTTCACATTAAGTATTTAAATAATACCCACGGGTTTGCAGTGTACTGCCTGAAGAATGTTATTTTTTTCGCATACGACAGCATTTTTCGCATTGAATATTTAACTGATAGCTGCGCATGGACAGTACACAGACAAATAGATGCAATGCGATTTTTTTATGCGAATAACACGTGATTGCGTAACTAAAGGCATAATTACGATTCCCAAACGTAGTTTGCTGTACATAACATAATCGAAATCAAGCAATGCATAATTGTGAAAAAATTAAGCAAAATGTTGTATAATCCTAACTGACCCATTATGAGCCCCACTGCCTCGTTGGTAACGGCAAGTGATATCAAGACGAACACGACACCCCCCCTACCCTTCCCGGCACGGTTTCTTCAGTGTATAAATGTGCATGTACATGTGTGCATTTGTGCAATTATACATTACCTGTTGTGTGTCGCAATGGCCTACCATCTTCCAAATCTGACGCTCTTCTATTAACTCCATGCATGCCGCTGGTGCATAGCATGGAAGATCGGCGGGTTCGGAAGATGGATGGGCACCGCAACACAGGACAGGTAATGTATAAACGCACACATGCAAACATACATTTAGGCATGGAGTGCTATCACTAATCGCAATCGCTAGCATTTTTAATGAGCATTTTGTAACTAATTTCATGAGCGTTTTTTGGCGATTTTTGGTAGCGATTTTAAAAAGTGTAAGCTTTTTGCTAGCTATTGTGTAGCGATTTGGGATTAGCGCTTTTAATCCTTTCAATTAATTTTATTTTTTTACAGTGTGCAGTAATGTAAAAACGCTAGCAAATTGGTCTCTGTGTAGGTTTTGATGAGCGATTACGCCAGTGTTTATATACTTTACATTGAAACGCTAACTCTCAAAAAATGCTGCATGTCCTGCGTTTGCGATTTTGCTAATCGCAATCGCTCCAGTGGGATTTGGCCCATCCATTAACATTAGCTGAGCGTTTAGGGAAGTCGCTAGCATTTTGAATCGCTCCCTAAACACTCAAAGAATCGCTCTAGTGGGTTCCAGCCTTTATACACTAGGGAACAGTGGTGAGGGGGCGGACTTGACCGATTCTCGAGATATTTCATGTTATTTCATGTTATTATTATTTATTATTATTTAGTATTTATATAGTGCCGACATCTTCTGCAGCACTGTACAGAGTATATATAGTCTTGTCACTAACTGTCCCTCGAAGGAGCTCACAATCTAGTCCCTACAATAGTCATATGTCTATATTGTGTAGTATATGTATTGTAGTCTAGGGACAATTTAGGGAGGAAGCCAATTAACATATCTATATGTTTTTGGGATGATGGAGGAAACCGGAGTGCCCGGAGGAAACCCACACAGACACGGGGAGAACATACAAACTCCTTGCAGATGTTGACCTGGCTGGGATTCGAACCGGGGCCCCAGCGATGCAAGGCGAGAGCGCTAAACACTATGCCACCGTGCTGCCCCATGTTTACATCGATCGTGACCAGCAGTATATGGGAAGCTGACAGATCTCTCTCTCCCATTCAGATTTTATTATTAGAGAGAGTTTTGTTGTCTGAATCTGCCCATCATCACCTGGTGTACGAGCACCTTAATAAGAAGTGTTTCCATTAGCTCCTTACACCCCCACCAGGTGCATCGTAGTCCTGTTGCTATGGTGACCAGTATACTGATGATCCTTGCAGTGCGGCTTTCATCCACCACACATGCAGCAATTGTGGACTTGTCTCCCGTTACTCCAGATCCCCAGTGACCTTGCTGAGGACTAAGCAGTAAACGTCATCCTGCCATCAGCAGATCGCATTTTCCAGGCGGTGACCATCTGCTGTCCTGTCAAATCATGCAAGGGCCTGTTTCCTCTTCACGCGGTGCAATGCGGAACTGAAAAACCAATGCAGAGCAATGGAACAGTTTCCATTGCATGCTGGTTATGTGGAGCGATCCGAAAATCTGCAGCATGCTGCAGGATCTCGCATAGCTGCATCTGCGTCCCGTCTCCTCCATTCTCTTTTGCATCGGGAGATGCGGAAGTGACGCGAATGCAAGTGGAAGTGATGCAATGCGGTGAAGTAGCTGCATTTGCATCACTTCCCCGATGGAAAAGAGCCCTTAAGTACACCTGGCAAGCCCCCTTGTGGTTGTCCTTTAAGTCTATGGCTAGTATCCATTGCAGTTCACACTCATTATAATGCGTGAGTTATGCAAATGACCGATATGAACCTAGCCTAACTCCTTAGTTAACTCTGCTAACTCTTTAGCCTTTTGATGCCCAAATTATACATTAGCTGCCACAATAGCCGTAATTAACATTGCAGTCTATACGGTGGCCAAATTACCAGGCACCCAAATTAACTGCTTCGTGACTTGCTGCCTGCCAGTACAGTCTTTTAGTATTAAAGAGACACTGAAGCGAAAAAAAATATGATATAATGATTTGTATGTGTAGTTTAGCTAAGAAATAGAACATTAGGAGCAGAGACATAAGTCTAATATTATTTCCAGTACAGGAAGAGTTAAAGGGAACCAGAGAGGAAGGATAGGGAAAAATAGGAAAAGGTTTTATACATACCTGGGGCTTCCTCCAGCCCCATAAACACGGATCGTTCCCACGCCCCAATCCTCCGCTTCCTGTATCGCCGGTACCGGGCCCCGTCACTTCCGGTGGACGCGACCAATTGTCCGCATGCACAGGGGCTCCCTCCATACCCTTACGCATGCAGCTGCGCAGTATGCAGCCGCACGTGTAGGTATATGGAGGGAGCCCCTGTGAAGCGGACAATTGGCCACGTCAGCCGGCCGACTGGCCGACTCGCGGTAATGACGGAACCCGGTACCGGCGGATCCAGGCAGCGGAGGACGGCAGCGGAGGAGCGATCCAGGCTTATGGGGCTGGAGGAAGCCCCAGGTATGTATAAAACCTTTCCCCAACGTCTCTGGTTCCCTTTAAGAAACTCCAGTTAACTTTGCAAAAGAGCCATTGAGCTCTACGACTTTCAAAGTCGCAGAGAGCTCTGTCTTCTGAAGCTTGTTATGTCAACTGTCAGTCACTGTATTTTATTTTTCTCTCCAGAGGACGGGTCAATAGTTCACTGGCCTGCTCTGTAAAATCATTTAGAATGCTAAGTAGTGTGTAAGCTGCAAATATTAGAGAAATGATGCAATGGTATAAAAAACACTAACTGAAAATAAAAATATGAGAGTATTTTCTTTGCTACTAATGTTCTAGTAATTTTCTGTACTACACAACCAATTCATTATATCATAATTTTTTTTTCCTTCAGTGTCTCTTTAACAAACCTGTTCCTACACATATCCATTGTGTGGGCACTATATTTTAGTAGGTTACATTCAATGCTTATTTGCACACGTTTTTAGTAGGGTACATTCAACCCTTGTACCATGTGACTTTGAGTGTAGTTTTTATAAAATCTTTAAATATATAGCTAGAATGGAAATTTCAGCCTGGTATTCTGTGCAAATATCATTTTTAAATCATGAAGTGGAAGTTGGCTCCGTAAGTTGTTTTAAATGCACATTTTTCCCGTTTTTCCTTCAATCTCGTGCAGCATTTCACCATTGGCGGCTAGTTACTGAATAGCATGTACCCATTATGACCACCTTCCCCCTTCATCCCTCTCCAAACCCCCATCCCCTATACCTTTCTTGCTTCCATCCCCCCAACCCGCCCTAAAACAGTCTACCTTGCCGTGGTGGGCGGGTTTACAATCCGATTGGCAAAAATGCGATTTACTTTTATCCAACTGGATAAGCCAAAGTACTCTGCCCAAAAAAAAATTAAATATCTTAGAGGAGAAAAACTAATTAGGGCCCTTTTCCACAAGGCACGTTTCGAACCAAAAATTGTATCGTGCCTGTTTTGCCAATAGCAACAGCATAATGATGAACATGGAAATCGCAGTGCCGGGTTTGTGCTAGTGGGATCGGTATTTTCTGGAATGGCAATTGGCGCACTGCAGCTTTTTTGTTTTGTTTGCGCTTCTCTGCTTTGCCCCTTTTTGGTGAGAATTGGTATGGCTGTTGGGAGGAGGAGGCCATAAGTATAAATTGTGGGTATATTTAAATCATAAATATGCCCCTGAGTATTACTCTGCAGGTTGCCATAGATTGTAATTACTAATCACCAAAAAACGTCTCTCGAGGGTCAGTTCACACTAGGGGTGCTTTTGGTGGGGAGCGTTTCTGGTCTTTGCTGATAGCCAGTATTCAGCAAAGGACTGTGGTAAATCCCTGCAGTGCTTGCGTTGTGCGTATATCACAAAGGTGCACTGCGTACAACATTTTGGTGGCAGTTGGGATGCCATTCTCATTCTCTGGAACGGGAATCAAAAAAATGCAATCCCTGCAAAATGGAGCCACCATCACTCAGCAAATAAACACACCATTGCACTCCCTAGGCCATTTGCATTTTGCAATTCGAGGGTTGAACCAGGCCTAACGGTGAGCAACTGGATATCTTCTCAGGTGGTTGGCGAGTTCCCAGACTTTTCACTTGAGGGTGTAAGAGCTATACCCATCATGACTACCTATCCCCTTCATCCCTCTCCAAAGGGTAAAGGTTAGGCATGTGGGGGAGGGGGGCTAGCATTAACATCCTTAGCGATAACCCCGTACTACATACGGGGTAGCTGCTGCGGAGGATCACATGGCCCCAAGACTATTTAAGAAAAAAATGGTGCAATACGCTTTAGCTAGCAGTTCGCTAGCTAAGCGTATGCTCAAAGTTGCTCCGGTCCCCCGCGATCGCCCGCAATAGCTTCCGGTATACATACCCCCCCAGCATTCCCACGCCGGGGCAGCTGACCCATCGGCTCCAGGCTTCGCGATGACGGCGATCGGGATTGCGGTTGACATCATGACGGTAGATGTCATCTCCGATCGTCGCCATGGCAACGCTGGAAGCCGATCGGGAAACTGTGCTTTACGTGGGTTCGTAGCGAGGTACGTATAGCCGGCGGCGATCGGCAGGCATGGGCCGGAACAACTTTGTACATACGCTTGGCTAGCGAAATGCTAGCTAAAGCATTTAAAAAACATTTTGAACCAAAAACCTCCCAGCGGACGCAGCCTCAGGAACTGCGTACCGCCAAGGGGGTTAAGGGAAGGTTCAGATTGGGCATCAATATGGGGTTGGCTGTCACGTAGGTCAAAATTGTATCACTGGTGCTAGGCCCTTAAGCCATACAGTCTCATATGGGTTGTGATTCATCAGCTCAGGTAGATAAATAGCCTTAACGCAGATGAGTATAAAGGATGCTAAAGTTGTTCTATTGTCTTCTAATAGAAGGATGGTAGAATGCATTGACTTGATGCAACACTAGGACAGCGTACCTTTGTGAGAAGCACCAACCAGAGCAGGAGGTGTCAAATTAGATGAGGGCACATATGCTTGCAACATTAGGTTATGCTATAATAGGGTGACTAGCACCACCCAGAGTAGGCCATCCCAGTGTAGTGTAGTCCCCACTGATGCTAGGCCCTTACGCCATACAGTCTCACATGGGTTGCGATTCATCATCTCAGGTGGATATAAAGCCTTAGTGCAGGTAAGTCATAGAATGCTGAAGTTGTTATATTGTCTCCTTTAGATTGTAAGCTCACAAAGGGCAGGGGCCTCACTTTTGTAAAGTTGAGAAATTCTGTATTTTGTTTTGTAACTCTGTACACTTGTCACATTTAACTTTTTAGCCAGACATGCAGGTGTAAGAGGTACGCACAAAAATATAGTCTCAGGTGGGCATGCGGTACTCTTCACTGCTTATCCTATCTGCGCATTTGTAGAACTGTAAAGTGGGTAGTGAGAACCTTCCTGCTTTATGGAGGATGGATAAGCAGTACCCTGTCACTCTGCATTGGCACACAATCAAAAGAAAGGTAAAGCACTTATCCCTCACAAAAAAAAGAATGTAAACTGCAGCTCTTGCTTCCATTAAAAAAAAGAAAAAAGGGCCCTTTAAAAAAAAGAAAAAAAAAAAAAGAAGGGAAGTGCAGCCTTTTAAAATTCTGTATTTTGTTTTGTAACTCTGTACACTTGTCACATTTAACTTTTTAGCCAGACATGCAGGGTGTAAGAGGTACGCACAAAAATATAGTCTCAGGTGGGCATGCGGTACTCTTCACTGCTTATCCCGTCTGCACATTTGTAGAACTATAAAGTGGGAGATGAGAATCTTCCTGCTTTATGGAGGATGGATAAGCAGTACTCGGTCACTCTGCATTGGCACACAATCAAAAGAAAGGTAAAGCACTTATCCCTAACAAAAAATGGAATGTAAACTGCAGCTCTTACTTCCATTTAAAAAAAGAAAAAAGGGCCCTTTAAAAAAAAGAAAAAAAAAAAAAGAAGGGAAGTGCAGCCTTTTAAAATTCTGTATTTTGTTTTGTAACTCTGTACACTTGTCACATTTAACTTTTTAGCCAGACATGCAGGGTGTAAGAGGTACGCACAAAAATATAGTCTCAGGTGGGCATGCGGTACTCTTCACTGCTTATCCCGTCTGCACATTTGTAGAACTGTAAAGTGGGGGATGAGAATCTTCCTGCTTTATGGAGGATGGATAAGAAGTACCCGGTCACTCTGCATTGGCACACAATCAAAAGAAAGGTAAAGCACTTATCCATCACAAAAAATGGAATGTAAACTGCAGCTCTTACTTACTTAAAAAATAGAAAAAAGGGCCCTTTAAAAAAAAAAAAAAAAAAGAAGGGAAGTGCAGCCTTTTAAATTTCTGTATTTTGTTTTGTAACTCTGTACACTTGTCACATTTAACTTTTTAGCCAGACATGCAGGGTGTAAGAGGTACGCACAAAAATATAGTCTCAGGTGGGCATGCGGTACTCTTCACTGCTTATCCTGTCTGCGCATTTGTAGAACTGTAAAGTGGGTAATGAGAACTTTCCTGCTTTATGGAGGATGGATAAGCAGTACCCGGTCACTCTGCATTGGCACACAATCAAAAGAAAGGTAAAGCACTTATCCCTCACAAAAAAGGAATGTAAACTGCAGCTCTTACTTCCTTAAAAAAAAAAAGAAAAATGGGCCCTTTAAAAAAAAAAAAAAGAAGGGAAGTGCATTCTTTTAAAATTCTGTATTTTGTTTTGTAACTCTGTACACTTGTCACGTTTAACTTTTTAGCCAGACATGCAGGGTGTAAGAGGTACGCATAAAAATATAGTCTCAGGTGGGCATGCGGTACTCTTCGCTGCTTATCCCGTCTGCGCATTTGTAGAACTGTAAAGTGTTGAATGCGATTCATCATCTCAGGTGGATATAAAGCCATAGTGCAGGTAAGTCATAGAATGCTGAAGTTGTTATATTGTCTCCTTTAGATTGTAAGCTCACAAAGGGCAGGGCCCTCACTTTTGTAAAGTTGAGAAATTCTGTATTTTGTTTTGTAACTCTGTACACTTGTCACATTTAACTTTTTAGCCAGACATGCAGGGTGTAAGAGGTACGCACAAAAATATAGTCTCAGGTGGGCATGCGGTACTCTAAACTGCTTATCCTGTCTGCGCATTTGTAGAACTGTAAAGTGGGTAGTGAGAACCTTTCTGCTTTATGGAGGATGGATAAGCAGTACCCGGTCACTCTGCATTGGCACACAGTCAAAAGAAAGGTAAAGCACTTATCCCTCACAAAAAAAGGAATGTAAACTGCAGCTCTTACTTTCATTAAAAAAAAATCAAAAGAAAAAAGGGCCCTTTAAAAAAAAAAAAAAAAAAAAGAAGGGAAGTGCAGCCTTTTAAAATTCTGTATTTTGTTTTGTAACTCTGTACAATTGTCACATTTAACTTTTTAGCCAGACATGCAGGGTGTAAGAGGTACGCAGAGAAATATAGTCTCAGGTGGGCATGCGGTACTCTTCACTGCTTATCCCGTCTGCACATTTGTAGAACTATAAAGTGGGGGATGAGAATCTTCCTGCTTTATGGAGGATGGATAAGCAGTACTCGGTCACTCTGCATTGGCACACAATCAAAAGAAAGGTAAAGCACTTATCCCTCACAAAAAATGGAATGTAAACTGCAGCTCTTACTTCCATTAAAAAAAAAGAAAAAAGGGCCCTTTAAAAAAAAAAAAAAAAAAAGGGAAGTGCAGCCTTTTAAAATTCTGTATTTTGTTTTGTAATTCTGTACACTTGTCACATTTAACTTTTTAGCCAGACATGCAGGGTGTAAGAGGTACGCACAAAAATATAGTCTCAGGTGGGCATGCGGTACTCTTCACTGCTTATCCCGTCTGCACATTTGTAGAACTATAAAGTGGGGAAGGAGAATCTTCCTGCTTTATGGAGGATGGATAAGCAGTACCCGGTCACTCTGCATTGGCACACAATCAAAAGAAAGGTAAAGCACTTATCCCTCACAAAAAAGGAATGTAAACTGCAGCTCTTACTTCCTTAAAAAAAAAGAAAAAAGGGCCCTTTAAAAAAAAAAAAAAAAAAAAAGAAGGGAAGTGCAGCCTTTTAAAATTCTGTATTTTGTTTTGTAACTCTGTACACTTGTCACATTTAACTTTTTAGCCAGACATGCAGGGTGTAAGAGGTACGCACAAAAATATAGTCTCAGGTAGGCATGCGGTACTCTTCACTGCTTATCCCGTCTGCGCATTTGTAGAACTGTAAAGTGTTGAATGCGATTCATCATCTCAGGTGGATATAAAGCCATAGTGCAGGTAAGTCATAGAATGCTGAAGTTGTTATATTGTCTCCTTTAGATTGTAAGCTCACAAAGGGCAGGGCCCTCACTTTTGAAAAGTTGAGAAATTCTGTATTTTGTTTTGTAACTCTGTACACTTGTCACATTTAACTTTTTTTAGCCAGACATGCAGGGTGTAAGAGGTACGCACAAAAATATAGTCTCAGGTGGGCATGCGGTACTCTTTGCTGCTTATCCTGTCTGCACATTTGTAGAACTATAAAGTGGGGAATGAGAATCTTCCTGCTTTATGGAGGATGGATAAGCAGTACCCGGTCACTCTGCATTGGCACACAATCAAAAGAAAGGTAAAGCACTTATCCCTCACAAAAAAGGAATGTAAACTGCAGCTCTTACTTCCTTAAAAAAAAAAAGAAAAAAGGGCCCTTTAAAAAAAAAAAAATACAGAAGGGAAGTGCAGCCTTTTAAAATTCTGTATTTTGTTTTGTAACTCTGTACACTTGTCACATTTAACTTTTTAGCCAGACATGCAGGGTGTAAGAGGTACGCACAAAAATATAGTCTCAGGTGGGCATGCGGTACTCTTCACTGCTTATCCCGTCTGTGCATTTGTACAACTGTACAGTGGGAAATGAGGGGATACCGGCTTTATGGAGGATAGATGAGCAGTACCTGATCGCTCTGTATGAATAGGTAGGGGTTTTTTTTGTTACATACACTGACTCCTACCACAGACTGATATATGCTAACTACTAACTAATACTGACCTGATGCTTTGACATGCAAAATGTGACACACACTAACTCTTATGCGCTATTTAGAATTATGTACCTGAACTAAAACTACATGGACTGTAGTTTAGGAATAACCACATAGATGAGATTAGGATTAGATCTGGTTTACTCGCTTATACTTATCCTATATACTAATCGATGGATGGTAGTATGCATGGACTTGACGCAACACTAGAACAGGGTACCTTGGTGAGAAGCACCAACCAGAGCAGGAGATGTGAAATTAGAATGGAGGACACATGCTTACAACCTTAGATTATGCTATTTTAGGGTGACTAGCACCAGCCAGAGTAGGCTAGCCCAGTGTAGTGTAGGTCCCACCCCAAAAGAGTCTACCTTGGCGTTGGTGGGTGGGCTTAAAATCTTCTTGGCCAAGATGTTTTACTGTTGGCCAACTGGATTAACCAAAGGACTCTGTACCAACAAAAGAATAAAAAACGCCTAACTTTACGCAGAACGACTAACCCAATATGAATAATACACAGCTAGCAGGCACCAAACCCAGGGTACCAGGAAAGGAGTTTTAACAGTGGAGAGATCAGTGAGAGAAGGGGGGTGTGGTGTTGGGAGAAAGGTAAAGGTTAGGCATGGGGAGGTTTATCATTGAGGGAAGGTTAAGGTTAGGAATCAATATGGGGTTGGTTGTCACGTACATCAAAATTGTATAACTAGATGGTGCTAGACCCTTACGCCATACAGTCTCACATGGGTTGCGATTCATCATCTCAGGTGGATATAAAGCCTTAGTGCAGGTAAGTCATAGAATGCTGAAGTTGTTATATTGTCTCCTTTAGATTGTAAGCTCACAAAGGGCAGGGCCCTCACTTTTGTTAAGTTGAGAAATGCTGTATTTTGTTTTGTAACTCTGTACACTTGTCACATTTAACTTTTTAGCCAGACATGCAGGGTGTAAGAGGTACGCACAAAAATATAGTCTCAGGTGGGCATGCGGTACTCTTCACTGCTTATCCCGTCTGCACATTTGTAGAACTATAAAGTGGGGGATGAGAATCTTCCTGGTTTATGGAGGATGGATAAGCAGTACTCGGTCACTCTGCATTGGCACACAATCAAAAGAAAGGTAAAGCACTTATCCATCACAAAAAATGGAATGTAAACTGCAGCTCTTACTTCCTTAAAAAATAGAAAAAAGGGCCCTTTAAAAAAAAAAAAAAAAAGAAGGGAAGTGCAGCCTTTTAAAATTCTGTATTTTGTTTTGTAACTTTGTACACTTGTCACATTTAACTTTTTAGCCAGACATGCAGGGTGTAAGAGGTACGCACAAAAATATAGTCTCAGGTGGGCATGCGGTACTCTTCACTGCTTATCCCGTCTGCACATTTGTAGAACTATAAAGTGGGGAATGAGAATCTTCCTGCTTTATGGAGGATGGATAAGCAGTACTCGGTCACTCTGCATTGGCACACAATCAAAAGAAAGGTAAAGCACTTATCCTTCACAAAAAAGGAATGTAAACTGCAGCTCTTACTTCCATTAAAAAAAAAGAAAAAAGGGCCCTTTAAAAAGAAAAAAAAAAAAAAAAAAAAAGAAGGGAAGTGCAGCCTTTTAAAATTCTGTATTTTGTTTTGTAATTCTGTACACTTGTCACATTTAACTTTTTAGCCAGACATGCAGGGTGTAAGAGGTACGCACAAAAATATAGTCTCAGGTGGGCATGCGGTACTCTTCACTGCTTATCCCGTCTGCACATTTGTAGAACTATAAAGTGGGGGATGAGAATCTTCCTGCTTTATGGAGGATGGATAAGCAGTACCCGGTCACTCTGCATTGGCACACAATCAAAAGAAAGGTAAAGCACTTATCCTTCACAAAAAAGGAATGTAAACTGCAGCTCTTACTTCCTTAAAAAAAAAAGAAAAATGGGCCCTTTAAAAAAAAAAAAAAGAAGGGAAGTGCATTCTTTTAAAATTCTGTATTTTGTTTTGTAACTCTGTACACTTGTCACGTTTAACTTTTTAGCCAGACATGCAGGGTGTAAGAGGTACGCATAAAAATATAGTCTCAGGTGGGCATGCGGTACTCTTCGCTGCTTATCCCGTCTGCGCATTTGTAGAACTCTAAAGTGTTGAATGCGATTCTTCATCTCAGGTGGATATAAAGCCATAGTGCAGGTAAGTCATAGAATGCTGAAGTTGTTATATTGTCTCCTTTAGATTGTAAGCTCACAAAGGGCAGGGCCCTCACTTTTGTAAAGTTGAGAAACTCTGTATTTTGTTTTGTAACTCTGTACACTTGTCACATTTAACTTTTTAGCCAGACATGCAGGGTGTAAGAGGTACGCACAAAAATATAGTCTCAGGTGGGCATGCGGTACTCTTCACTGCTTATCCTGTCTGCGCATTTGTAGAACTGTAAAGTGGGTAGTTAGAACCTTCCTGCTTTATGGAGGATGGATAAGCAGTACCCGGTCACTCTGCATTGGCACACAGTCAAAAGAAAGGTAAAGCACTTATCCCTCACAAAAAAAGGAATGTAAACTGCAGCTCTTACTTCCATTAAAAAAAAAGAAAAAAGGGCCCTTTAAAAAAAAAAAAGAAAAAAAGAAGGGAAGTGCAGCCTTTTAAAATTCTGTATTTTGTTTTGTAACTTTGTACACTTGTCACATTTAACTTTTTAGCCAGACATGCAGGGTGTAAGAGGTACGCAGAAAAATATAGTCTCAGGTGGGCATGCGGTACTCTTCACTGCTTATCCCGTCTGCACATTTGTAGAACTATAAAGTGGGGGATGAGAATCTTCCTGCTTTATGGAGGATGGATAAGCAGTACTCGGTCACTCTGCATTGGCACACAATCAAAAGAAAGGTAAAGCACTTATCCCTCACAAAAAATGGAATGTAAACTGCAGCTCTTACTTCCATAAAAAAAAAAGAAAAAAGGGCCCTTTAAAAAAAAAAAAAAAAAAAGGGAAGTGCAGCCTTTTAAAATTCTGTATTTTGTTTTGTAATTCTGTACACTTGTCACATTTAACTTTTTAGCCAGACATGCAGGGTGTAAGAGGTACGCACAAAAATATAGTCTCAGGTGGGCATGCGGTACTCTTCACTGCTTATCCCGTCTGCACATTTGTAGAACTATAAAGTGGGGAAGGAGAATCTTCCTGCTTTATGGAGGATGGATAAGCAGTACCCGGTCACTCTGCATTGGCACACAATCAAAAGAAAGGTAAAGCACTTATCCCTCACAAAAAAGGAATGTAAACTGCAGCTCTTACTTCCTTAAAAAAAAAGAAAAAAGGGCCCTTTAAAAAAAAAAAAAAAAAAAGAAGGGAAGTGCAGCCTTTTAAAATTCTGTATTTTGTTTTGTAACTCTGTACACTTGTCACATTTAACTTTTTAGCCAGACATGCAGGGTGTAAGAGGTACGCACAAAAATATAGTCTCAGGTAGGCATGCGGTACTCTTCACTGCTTATCCCGTCTGCGCATTTGTAGAACTGTAAAGTGTTGAATGCGATTCATCATCTCAGGTGGATATAAAACCATAGTGCAGGTAAGTCATAGAATGCTGAAGTTGTTATATTGTCTCCTTTAGATTGTAAGCTCACAAAGGGCAGGGCCCTCACTTTTGTAAAGTTGAGAAATTCTGTATTTTGTTTTGTAACTCTGTACACTTGTCACATTTTAACTTTTTAGCCAGACATGCAGGGTGTAAGAGGTACGCACAAAAATATAGTCTCAGGTGGGCATGCGGTACTCTTCACTGCTTATCCTGTCTGCGCATTTGTAGAACTGTAAAGTGGGTAGTGAGAACCTTCCTGCTTTATGGAGGATGGATAAGCAGTACCCGGTCACTCTGCATTGGCACACAGTCAAAAGAAAGGTAAAGCACTTATCCCTCACAAAAAAAGGAATGTAAACTGCAGCTCTTACTTCCATTAAAAAAAAATAAAAAGAAAAAAGGGCCCTTTAAAAAAAAAAAAAAAAAAAAAAAGAAGGGAAGTGCAGCCTTTTAAAATTCTGTATTTTGTTTTGTAACTCTGTACACTTGTCACATTTAACTTTTTAGCCAGACATGCAGGGTGTAAGAGGTACGCACAAAAATATAGTCTCAGGTGGGCATGCGGTACTCTTCACTGCTTATCCCGTCTGCACATTTGTAGAACTATAAAGTGGGAGATGAGAATCTTCCTGCTTTATGGAGGATGGATAAGCAGTACTCGGTCACTCTGCATTGGCACACAATCAAAAGAAAGGTAAAGCACTTATCCCTAACAAAAAATGGAATGTAAACTGCAGCTCTTACTTCCATTAAAAAAAAGAAAAAAGGGCCCTTTAAAAAAAAAAAAAAAAAAAAAAAGAAGGGAAGTGCAGCCTTTTAAAATTCTGTATTTTGTTTTGTAACTCTGTACACTTGTCACATTTAACTTTTTAGCCAGACATGCAGGGTGTAAGAGGTACGCACAAAAATATAGTCTCAGGTGGGCATGCGGTACTCTTCACTGCTTATCCCGTCTGCACATTTGTAGAACTGTAAAGTGGGGGATGAGAATCTTCCTGCTTTATGGAGGATGGATAAGAAGTACCCGGTCACTCTGCATTGGCACACAATCAAAAGAAAGGTAAAGCACTTATCCATCACAAAAAATGGAATGTAAACTGCAGCTCTTACTTACTTAAAAAATAGAAAAAAGGGCCCTTTAAAAAAAAAAAAAAAAAAGAAGGGAAGTGCAGCCTTTTAAATTTCTGTATTTTGTTTTGTAACTCTGTACACTTGTCACATTTAACTTTTTAGCCAGACATGCAGGGTGTAAGAGGTACGCACAAAAATATAGTCTCAGGTGGGCATGCGGTACTCTTCACTGCTTATCCCGTCTGCACATTTGTAGAACTATAAAGTGGGGGATGAGAATCTTCCTGCTTTATGGAGGATGGATAAGCAGTACTCGGTCACTCTGCATTGGCACACAATCAAAAGAAAGGTAAAGCACTTATCCCTCACAAAAAATGGAATGTAAACTGCAGCTCTTACTTCCATTAAAAAAAAAGAAAAAAGGGCCCTTTAAAAAAAAAAAAAAAAAAAGGGAAGTGCAGCCTTTTAAAATTCTGTATTTTGTTTTGTAATTCTGTACACTTGTCACATTTAACTTTTTAGCCAGACATGCAGGGTGTAAGAGGTACGCACAAAAATATAGTCTCAGGTGGGCATGCGGTACTCTTCACTGCTTATCCCGTCTGCACATTTGTAGAACTATAAAGTGGGGAAGGAGAATCTTCCTGCTTTATGGAGGATGGATAAGCAGTACCCGGTCACTCTGCATTGGCACACAATCAAAAGAAAGGTAAAGCACTTATCCCTCACAAAAAAGGAATGTAAACTGCAGCTCTTACTTCCTTAAAAAAAAAGAAAAAAGGGCCCTTTAAAAAAAAAAAAAAAAAAAGAAGGGAAGTGCAGCCTTTTAAAATTCTGTATTTTGTTTTGTAACTCTGTACACTTGTCACATTTAACTTTTTAGCCAGACATGCAGGGTGTAAGAGGTACGCACAAAAATATAGTCTCAGGTAGGCATGCGGTACTCTTCACTGCTTATCCCGTCTGCGCATTTGTAGAACTGTAAAGTGTTGAATGCGATTCATCATCTCAGGTGGATATAAAGCCATAGTGCAGGTAAGTCATAGAATGCTGAAGTTGTTATATTGTCTCCTTTAGATTGTAAGCTCACAAAGGGCAGGGCCCTCACTTTTGAAAAGTTGAGAAATTCTGTATTTTGTTTTGTAACTCTGTACACTTGTCACATTTAACTTTTTTTAGCCAGACATGCAGGGTGTAAGAGGTACGCACAAAAATATAGTCTCAGGTGGGCATGCGGTACTCTTTGCTGCTTATCCTGTCTGCACATTTGTAGAACTATAAAGTGGGGAATGAGAATCTTCCTGCTTTATGGAGGATGGATAAGCAGTACCCGGTCACTCTGCATTGGCACACAATCAAAAGAAAGGTAAAGCACTTATCCCTCACAAAAAAGGAATGTAAACTGCAGCTCTTACTTCCTTAAAAAAAAAAAGAAAAAAGGGCCCTTTAAAAAAAAAAAAATACAGAAGGGAAGTGCAGCCTTTTAAAATTCTGTATTTTGTTTTGTAACTCTGTACACTTGTCACATTTAACTTTTTAGCCAGACATGCAGGGTGTAAGAGGTACGCACAAAAATATAGTCTCAGGTGGGCATGCGGTACTCTTCGCTGCCTATCCCGTCTGTGCATTTGTACAACTGTACAGTGGGAAATGAGGGGCTACCGGCTTTATGGAGGATAGATGAGCAGTACCTGATCGCTCTGTATGAATAGGTAGGGGTTTTTTTTGTTACATACACTGACTCCTACCACAGACTGATATATGCTAACTACTAACTAATACTGACCTGATGCTTTGACATGCAAAATGTGACACACACTAACTCTTATGCGCTATTTAGAATTATGTACCTGAACTAAAACTACATGGACTGTAGTTTAGGAATAACCACATAGATGAGATTAGGATTAGATCTGGTTTACTCGCTTATACTTATCCTATATACTAATCGATGGATGGTAGTATGCATGGACTTGACGCAACACTAGAACAGGGTACCTTGGTGAGAAGCACCAACCAGAGCAGGAGATGTGAAATTAGAATGGAGGACACATGCTTACAACCTTAGATTATGCTATTTTAGGGTGACTAGCACCAGCCAGAGTAGGCTAGCCCAGTGTAGTGTAGGTCCCACCCCAAAAGAGTCTACCTTGGCGTTGGTGGGTGGGCTTAAAATCTTCTTGGCCAAGATGTTTTACTGTTGGCCAACTGGATTAACCAAAGGACTCTGTACCAACAAAAGAATAAAAAACGCCTAACTTTACGCAGAACGACTAACCCAATATGAATAATACACAGCTAGCAGGCACCAAACCCAGGGTACCAGGAAAGGAGTTTTAACAGTGGAGAGATCAGTGAGAGAAGGGGGGTGTGGTGTTGGGAGAAAGGTAAAGGTTAGGCATGGGGAGGTTTATCATTGAGGGAAGGTTAAGGTTAGGAATCAATATGGGGTTGGTTGTCACGTACATCAAAATTGTATAACTAGATGGTGCTAGACCCTTACGCCATACAGTCTCACATGGGTTGCGATTCATCATCTCAGGTGGATATAAAGCCTTAGTGCAGGTAAGTCATAGAATGCTGAAGTTGTTATATTGTCTCCTTTAGATTGTAAGCTCACAAAGGGCAGGGCCCTCACTTTTGTTAAGTTGAGAAATGCTGTATTTTGTTTTGTAACTCTGTACACTTGTCACATTTAACTTTTTAGCCAGACATGCAGGGTGTAAGAGGTACGCACAAAAATATAGTCTCAGGTGGGCATGCGGTACTCTTCACTGCTTATCCCGTCTGCACATTTGTAGAACTATAAAGTGGGGGATGAGAATCTTCCTGGTTTATGGAGGATGGATAAGCAGTACTCGGTCACTCTGCATTGGCACACAATCAAAAGAAAGGTAAAGCACTTATCCATCACAAAAAATGGAATGTAAACTGCAGCTCTTACTTCCTTAAAAAATAGAAAAAAGGGCCCTTTAAAAAAAAAAAAAAAAAAGAAGGGAAGTGCAGCCTTTTAAAATTCTGTATTTTGTTTTGTAACTTTGTACACTTGTCACATTTAACTTTTTAGCCAGACATGCAGGGTGTAAGAGGTACGCACAAAAATATAGTCTCAGGTGGGCATGCGGTACTCTTCACTGCTTATCCCGTCTGCACATTTGTAGAACTATAAAGTGGGGAATGAGAATCTTCCTGCTTTATGGAGGATGGATAAGCAGTACTCGGTCACTCTGCATTGGCACACAATCAAAAGAAAGGTAAAGCACTTATCCTTCACAAAAAAGGAATGTAAACTGCAGCTCTTACTTCCATTAAAAAAAAAGAAAAAAGGGCCCTTTAAAAAGAAAAAAAAAAAAAAAAAAAAAGAAGGGAAGTGCAGCCTTTTAAAATTCTGTATTTTGTTTTGTAATTCTGTACACTTGTCACATTTAACTTTTTAGCCAGACATGC
Source organism: Hyperolius riggenbachi (assembly GCF_040937935.1). NCBI lineage: Eukaryota > Metazoa > Chordata > Amphibia > Anura > Hyperoliidae > Hyperolius > Hyperolius riggenbachi. The sequence goes on from NC_090650.1 coordinate 375,109,644, forward strand.
AGGGTGTAAGAGGTACGCACAAAAATATAGTCTCAGGTGGGCATGCGGTACTCTTCACTGCTTATCCCGTCTGCACATTTGTAGAACTATAAAGTGGGGGATGAGAATCTTCCTGCTTTATGGAGGATGGATAAGCAGTACCCGGTCACTCTGCATTGGCACACAATCAAAAGAAAGGTAAAGCACTTATCCTTCACAAAAAAGGAATGTAAACTGCAGCTCTTACTTCCTTAAAAAAAAAAGAAAAATGGGCCCTTTAAAAAAAAAAAAAAGAAGGGAAGTGCATTCTTTTAAAATTCTGTATTTTGTTTTGTAACTCTGTACACTTGTCACGTTTAACTTTTTAGCCAGACATGCAGGGTGTAAGAGGTACGCATAAAAATATAGTCTCAGGTGGGCATGCGGTACTCTTCGCTGCTTATCCCGTCTGCGCATTTGTAGAACTCTAAAGTGTTGAATGCGATTCTTCATCTCAGGTGGATATAAAGCCATAGTGCAGGTAAGTCATAGAATGCTGAAGTTGTTATATTGTCTCCTTTAGATTGTAAGCTCACAAAGGGCAGGGCCCTCACTTTTGTAAAGTTGAGAAACTCTGTATTTTGTTTTGTAACTCTGTACACTTGTCACATTTAACTTTTTAGCCAGACATGCAGGGTGTAAGAGGTACGCACAAAAATATAGTCTCAGGTGGGCATGCGGTACTCTTCACTGCTTATCCTGTCTGCGCATTTGTAGAACTGTAAAGTGGGTAGTTAGAACCTTCCTGCTTTATGGAGGATGGATAAGCAGTACCCGGTCACTCTGCATTGGCACACAGTCAAAAGAAAGGTAAAGCACTTATCCCTCACAAAAAAAGGAATGTAAACTGCAGCTCTTACTTCCATTAAAAAAAAAGAAAAAAGGGCCCTTTAAAAAAAAAAAAGAAAAAAAGAAGGGAAGTGCAGCCTTTTAAAATTCTGTATTTTGTTTTGTAACTTTGTACACTTGTCACATTTAACTTTTTAGCCAGACATGCAGGGTGTAAGAGGTACGCAGAAAAATATAGTCTCAGGTGGGCATGCGGTACTCTTCACTGCTTATCCCGTCTGCACATTTGTAGAACTATAAAGTGGGGGATGAGAATCTTCCTGCTTTATGGAGGATGGATAAGCAGTACTCGGTCACTCTGCATTGGCACACAATCAAAAGAAAGGTAAAGCACTTATCCCTCACAAAAAATGGAATGTAAACTGCAGCTCTTACTTCCATAAAAAAAAAAGAAAAAAGGGCCCTTTAAAAAAAAAAAAAAAAAAAGGGAAGTGCAGCCTTTTAAAATTCTGTATTTTGTTTTGTAATTCTGTACACTTGTCACATTTAACTTTTTAGCCAGACATGCAGGGTGTAAGAGGTACGCACAAAAATATAGTCTCAGGTGGGCATGCGGTACTCTTCACTGCTTATCCCGTCTGCACATTTGTAGAACTATAAAGTGGGGAAGGAGAATCTTCCTGCTTTATGGAGGATGGATAAGCAGTACCCGGTCACTCTGCATTGGCACACAATCAAAAGAAAGGTAAAGCACTTATCCCTCACAAAAAAGGAATGTAAACTGCAGCTCTTACTTCCTTAAAAAAAAAGAAAAAAGGGCCCTTTAAAAAAAAAAAAAAAAAAAGAAGGGAAGTGCAGCCTTTTAAAATTCTGTATTTTGTTTTGTAACTCTGTACACTTGTCACATTTAACTTTTTAGCCAGACATGCAGGGTGTAAGAGGTACGCACAAAAATATAGTCTCAGGTAGGCATGCGGTACTCTTCACTGCTTATCCCGTCTGCGCATTTGTAGAACTGTAAAGTGTTGAATGCGATTCATCATCTCAGGTGGATATAAAACCATAGTGCAGGTAAGTCATAGAATGCTGAAGTTGTTATATTGTCTCCTTTAGATTGTAAGCTCACAAAGGGCAGGGCCCTCACTTTTGTAAAGTTGAGAAATTCTGTATTTTGTTTTGTAACTCTGTACACTTGTCACATTTTAACTTTTTAGCCAGACATGCAGGGTGTAAGAGGTACGCACAAAAATATAGTCTCAGGTGGGCATGCGGTACTCTTCACTGCTTATCCTGTCTGCGCATTTGTAGAACTGTAAAGTGGGTAGTGAGAACCTTCCTGCTTTATGGAGGATGGATAAGCAGTACCCGGTCACTCTGCATTGGCACACAGTCAAAAGAAAGGTAAAGCACTTATCCCTCACAAAAAAAGGAATGTAAACTGCAGCTCTTACTTCCATTAAAAAAAAATAAAAAGAAAAAAGGGCCCTTTAAAAAAAAAAAAAAAAAAAAAAAAGAAGGGAAGTGCAGCCTTTTAAAATTCTGTATTTTGTTTTGTAACTCTGTACACTTGTCACATTTAACTTTTTAGCCAGACATGCAGGGTGTAAGAGGTACGCACAAAAATATAGTCTCAGGTGGGCATGCGGTACTCTTCACTGCTTATCCCGTCTGCACATTTGTAGAACTATAAAGTGGGAGATGAGAATCTTCCTGCTTTATGGAGGATGGATAAGCAGTACTCGGTCACTCTGCATTGGCACACAATCAAAAGAAAGGTAAAGCACTTATCCCTAACAAAAAATGGAATGTAAACTGCAGCTCTTACTTCCATTAAAAAAAAGAAAAAAGGGCCCTTTAAAAAAAAAAAAAAAAAAAAAAAGAAGGGAAGTGCAGCCTTTTAAAATTCTGTATTTTGTTTTGTAACTCTGTACACTTGTCACATTTAACTTTTTAGCCAGACATGCAGGGTGTAAGAGGTACGCACAAAAATATAGTCTCAGGTGGGCATGCGGTACTCTTCACTGCTTATCCCGTCTGCACATTTGTAGAACTGTAAAGTGGGGGATGAGAATCTTCCTGCTTTATGGAGGATGGATAAGAAGTACCCGGTCACTCTGCATTGGCACACAATCAAAAGAAAGGTAAAGCACTTATCCATCACAAAAAATGGAATGTAAACTGCAGCTCTTACTTACTTAAAAAATAGAAAAAAGGGCCCTTTAAAAAAAAAAAAAAAAAGAAGGGAAGTGCAGCCTTTTAAATTTCTGTATTTTGTTTTGTAACTCTGTACACTTGTCACATTTAACTTTTTAGCCAGACATGCAGGGTGTAAGAGGTACGCACAAAAATATAGTCTCAGGTGGGCATGCGGTACTCTTCACTGCTTATCCTGTCTGCGCATTTGTAGAACTGTAAAGTGGGTAGTGAGAACCTTTCTGCTTTATGGAGGATGGATAAGCAGTACCCGGTCACTCTGCATTGGCACACAGTCAAAAGAAAGGTAAAGCACTTATCCCTCACAAAAAAAGGAATGTAAACTGCAGCTCTTACTTTCATTAAAAAAAAATCAAAAGAAAAAAGGGCCCTTTAAAAAAAAAAAAAAAAAAAAGAAGGGAAGTGCAGCCTTTTAAAATTCTGTATTTTGTTTTGTAACTCTGTACAATTGTCACATTTAACTTTTTAGCCAGACATGCAGGGTGTAAGAGGTACGCAGAAAAATATAGTCTCTGGTGGGCATGCGGTACTCTTCACTGCTTATCCCGTCTGCACATTTGTAGAACTATAAAGTGGGAGATGAGAATCTTCCTGCTTTATGGAGGATGGATAAGCAGTACTCGGTCACTCTGCATTGGCACACAATCAAAAGAAAGGTAAAGCACTTATCCCTAACAAAAAATGGAATGTAAACTGCAGCTCTTACTTCCATTAAAAAAAAGAAAAAAGGGCCCTTTAAAAAAAAAAAAAAAAAAAAAAAAAAAGAAGGGAAGTGCAGCCTTTTAAAATTCTGTATTTTGTTTTGTAACTCTGTACACTTGTCACATTTAACTTTTTAGCCAGACATGCAGGGTGTAAGAGGTACGCACAAAAATATAGTCTCAGGTAGGCATGCGGTACTCTTCACTGCTTATCCCGTCTGCGCATTTGTAGAACTGTAAAGTGTTGAATGCGATTCATCATCTCAGGTGGATATAAAGCCATAGTGCAGGTAAGTCATAGAATGCTGAAGTTGTTATATTGTCTCCTTTAGATTGTAAGCTCACAAAGGGCAGGGCCCTCACTTTTGAAAAGTTGAGAAATTCTGTATTTTGTTTTGTAACTCTGTACACTTGTCACATTTAACTTTTTTTAGCCAGACATGCAGGGTGTAAGAGGTACGCACAAAAATATAGTCTCAGGTGGGCATGCGGTACTCTTTGCTGCTTATCCTGTCTGCACATTTGTAGAACTATAAAGTGGGGAATGAGAATCTTCCTGCTTTATGGAGGATGGATAAGCAGTACCCGGTCACTCTGCATTGGCACACAATCAAAAGAAAGGTAAAGCACTTATCCCTCACAAAAAAGGAATGTAAACTGCAGCTCTTACTTCCTTAAAAAAAAAAGAAAAAAGGGCCCTTTAAAAAAAAAAAAATACAGAAGGGAAGTGCAGCCTTTTAAAATTCTGTATTTTGTTTTGTAACTCTGTACACTTGTCACATTTAACTTTTTAGCCAGACATGCAGGGTGTAAGAGGTACGCACAAAAATATAGTCTCAGGTGGGCATGCGGTACTCTTCGCTGCCTATCCCGTCTGTGCATTTGTACAACTGTACAGTGGGAAATGAGGGGCTACCGGCTTTATGGAGGATAGATGAGCAGTACCTGATCGCTCTGTATGAATAGGTAGGGTTTTTTTTTGTTACATACACTGACTCCTACCACAGACTGATATATGCTAACTACTAACTAATACTGACCTGATGCTTTGACATGCAAAATGTGACACACACTAACTCTTATGCGCTATTTAGAATTATGTACCTGAACTAAAACTACATGGACTGTAGTTTAGGAATAACCACATAGATGAGATTAGGATTAGATCTGGTTTACTCGCTTATACTTATCCTATATACTAATCGATGGATGGTAGTATGCATGGACTTGACGCAACACTAGAACAGGGTACCTTGGTGAGAAGCACCAACCAGAGCAGGAGATGTGAAATTAGAATGGAGGACACATGCTTACAACCTTAGATTATGCTATTTTAGGGTGACTAGCACCAGCCAGAGTAGGCTAGCCCAGTGTAGTGTAGGTCCCACCCCAAAAGAGTCTACCTTGGCGTTGGTGGGTGGGCTTAAAATCTTCTTGGCCAAGATGTTTTACTGTTGGCCAACTGGATTAACCAAAGGACTCTGTACCAACAAAAGAATAAAAAACGCCTAACTTTACGCAGAACGACTAACCCAATATGAATAATACACAGCTAGCAGGCACCAAACCCAGGGTACCAGGAAAGGAGTTTTAACAGTGGAGAGATCAGTGAGAGAAGGGGGGTGTGGTGTTGGGAGAAAGGTAAAGGTTAGGCATGGGGAGGTTTATCATTGAGGGAAGGTTAAGGTTAGGAATTAATATGGGGTTGGTTGTCACGTACATCAAAATTGTATAACTAGATGGTGCTAGACCCTTACGCCATACAGTCTCACATGGGTTGCGATTCATCATCTCAGGTGGATATAAAGCCATAGTGCAGGTAAGTCATAGAATGCTGAAGTTGTTATATTGTCTCCTTTAGATTGTAAGCTCACAAAGGGCAGGGCCCTCACTTTTGTAAAGTTGAGAAACTCTGTATTTTGTTTTGTAACTCTGTACACTTGTCACATTTAACTTTTTAGCCAGACATGCAGGGTGTAAGAGGTACGCACAAAAATATAGTCTCAGGTGGGCATGCGGTACTCTTCACTGCTTATCCTGTCTGCGCATTTGTAGAACTGTAAAGTGGGTAGTTAGAACCTTCCTGCTTTATGGAGGATGGATAAGCAGTACCCGGTCACTCTGCATTGGCACACAGTCAAAAGAAAGGTAAAGCACTTATCCCTCACAAAAAAAGGAATGTAAACTGCAGCTCTTACTTCCATTAAAAAAAAAAGAAAAAAGGGCCCTTTAAAAAAAAAAAAGAAAAAAAGAAGGGAAGTGCAGCCTTTTAAAATTCTGTATTTTGTTTTGTAACTTTGTACACTTGTCACATTTAACTTTTTAGCCAGACATGCAGGGTGTAAGAGGTACGCAGAAAAATATAGTCTCAGGTGGGCATGCGGTACTCTTCACTGCTTATCCCGTCTGCACATTTGTAGAACTATAAAGTGGGGGATGAGAATCTTCCTGCTTTATGGAGGATGGATAAGCAGTACTCGGTCACTCTGCATTGGCACACAATCAAAAGAAAGGTAAAGCACTTATCCCTCACAAAAAATGGAATGTAAACTGCAGCTCTTACTTCCATTAAAAAAAAAGAAAAAAGGGCCCTTTAAAAAAAAAAAAAAAAAAAGGGAAGTGCAGCCTTTTAAAATTCTGTATTTTGTTTTGTAATTCTGTACACTTGTCACATTTAACTTTTTAGCCAGACATGCAGGGTGTAAGAGGTACGCACAAAAATATAGTCTCAGGTGGGCATGCGGTACTCTTCACTGCTTATCCCGTCTGCACATTTGTAGAACTATAAAGTGGGGAAGGAGAATCTTCCTGCTTTATGGAGGATGGATAAGCAGTACCCGGTCACTCTGCATTGGCACACAATCAAAAGAAAGGTAAAACACTTATCCCTCACAAAAAAGGAATGTAAACTGCAGCTCTTACTTCCTTAAAAAAAAAGAAAAAAGGGCCCTTTAAAAAAAAAAAAAAAAAAAAGAAGGGAAGTGCAGCCTTTTAAAATTCTGTATTTTGTTTTGTAACTCTGTACACTTGTCACATTTAACTTTTTAGCCAGACATGCAGGGTGTAAGAGGTACGCACAAAAATATAGTCTCAGGTAGGCATGCGGTACTCTTCACTGCTTATCCCGTCTGCGCATTTGTAGAACTGTAAAGTGTTGAATGCGATTCATCATCTCAGGTGGATATAAAACCATAGTGCAGGTAAGTCATAGAATGCTGAAGTTGTTATATTGTCTCCTTTAGATTGTAAGCTCACAAAGGGCAGGGCCCTCACTTTTGTAAAGTTGAGAAATTCTGTATTTTGTTTTGTAACTCTGTACACTTGTCACATTTTAACTTTTTAGCCAGACATGCAGGGTGTAAGAGGTACGCACAAAAATATAGTCTCAGGTGGGCATGCGGTACTCTTCACTGGTTATCCTGTCTGCGCATTTGTAGAACTGTAAAGTGGGTAGTGAGAACCTTCCTGCTTTATGGAGGATGGATAAGCAGTACCCGGTCACTCTGCATTGGCACACAGTCAAAAGAAAGGTAAAGCACTTATCCCTCACAAAAAAAGGAATGTAAACTGCAGCTCTTACTTCCATTAAAAAAAAATAAAAAGAAAAAAGGGCCCTTTAAAAAAAAAAAAAAAAAAAAAAAAAGAAGGGAAGTGCAGCCTTTTAAAATTCTGTATTTTGTTTTGTAACTCTGTACACTTGTCACATTTAACTTTTTAGCCAGACATGCAGGGTGTAAGAGGTACGCACAAAAATATAGTCTCAGGTGGGCATGCGGTACTCTTCGCTGCTTATCCCGTCTGTGCATTTGTACAACTGTACAGTGGGAAATGAGGGGCTACCTGCTTTATGGAGGATAGATGAGCAGTACCTGATCGCTCTGTATGAATAGGTAGGGTTTTTTTTATTTTGTTACATACACTGACTCCTACCACAGACTGATATATGCTAACTACTAACTAATACTGACCTGATGCTTTGACATGCAAAATGTGACACACACTAACTCTTATGCGCTATTTAGAATTATGTACCTGAACTAAAACTACATGGACTGTAGTTTAGGAATAACCACATAGATGAGATTAGGATTAGATCTGGTTTACTCGCTTATACTTATCCTATATACTAATCGATGGATGGTAGTATGCATGGACTTGACGCAACACTAGAACAGGGTACCTTGGTGAGAAGCACCAACCAGAGCAGGAGATGTGAAATTAGAATGGAGGACACATGCTTACAACCTTAGATTATGCTATTTTAGGGTGACTAGCACCAGCCAGAGTAGGCTAGCCCAGTGTAGTGTAGGTCCCACCCCAAAAGAGTCTACCTTGGCGTTGGTGGGTGGGCTTAAAATCTTCTTGGCCAAGATGTTTTACTGTTGGCCAACTGGATTAACCAAAGGACTCTGTACCAACAAAAGAATAAAAAACGCCTAACTTTACGCAGAATGACTAACCCAATATGAATAATACACAGCTAGCAGGCACCAAACCCAGGGTACCAGGAAAGGAGTTTTAACAGTGGAGAGATCAGTGAGAGAAGGGGGGTGTGGTGTTGGGAGAAAGGTAAAGGTTAGGCATGGGGAGGTTTATCATTGAGGGAAGGTTAAGGTTAGGAATTAATATGGGGTTGGTTGTCACGTACATCAAAATTGTATAACTAGATGGTGCTAGACCCTTACGCCATACAGTCTCACATGGGTTGCGATTCATCATCTCAGGTGGATATAAAGCCTTAGTGCAGGTAAGTCATAGAATGCTGAAGTTGTTATATTGTCTCCTTTAGATTGTAAGCTCACAAAGGGCAGGGCCCTCACTTTTGTTAAGTTGAGAAATTCTGTATTTTGTTTTGTAACTCTGTACACTTGTCACATTTAACTTTTTAGCCAGACATGCAGGGTGTAAGAGGTACGCACAAAAATATAGTCTCAGGTGGGCATGCGGTACTCTTCACTGCTTATCCCGTCTGCACATTTGTAGAACTATAAAGTGGGGGATGAGAATCTTCCTGCTTTATGGAGGATGGATAAGCAGTACTCGGTCACTCTGCATTGGCACACAATCAAAAGAAAGGTAAAGCACTTATCCCTCACAAAAAATGGAATGTAAACTGCAGCTCTTACTTCCTTAAAAAAAAGAAAAAAGGGCCCTTTAAAAAAAAAAAAAAAAAAAAGAAGGGAAGTGCAGCCTTTTAAAATTCTGTATTTTGTTTTGTAACTCTGTACACTTGTCACATTTAACTTTTTAGCCAGACATGCAGGGTGTAAGAGGTACGCACAAAAATATAGTCTCAGGTGGGCATGCGGTACTCTTCACTGCTTATCCCGTCTGCGCATTTGTAAAACTGTAAAGTGTTGAATGCGATTCATCATCTCAGGTGGATATAAAACCATAGTGCAGGTAAGTCATAGAATGCTGAAGTTGTTATATTGTCTCCTTTAGATTGTAAGCTCACAAAGGGCAGGGCCCTCACTTTTGTAAAGTTGAGAAATTCTGTATTTTGTTTTGTAACTCTGTACACTTGTCACATTTAACTTTTTAGCCAGACATGCAGGGTGTAAGAGGTACGCACAAAAATATAGTCTCAGGTGGGCATGCGGTACTCTTCACTGCTTATCCTGTCTGCGCATTTGTAGAACTGTAAAGTGGGTAGTGAGAACCTTCCTGCTTTATGGAGGATGGATAAGCAGTACCCGGTCACTCTGCATTGGCACACAGTCAAAAGAAAGGTAAAGCACTTATCCCTCACAAAAAAAGGAATGTAAACTGCAGCTCTTACTTCCATTAAAAAAAAATAAAAAGAAAAAAGGGCCCTTTAAAAAAAAAAAAAAAAAAGAAGGGAAGTGCAGCCTTTTAAAATTCTGTATTTTGTTTTGTAACTCTGTACACTTGTCACATTTAACTTTTTAGCCAGACATGCAGGGTGTAAGAGGTACGCACAAAAATATAGTCTCAGGTGGGCATGCGGTACTCTTCACTGCTTATCCCGTCTGCACATTTGTAGAACTATAAAGTGCGGGATGAGAATCTTCCTGCTTTATGGAGGATGGATAAGCAGTACTCGGTCACTCTGCATTGGCACACAATCAAAAGAAAGGTAAAGCACTTATCCATCACAAAAAATGGAATGTAAACTGCAGCTCTTACTTCCTTAAAAAAAAGAAAAAAGGGCCCTTTAAAAAAAAAAAAAAAAAAGAAGGGAAGTGCAGCCTTTTAAATTTCTGTATTTTGTTTTGTAACTCTGTACACTTGTCACATTTAACTTTTTAGCCAGACATGCAGGGTGTAAGAGGTACGCACAAAAATATAGTCTCAGGTGAGCATGCGGTACTCTTTGCTGCTTATCCCGTCTGCACATTTGTAGAACTATAAAGTGGGGGATGAGAATCTTCCTGCTTTATGGAGGATGGATAAGCAGTACCCGGTCACTCTGCATTGGCACACAATCAAAAGAAAGGTAAAGCACTTATCCCTCACAAAAAAATGGAATGTAAACTGCAGCTCTTACTTCCTTAAAAAAAAGAAAAAAGGGCCCTTTAAAAAAAAAAAAAAGAAGAAGGGAAGTGCAGCCTTTTAAAATTCTGTATTTTGTTTTGTAACTCTGTACACTTGTCACATTTAACTTTTTAGCCAGACATGCAGGGTGTAAGAGGTACGCACAAAAATATAGTCTCAGGTGGGCATGCGGTACTCTTCGCTGCTTATCCCGTGTGCGCATTTGTAGAACTGTAAAGTGTTGAATGCGATTCATCATCTCAGGTGGATATAAAGCCTTAGTGCAGGTAAGTCATAGGATGCTGAAGTTGTTATATTGTCTCCTTTAGATTGTAAGCTCACAAAGGGCAGGGCCCTCACTTTTGTAAAGTTGAGAAATTCTGTATTTTGTTTTGTAACTCTGTACACTTGTCACATTTAACTTTTTAGCCAGACATGCAGGGTGTAAGAGGTACGCACAAAAATATAGTCTCAGGTGGGCATGCGGTACTCTTCACTGCTTATCCTGTCTGCGCATTTGTAGAACTGTAAAGTGGGTAATGAGAACTTTCCTGCTTTATGGAGGACGGATAAGCAGTACCTGGTCACTCTGCATTGGCACACAATCAAAAGAAAGGTAAAGCACTTATCCCTCACAAAAAAAGGAATGTAAACTGCAGCTCTTACTTCCTTAAAAAAAAGAAAAAAGGGCCCTTTAAAAAAAAAAAAAAAAGAAGGGAAGTGCAGCCTTTTAAATTTCTGTATTTTGTTTTGTAACTCTGTACACTTGTCACATTTAACTTTTTAGCCAGACATGCAGGGTGTAAGAGGTACGCACAAAAATATAGTCTCAGGTGGGCATGCGGTACTCTTCGCTGCTTATCCCGTCTGTGCATTTGTACAACTGTACAGTGGGAAATGAGGGGCTACCTGCTTTATGGAGGATAGATGAGCAGTACCTGATCGCTCTGTATGAATAGGTAAGGTTATTTTGTTACATACACTGACTCCTACCACAGACTGATATATGCTAACTACTAACTAATACTGACCTGATGCTTTGACATGCAAAATGTGACACACACTAACTCTTATGCGCTATTTAGAATTATGTACCTGAACTAAAACTACATGGACTGTAGTTTAGGAATAACCACATAGATGAGATTAGGATTAGATCTGGTTTACTCGCTTATACTTATCCTATATACTAATCGATGGATGGTAGTATGCATGGACTTGACGCAACACTAGAACAGGGTACCTTGGTGAGAAGCACCAACCAGAGCAGGAGATGTGAAATTAGAATGGAGGACACATGCTTACAACCTTAGATTATGCTATTTTAGGGTGACTAGCACCAGCCAGAGTAGGCTAGCCCAGTGTAGTGTAGGTCCCACCCCAAAAGAGTCTACCTTGGCGTTGGTGGGTGGGCTTAAAATCTTCTTGGCCAAGATGTTTTACTGTTGGCCAACTGGATTAACCAAAGGACTCTGTACCAACAAAAGAATAAAAAACGCCTAACTTTACGCAGATCGACTAACCCAATATGAATAATACACAGCTAGCAGGCACCAAACCCAGGGTACCAGGAAAGGAGTTTTAACAGTGGAGAGATCAGTGAGAGAAGGGGGGTGTGGTGTTGGGAGAAAGGTAAAGGTTAGGCATGGGGAGGTTTATCATTGAGGGAAGGTTAAGGTTAGGAATTAATATGGGGTTGGTTGTCACGTACATCAAAATTGTATAACTAGATGGTGCTAGACCCTTACGCCATACAGTCTCACATGGGTTGCGATTCATCATCTCAGGTGGATATAAAGCCTTAGTGCAGGTAAGTCATAGAATGCTGAAGTTGTTATATTGTCTCCTTTAGATTGTAAGCTCACAAAGGGCAGGGCCCTCACTTTTGTTAAGTTGAGAAATTCTGTATTTTGTTTTGTAACTTTGTACACTTGTCACATTTAACTTTTTAGCCAGACATGCAGGGTGTAAGAGGTACGCACACAAATATAGTCTCAGGTGGGCATGCGGTACTCTTCACTGCTTATCCCGTCTGCACATTTGTAGAACTATAAAGTGGGGGATGAGAATCTTCCTGCTTTATGGAGGATGGATAAGAAGTACCCGGTCACTCTGCATTGGCACACAATCAAAAGAAAGGTAAAGCACTTATCCATCACAAAAAATGGAATGTAAACTGCAGCTCTTACTTCCTTAAAAAAAAGAAAAAAGGGCCCTTTAAAAAAAAAAAAAAAGAAGGGAAGTGCAGCCTTTTAAATTTCTGTATTTTGTTTTGTAACTCTGTACACTTGTCACATTTAACTTTTTAGCCAGACATGCAGGGTGTAAGAGGTACGCACAAAAATATAGTCTCAGGTGGGCATGCGGTACTCTTCACTGCTTATCCCGTCTGCGCATTTGTAAAACTGTAAAGTGTTGAATGCGATTCATCATCTCAGGTGGATATAAAACCATAGTGCAGGTAAGTCATAGAATGCTGAAGTTGTTATATTGTCTCCTTTAGATTGTAAGCTCACAAAGGGCAGGGCCCTCACTTTTGTAAAGTTGAGAAATTCTGTATTTTGTTTTGTAACTCTGTACACTTGTCACATTTAACTTTTTAGCCAGACATGCAGGGTGTAAGAGGTACGCACAAAAATATAGTCTCAGGTGGGCATGCGGTACTCTTCACTGCTTATCCTGTCTGCGCATTTGTAGAACTGTAAAGTGGGTAATGAGAACTTTCCTGCTTTATGGAGGATGGATAAGCAGTACCTGGTCACTCTGCATTGGCACACAATCAAAAGAAAGGTAAAGCACTTATCCCTCACAAAAAAAGGAATGTAAACTGCAGCTCTTACTTCCTTAAAAAAAAGAAAAAAGGGCCCTTTAAAAAAAAAAAAAAAAAAAAAAGAAGGGAAGTGCAGCCTTTTAAAATTCTGTATTTTGTTTTGTAACTCTGTACACTTGTCACATTTAACTTTTTAGCCAGACATGCAGGGTGTAAGAGGTACGCACAAAAATATAGTCTCAGGTGGGCATGCGGTACTCTTCACTGCTTATCCCGTCTGCACATTTGTAGAACTATAAAGTGGGGGATGAGAATCTTCCTGCTTTATGGAGGATGGATAAGCAGTACTCGGTCACTCTGCATTGGCACACAATCAAAAGAAAGGTAAAGCACTTATACCTCACAAAAAATGGAATGTAAACTGCAGCTCTTACTTCCTTAAAAAAAAAAGAAAAAAGGGCCCTTTAAAAAAAAAAAAAAAAAAAAGAAGGGAAGTGCAGCCTTTTAAAATTCTGTATTTTGTTTTGTAACTCTGTACACTTGTCACATTTAACTTTTTAGCCAGACATGCAGGGTGTAAGAGGTACGCACAAAAATATAGTCTCAGGTGGGCATGCGGTACTCTTCACTGCTTATCCCGTCTGCACATTTGTAGAACTATAAAGTGGGGGATGAGAATCTTCCTGCTTTATGGAGGATGGATAAGCAGTACCCGGTCACTCTGCATTGGCACACAATCAAAAGAAAGGTAAAGCACTTATCCCTCACAAAAAAAGGAATGTAAACTGCAGCTCTTACTTCCATTAAAAAAAAATAAAAAGAAAAAAGGGCCCTTTAAAAAAAAAAAAAGTAAAGAAGAAGGGAAGTGCAGCCTTTTAAAATTCTGTATTTTGTTTTGTAACTCTGTACACTTGTCACATTTAACTTTTTAGCCAGACATGCAGGGTGTAAGAGGTACGCACAAAAATATAGTCTCAGGTGGGCATGCGGTACTCTTCGCTGCTTATCCCGTGTGCGCATTTGTAGAACTGTAAAGTGTTGAATGCGATTCATCATCTCAGGTGGATATAAAGCCTTAGTGCAGGTAAGTCATAGGATGCTGAAGTTGTTATATTGTCTCCTTTAGATTGTAAGCTCACAAAGGGCAGGGCCCTCACTTTTGTAAAGTTGAGAAATTCTGTATTTTGTTTTGTAACTCTGTACACTTGTCACATTTAACTTTTTAGCCAGACATGCAGGGTGTAAGAGGTACGCACAAAAATATAGTCTCAGGTGGGCATGCGGTACTCTTCACTGCTTATCCTGTCTGCGCATTTGTAGAACTGTAAAGTGGGTAATGAGAACTTTCCTGCTTTATGGAGGATGGATAAGCAGTACCTGGTCACTCTGCATTGGCACACAATCAAAAGAAAGGTAAAGCACTTATCCCTCACAAAAAAAGGAATGTAAACTGCAGCTCTTACTTCCTTAAAAAAAAGAAAAAAGGGCCCTTTAAAAAAAAAAAAAAAAAAGAAGGGAAGTGCAGCCTTATAAAATTCTGTATTTTGTTTTGTAACTCTGTACACTTGTCACATTTAACTTTTTAGCCAGACATGCAGGGTGTAAGAGGTACGCACAAAAATATAGTCTCAGGTGGGCATGCGGTACTCTTCACTGCTTATCCTGTCTGCGCATTTGTAGAACTGTAAAGTGGGTAATGAGAACTTTCCTGCTTTATGGAGGATGGATAAGCAGTACCCGGTCACTCTGCATTGGCACACAATCAAAAGAAAGGTAAAGCACTTATGCCTCACAAAAAATGGAATGTAAACTGCAGCTCGAACTTCCTTAAAAAAAAAAAGAAAAAAGGGCCCTTTAAAAAAAAAAAAAAAAAAGAAGGGAAGTGCAGCCTTTTAAAATTCTGTATTTTGTTTTGTAACTCTGTACACTTGTCACATTTAACTTTTTAGCCAGACATGCAGGGTGTAAGAGGTACGCACAAAAATATAGTCTCAGGTGGGCATGCGGTACTCTTCACTGCTTATCCTGTCTGCGCATTTGTAGAACTGTAAAGTGGGTAGTTAGAACCTTCCTGCTTTATGGAGGATGGATAAGCAGTACCCGGTCACTCTGCATTGGCACACAGTGAAAAGAAAGGTAAAGCACTTATCCCTCACAAAAAAAGGAATGTAAACTGCAGCTCTTACTTCCATTAAAAAAAAATAAAAAGAAAAAAGGGCCCTTTAAAAAAAAAAAAAAAGAAGGGAAGTGCAGCCTTTTAAAATTCTGTATTTTGTTTTGTAACTCTGTACACTTGTCACATTTAACTTTTTAGCCAGACATGCAGGGTGTAAGAGGTACGCACAAAAATATAGTCTCAGGTGGGCATGCGGTACTCTTCACTGCTTATCCCGTCTGCGCATTTGTAAAACTGTAAAGTGTTGAATGCGATTCATCATCTCAGGTGGATATAAAACCATAGTGCAGGTAAGTCATAGAATGCTGAAGTTGTTATATTGTCTCCTTTAGATTGTAAGCTCACAAAGGGCAGGGCCCTCACTTTTGTAAAGTTGAGAAATTCTGTATTTTGTTTTGTAACTCTGTACACTTGTCACATTTAACTTTTTAGCCAGACATGCAGGGTGTAAGAGGTACGCACAAAAATATAGTCTCAGGTGGGCATGCGGTACTCTTCACTGCTTATCCTGTCTGCGCATTTGTAGAACTGTAAAGTGGGTAGTGAGAACCTTCCTGCTTTATGGAGGATGGATAAGCAGTACCCGGTCACTCTGCATTGGCACACAGTCAAAAGAAAGGTAAAGCACTTATCCCTCACAAAAAAAGGAATGTAAACTGCAGCTCTTACTTCCATTAAAAAAAAATAAAAAGAAAAAAGGGCCCTTTAAAAAAAAAAAAAAAAAAGAAGGGAAGTGCAGCCTTTTAAAATTCTGTATTTTGTTTTGTAACTCTGTACACTTGTCACATTTAACTTTTTAGCCAGACATGCAGGGTGTAAGAGGTACGCACAAAAATATAGTCTCAGGTGGGCATGCGGTACTCTTCACTGCTTATCCCGTCTGCACATTTGTAGAACTATAAAGTGCGGGATGAGAATCTTCCTGCTTTATGGAGGATGGATAAGCAGTACTCGGTCACTCTGCATTGGCACACAATCAAAAGAAAGGTAAAGCACTTATCCATCACAAAAAATGGAATGTAAACTGCAGCTCTTACTTCCTTAAAAAAAAGAAAAAAGGGCCCTTTAAAAAAAAAAAAAAAAAAGAAGGGAAGTGCAGCCTTTTAAATTTCTGTATTTTGTTTTGTAACTCTGTACACTTGTCACATTTAACTTTTTAGCCAGACATGCAGGGTGTAAGAGGTACGCACAAAAATATAGTCTCAGGTGAGCATGCGGTACTCTTTGCTGCTTATCCCGTCTGCACATTTGTAGAACTATAAAGTGGGGGATGAGAATCTTCCTGCTTTATGGAGGATGGATAAGCAGTACCCGGTCACTCTGCATTGGCACACAATCAAAAGAAAGGTAAAGCACTTATCCCTCACAAAAAAATGGAATGTAAACTGCAGCTCTTACTTCCTTAAAAAAAAGAAAAAAGGGCCCTTTAAAAAAAAAAAAAAGAAGAAGGGAAGTGCAGCCTTTTAAAATTCTGTATTTTGTTTTGTAACTCTGTACACTTGTCACATTTAACTTTTTAGCCAGACATGCAGGGTGTAAGAGGTACGCACAAAAATATAGTCTCAGGTGGGCATGCGGTACTCTTCGCTGCTTATCCCGTGTGCGCATTTGTAGAACTGTAAAGTGTTGAATGCGATTCATCATCTCAGGTGGATATAAAGCCTTAGTGCAGGTAAGTCATAGGATGCTGAAGTTGTTATATTGTCTCCTTTAGATTGTAAGCTCACAAAGGGCAGGGCCCTCACTTTTGTAAAGTTGAGAAATTCTGTATTTTGTTTTGTAACTCTGTACACTTGTCACATTTAACTTTTTAGCCAGACATGCAGGGTGTAAGAGGTACGCACAAAAATATAGTCTCAGGTGGGCATGCGGTACTCTTCACTGCTTATCCTGTCTGCGCATTTGTAGAACTGTAAAGTGGGTAATGAGAACTTTCCTGCTTTATGGAGGACGGATAAGCAGTACCTGGTCACTCTGCATTGGCACACAATCAAAAGAAAGGTAAAGCACTTATCCCTCACAAAAAAAGGAATGTAAACTGCAGCTCTTACTTCCTTAAAAAAAAGAAAAAAGGGCCCTTTAAAAAAAAAAAAAAAAGAAGGGAAGTGCAGCCTTTTAAATTTCTGTATTTTGTTTTGTAACTCTGTACACTTGTCACATTTAACTTTTTAGCCAGACATGCAGGGTGTAAGAGGTACGCACAAAAATATAGTCTCAGGTGGGCATGCGGTACTCTTCGCTGCTTATCCCGTCTGTGCATTTGTACAACTGTACAGTGGGAAATGAGGGGCTACCTGCTTTATGGAGGATAGATGAGCAGTACCTGATCGCTCTGTATGAATAGGTAAGGTTATTTTGTTACATACACTGACTCCTACCACAGACTGATATATGCTAACTACTAACTAATACTGACCTGATGCTTTGACATGCAAAATGTGACACACACTAACTCTTATGCGCTATTTAGAATTATGTACCTGAACTAAAACTACATGGACTGTAGTTTAGGAATAACCACATAGATGAGATTAGGATTAGATCTGGTTTACTCGCTTATACTTATCCTATATACTAATCGATGGATGGTAGTATGCATGGACTTGACGCAACACTAGAACAGGGTACCTTGGTGAGAAGCACCAACCAGAGCAGGAGATGTGAAATTAGAATGGAGGACACATGCTTACAACCTTAGATTATGCTATTTTAGGGTGACTAGCACCAGCCAGAGTAGGCTAGCCCAGTGTAGTGTAGGTCCCACCCCAAAAGAGTCTACCTTGGCGTTGGTGGGTGGGCTTAAAATCTTCTTGGCCAAGATGTTTTACTGTTGGCCAACTGGATTAACCAAAGGACTCTGTACCAACAAAAGAATAAAAAACGCCTAACTTTACGCAGATCGACTAACCCAATATGAATAATACACAGCTAGCAGGCACCAAACCCAGGGTACCAGGAAAGGAGTTTTAACAGTGGAGAGATCAGTGAGAGAAGGGGGGTGTGGTGTTGGGAGAAAGGTAAAGGTTAGGCATGGGGAGGTTTATCATTGAGGGAAGGTTAAGGTTAGGAATTAATATGGGGTTGGTTGTCACGTACATCAAAATTGTATAACTAGATGGTGCTAGACCCTTACGCCATACAGTCTCACATGGGTTGCGATTCATCATCTCAGGTGGATATAAAGCCTTAGTGCAGGTAAGTCATAGAATGCTGAAGTTGTTATATTGTCTCCTTTAGATTGTAAGCTCACAAAGGGCAGGGCCCTCACTTTTGTTAAGTTGAGAAATTCTGTATTTTGTTTTGTAACTTTGTACACTTGTCACATTTAACTTTTTAGCCAGACATGCAGGGTGTAAGAGGTACGCACACAAATATAGTCTCAGGTGGGCATGCGGTACTCTTCACTGCTTATCCCGTCTGCACATTTGTAGAACTATAAAGTGGGGGATGAGAATCTTCCTGCTTTATGGAGGATGGATAAGAAGTACCCGGTCACTCTGCATTGGCACACAATCAAAAGAAAGGTAAAGCACTTATCCATCACAAAAAATGGAATGTAAACTGCAGCTCTTACTTCCTTAAAAAAAAGAAAAAAGGGCCCTTTAAAAAAAAAAAAAAAAGAAGGGAAGTGCAGCCTTTTAAATTTCTGTATTTTGTTTTGTAACTCTGTACACTTGTCACATTTAACTTTTTAGCCAGACATGCAGGGTGTAAGAGGTACGCACAAAAATATAGTCTCAGGTGGGCATGCGGTACTCTTCACTGCTTATCCCGTCTGCGCATTTGTAAAACTGTAAAGTGTTGAATGCGATTCATCATCTCAGGTGGATATAAAACCATAGTGCAGGTAAGTCATAGAATGCTGAAGTTGTTATATTGTCTCCTTTAGATTGTAAGCTCACAAAGGGCAGGGCCCTCACTTTTGTAAAGTTGAGAAATTCTGTATTTTGTTTTGTAACTCTGTACACTTGTCACATTTAACTTTTTAGCCAGACATGCAGGGTGTAAGAGGTACGCACAAAAATATAGTCTCAGGTGGGCATGCGGTACTCTTCACTGCTTATCCTGTCTGCGCATTTGTAGAACTGTAAAGTGGGTAATGAGAACTTTCCTGCTTTATGGAGGATGGATAAGCAGTACCTGGTCACTCTGCATTGGCACACAATCAAAAGAAAGGTAAAGCACTTATCCCTCACAAAAAAAGGAATGTAAACTGCAGCTCTTACTTCCTTAAAAAAAAGAAAAAAGGGCCCTTTAAAAAAAAAAAAAAAAAAAAAGAAGGGAAGTGCAGCCTTTTAAAATTCTGTATTTTGTTTTGTAACTCTGTACACTTGTCACATTTAACTTTTTAGCCAGACATGCAGGGTGTAAGAGGTACGCACAAAAATATAGTCTCAGGTGGGCATGCGGTACTCTTCACTGCTTATCCCGTCTGCACATTTGTAGAACTATAAAGTGGGGGATGAGAATCTTCCTGCTTTATGGAGGATGGATAAGCAGTACTCGGTCACTCTGCATTGGCACACAATCAAAAGAAAGGTAAAGCACTTATACCTCACAAAAAATGGAATGTAAACTGCAGCTCTTACTTCCTTAAAAAAAAAAGAAAAAAGGGCCCTTTAAAAAAAAAAAAAAAAAAAAGAAGGGAAGTGCAGCCTTTTAAAATTCTGTATTTTGTTTTGTAACTCTGTACACTTGTCACATTTAACTTTTTAGCCAGACATGCAGGGTGTAAGAGGTACGCACAAAAATATAGTCTCAGGTGGGCATGCGGTACTCTTCACTGCTTATCCCGTCTGCACATTTGTAGAACTATAAAGTGGGGGATGAGAATCTTCCTGCTTTATGGAGGATGGATAAGCAGTACCCGGTCACTCTGCATTGGCACACAATCAAAAGAAAGGTAAAGCACTTATCCCTCACAAAAAAAGGAATGTAAACTGCAGCTCTTACTTCCATTAAAAAAAAATAAAAAGAAAAAAGGGCCCTTTAAAAAAAAAAAAAGTAAAGAAGAAGGGAAGTGCAGCCTTTTAAAATTCTGTATTTTGTTTTGTAACTCTGTACACTTGTCACATTTAACTTTTTAGCCAGACATGCAGGGTGTAAGAGGTACGCACAAAAATATAGTCTCAGGTGGGCATGCGGTACTCTTCGCTGCTTATCCCGTGTGCGCATTTGTAGAACTGTAAAGTGTTGAATGCGATTCATCATCTCAGGTGGATATAAAGCCTTAGTGCAGGTAAGTCATAGGATGCTGAAGTTGTTATATTGTCTCCTTTAGATTGTAAGCTCACAAAGGGCAGGGCCCTCACTTTTGTAAAGTTGAGAAATTCTGTATTTTGTTTTGTAACTCTGTACACTTGTCACATTTAACTTTTTAGCCAGACATGCAGGGTGTAAGAGGTACGCACAAAAATATAGTCTCAGGTGGGCATGCGGTACTCTTCACTGCTTATCCTGTCTGCGCATTTGTAGAACTGTAAAGTGGGTAATGAGAACTTTCCTGCTTTATGGAGGATGGATAAGCAGTACCTGGTCACTCTGCATTGGCACACAATCAAAAGAAAGGTAAAGCACTTATCCCTCACAAAAAAAGGAATGTAAACTGCAGCTCTTACTTCCTTAAAAAAAAGAAAAAAGGGCCCTTTAAAAAAAAAAAAAAAAAAGAAGGGAAGTGCAGCCTTATAAAATTCTGTATTTTGTTTTGTAACTCTGTACACTTGTCACATTTAACTTTTTAGCCAGACATGCAGGGTGTAAGAGGTACGCACAAAAATATAGTCTCAGGTGGGCATGCGGTACTCTTCACTGCTTATCCTGTCTGCGCATTTGTAGAACTGTAAAGTGGGTAATGAGAACTTTCCTGCTTTATGGAGGATGGATAAGCAGTACCCGGTCACTCTGCATTGGCACACAATCAAAAGAAAGGTAAAGCACTTATGCCTCACAAAAAATGGAATGTAAACTGCAGCTCGAACTTCCTTAAAAAAAAAAAGAAAAAAGGGCCCTTTAAAAAAAAAAAAAAAAAGAAGGGAAGTGCAGCCTTTTAAAATTCTGTATTTTGTTTTGTAACTCTGTACACTTGTCACATTTAACTTTTTAGCCAGACATGCAGGGTGTAAGAGGTACGCACAAAAATATAGTCTCAGGTGGGCATGCGGTACTCTTCACTGCTTATCCTGTCTGCGCATTTGTAGAACTGTAAAGTGGGTAGTTAGAACCTTCCTGCTTTATGGAGGATGGATAAGCAGTACCCGGTCACTCTGCATTGGCACACAGTGAAAAGAAAGGTAAAGCACTTATCCCTCACAAAAAAAGGAATGTAAACTGCAGCTCTTACTTCCATTAAAAAAAAATAAAAAGAAAAAAGGGCCCTTTAAAAAAAAAAAAAAAGAAGGGAAGTGCAGCCTTTTAAAATTCTGTATTTTGTTTTGTAACTCTGTACACTTGTCACATTTAACTTTTTAGCCAGACATGCAGGGTGTAAGAGGTACGCACAAAAATATAGTCTCAGGTGGGCATGCGGTACTCTTTGCTGCTTATCCCGTCTGTGCATTTGTACAACTGTACAGTGGGAAATGAGGGGCTACCTGCTTTATGGAGGATAGATGAGCAGTACCTGATCGCTCTGTATGAATAGGTAGGGTTTTTTTTATTTTGTTACATACACTGACTCCTACCACAGACTGATTTATGCTAACTACTAACTAATACTGACCTGATGCTTTGACATGCAAAATGTGACACACACTAACTCTTATGCGCTATTTAGAATTATGTACCTGAACTAAAACTACATGGACTGTAGTTTAGGAATAACCACATAGATGAGATTAGGATTAGATCTGGTTTACTCGCTTATACTTATCCTATATACTAATCGATGGATGGTAGTATGCATGGACTTGACGCAACACTAGAACAGGGTACCTTGGTGAGAAGCACCAACCAGAGCAGGAGATGTGAAATTAGAATGGAGGACACATGCTTACAACCTTAGATTATGCTATTTTAGGGTGACTAGCACCAGCCAGAGTAGGCTAGCCCAGTGTAGTGTAGGTCCCACCCCAAAAGAGTCTACCTTGGCGTTGGTGGGTGGGCTTAAAATCTTCTTGGCCAAGATGTTTTACTGTTGGCCAACTGGATTAACCAAAGGACTCTGTACCAACAAAAGAATAAAAAACGCCTAACTATACGCAGAATGACTAACCCAATATGAATAATACACAGCTAGCAGGCACCAAACCCAGGGTACCAGGAAAGGAGTTTTAACAGTGGAGAGATCAGTGAGAGAAGGGGGGTGTGGTGTTGGGAGAAAGGTAAAGGTTAGGCATGGGGAGGTTTATCATTGAGGGAAGGTTAAGGTTAGGAATTAATATGGGGTTGGTTGTCACGTACATCAAAATTGTATAACTAGATGGTGCTAGACCCTTACGCCATACAGTCTCACATGGGTTGCGATTCATCATCTCAGGTGGATATAAAGCCTTAGTGCAGGTAAGTCATAGAATGCTGAAGTTGTTATATTGTCTCCTTTAGATTGTAAGCTCACAAAGGGCAGGGCCCTCACTTTTGTTAAGTTGAGAAATTCTGTATTTTGTTTTGTAACTCTGTACACTTGTCACATTTAACTTTTTAGCCAGACATGCAGGGTGTAAGAGGTACGCACAAAAATATAGTCTCAGGTGGGCATGCGGTACTCTTTGCTGCTTACCCCGTCTGCACATTTGTAGAACTATAAAGTGGGGAATGAGAATCTTCCTGCTTTATGGAGGATGGCTAAGCAGTACCCGGTCACTCTGCATTGGCACAAATTCAAAAGAAAGGTAAAGCACTTATCCCTCACAAAAAAGGAATGTAAACTGCAGCTCTTACTTCCTTAAAAAAAAAAAAAGAAAAAAGGGCCCTTTAAAAAGAAAAAAAAAAAAAGAATGGGAGTGCAGCCTTTTAAAATTCTGTATTTTGTTTTGTAACTCTGTACACTTGTCACATTTAACTTTTTAGCCAGACATGCAGGGTGTAAGAGGTACGCACAAAAATATAGTCTCAGGTGGGCATGCGGTACTCTTCACTGCTTATCCCGTCTGCACATTTTTAGAACTATAAAGTGGGGGATGAGAATCTTCCTGCTTTATGGAGGATGGATAAGCAGTACCCGGTCACTCTGCATTGGCACACAATCAAAAGAAAGGTAAAGCACTTATCCCTCACAAAAAATGG
This sequence comes from Hyperolius riggenbachi, assembly GCF_040937935.1. Lineage (NCBI taxonomy): Eukaryota > Metazoa > Chordata > Amphibia > Anura > Hyperoliidae > Hyperolius > Hyperolius riggenbachi. The sequence goes on from NC_090650.1 coordinate 375,133,030, forward strand.
AATGTAAACTGCAGCTCTTACTTCCTTAAAAAAAAGAAAAAAGGGCCCTTTAAAAAAAAAAAAAAAAAGAAGGGAAGTGCAGCCTTTTTAAAATTCTGTATTTTGTTTTGTAACTCTGTACACTTGTCACATTTAACTTTTTAGCCAGACATGCAGGGTGTAAGAGGTACGCACAAAAATATAGTCTCAGGTGGGCATGCGGTACTCTTTGCTGCTTACCCCGTCTGCACATTTGTAGAACTATAAGGTGGGGAATGAGAATCTTCCTGCTTTATGGAGTATGGATAAGCAGTACCCGGTCACTCTGCATTGGCACACAATCAAAAGAAAGGTAAAGCACTTATCCCTCACAAAAAAGGAATGTAAACTGCAGCTCTTACTTCCTTAAAAAAAAAAAGAAAAAAGGGCCCTTTAAAAAAAAAAAAAAAAAAAGAAGGGAAGTGCAGCCTTTTAAAATTCTGTATTTTGTTTTGTAACTCTGTACACTTGTCACATTTAACTTTTTAGCCAGACATGCAGGGTGTAAGAGGTACGCACAAAAATATAGTCTCAGGTGGGCATGCGGTACTCTTCGCTGCTTATCCCGTCTGCGCATTTGTAGAACTGTAAAGTGTTGAATGCGATTCATCATCTCAGGTGGATATAAAGCCTTAGTGCAGGTAAGTCATAGGTTGCTGAAGTTGTTATATTGTCTCCTTTAGATTGTAAGCTCACAAAGGGCAGGGCCCTCACTTTTGTAAAGTTGAGAAATTCTGTATTTTGTTTTTTAACTCTGTACACTTGTCACATTTAACTTTTTAGCCAGACATGCAGGGTGTAAGAGGTACGCACAAAAATATAGTCTCAGGTGGGCATGCGGTACTCTTCACTGCTTATCCTGTCTGCGCATTTGTAGAACTGTAAAGTGGGTAATGAGAACTTTCCTGCTTTATGGAGGATGGATAAGCAGTACCTGGTCACTCTGCATTGGCACACAATCAAAAGAAAGGTAAAGCACTTATCCCTCACAAAAAAAGGAATGTAAACTGCAGCTCTTACTTCCTTAAAAAAAAGAAAAAAGGGCCCTTTAAAAAAAAAATAAAATAAAAAATAAAAAAATAAAAAAAAAAGAAGGGAAGTGCAGCCTTTTAAAATTCTGTATTTTGTTTTGTAACTCTGTACACTTGTCACATTTAACTTTTTAGCCAGACATGCAGGGTGTAAGAGGTACGCACAAAAATATAGTCTCAGGTGGGCATGCGGTACTCTTCACTGCTTATCCCGTCTGCACATTTGTAGAACTATAAAGTGGGGGATGAGAATCTTCCTGCTTTATGGAGGATGGATAAGCAGTACTCGGTCACTCTGCATTGGCACACAATCAAAAGAAAGGTAAAGCACTTATCCCTCACAAAAAATGGAATGTAAACTGCAGCTCTTACTTCCTTAAAAAAAAAAGAAAAAAGGGCCCTTTAAAAAAAAAAAAAAAGAAGGGAAGTGCAGCCTTTTAAAATTCTGTATTTTGTTTTGTAACTCTGTACACTTGTCACATTTAACTTTTTAGCCAGACATGCAGGGTGTAAGAGGTACGCACAAAAATATAGTCTCAGGTGGGCATGCGGTACTCTTCACTGCTTATCCCGTCTGCACATTTGTAGAACTATAAAGTGGGGGATGAGAATCTTCCTGCTTTATGGAGGATGGATAAGCAGTACCCGGTCACTCAGCATTGGCACACAGTGAAAAGAAAGGTAAAGCACTTATCCCTCACAAAAAAAGGAATGTAAACTGCAGCTCTTACTTCCATTAAAAAAAAATAAAAAGAAAAAAAGGGCCCTTTAAAAAAAAAAAAAAAAAAAAAAAAGAAGGGAAGTGCAGCCTTTTAAAATTCTGTATTTTGTTTTGTAACTCTGTACACTTGTCACATTTAACTTTTTAGCCAGACATGCAGGGTGTAAGAGGTACGCACAAAAATATAGTCTCAGGTGGGCATGCGGTACTCTTCGCTGCTTATCCCGTCTGTGCATTTGTACAACTGTACAGTGGGAAATGAGGGGCTACCTGCTTTATGGAGGATAGATGAGCAGTACCTGATCGCTCTGTATGAATAGGTAGGGTTTTATTTTATTTTGTTACATACACTGACTCCTACCACAGACTGATATATGCTAACTACTAACTAATACTGACCTGATGCTTTGACATGCAAAATGTGACACACACTAACTCTTATGCGCTATTTAGAATTATGTACCTGAACTAAAACTACATGGACTGTAGTTTAGGAATAACCACATAGATGAGATTAGGATTAGATCTGGTTTACTCGCTTATACTTATCCTATATACTAATCGATGGATGGTAGTATGCATGGACTTGACGCAACACTAGAACAGGGTACCTTGGTGAGAAGCACCAACCAGAGCAGGAGATGTGAAATTAGAATGGAGGACACATGCTTACAACCTTAGATTATGCTATTTTAGGGTGACTAGCACCAGCCAGAGTAGGCTAGCCCAGTGTAGTGTAGGTCCCACCCCAAAAGAGTCTACCTTGGCGTTGGTGGGTGGGCTTAAAATCTTCTTGGCCAAGATGTTTTACTGTTGGCCAACTGGATTAACCAAAGGACTCTGTACCAACAAAAGAATAAAAAACGCCTAACTATACGCAGAATGACTAACCCAATATGAATAATACACAGCTAGCAGGCACCAAACCCAGGGTACCAGGAAAGGAGTTTTAACAGTGGAGAGATCAGTGAGAGAAGGGGGGTGTGGTGTTGGGAGAAAGGTAAAGGTTAAGCATGGGGAGGTTTATCATTGAGGGAAGGTTAAGGTTAGGAATTAATATGGGGTTGGTTGTCACGTACATCAAAATTGTATGACTAGATGGTGCTAGACCCTTACGCCATACAGTCTCACATGGGTTGCGATTCATCATCTCAGGTGGATATAAAGCCTTAGTGCAGGTAAGTCATAGAATGCTGAAGTTGTTATATTGTCTCCTTTAGATTGTAAGCTCACAAAGGGCAGGGCCCTCACTTTTGTTAAGTTGAGAAATTCTGTATTTTGTTTTGTAACTCTGTACACTTGTCACATTTAACATTTTAGCCAGTCATGCAGGGTGTAAGAGGTACGCACAAAAATATAGTCTCAGGAGGGCATGCGGTACTCTTTGCTGCTTATCCCGTCTGCACATTTGTAGAACTATAAAGTGGGGAATGAGAATCTTCCTGCTTTATGGAGGATGGATAAGCAGTACCCGGTCACTCTGCATTGGCACACAATCAAAAGAAAGGTAAAGCACTTATCCCTCACAAAAAAGGAATGTAAACTGCAGCTCTTACTTCCTTAAAAAAAAGAAAAAAGGGCCCTTTAAAAAAAAATAAAAAAAAAAAAAAAAAGAAGGGAAGTGCAGCCTTTTAAAATTCTGTATTTTGTTTTGTAACTCTGTACACTTGTCACATTTAACTTTTTAGCCAGACATGCAGGGTGTAAGAGGTACGCACAAAAATATAGTCTCAGGTGGGCATGCTGTACTCTTCACTGCTTATTCCGTCTGCAATTTTGTAGAACTATAAAGTGGGGGATGAGAATCTTCCTGCTTTATGGAGGATGCATAAGCAGTACCCGGTCACTCTGCACTGGCACACAATCAAAAGAAAGGTACAGCACTTATCCCTCACAAAAAAAGGAATGTAAACTGCAGCTCTTACTTCCATTAAAAAAAAAATAAAAAGAAAAAAGGGCCCTTTAAAAAAAAAAAAAAAAAAAAGAAGGGGAGTGCAGCCTTTTAAAATTCTGTATTTTGTTTTGTAACTCTGTACACTTGTCACATTTAACTTTTTAGCCAGACATGCAGGGTGTAAGAGGTACGCACAAAAATATAGTCTCAGGTGGGCATGCGGTACTCTTCACTGCTTATCCCGTCTGCACATTTTTAGAACTATAAAGTAGGGGATGAGAATCTTCCTGCTTTATGGAGGATGGATAAGCAGTACCCGGTCACTCTGCATTGGCACACAATCAAAAGAAAGGTAAAGCACTTATCCCTCACAAAAAATGGAATGTAAACTGCAGCTCTTACTTCCTTAAAAAAAAGAAAAAAGGGCCCTTTAAAAAAAAAAAAAAAAAGAAGGGAAGTGCAGCCTTTTTAAAATTCTGTATTTTGTTTTGTAACTCTGTACACTTGTCACATTTAACTTTTTAGCCAGACATGCAGGGTGTAAGAGGTACGCACAAAAATATAGTCTCAGGTGGGCATGCGGTACTCTTTGCTGCTTATCCCGTCTGCACATTTGTAGAACTATAAAGTGGGGAATGAGAATCTTCCTGCTTTATGGAGGATGGATAAGCAGTACCCGGTCACTCTGCATTGGCACACAATCAAAAGAAAGGTAAAGCACTTATCCCTCACAAAAAAGGAATGTAAACTGTAGCTCTTACTTCCTTAAAAAAAAAAGAAAAAAGGGCCCTTTAAAAAAAAAAAAAAAAAAGAAGGGAAGTGCAGCCTTTTAAAATTCTGTATTTTGTTTTGTAACTCTGTACACTTGTCACATTTAACTTTTTAGCCAGACATGCAGGGTGTAAGAGGTACGCACAAAAATATAGTCTCAGGTGGGCATGCGGTACTCTTCGCTGCTTATCCCGTCTGCGCATTTGTAGAACTGTAAAGTGTTGAATGCGATTCATCATCTCAGGTGGATATAAAGCCATAGTGCAGGTAAGTCATAGAATGCTGAAGTTGTTATATTGTCTCCTTTAGATTGTAAGCTCACAAAGGGCAGGGCCCTCACTTTTGTGAAAGATGAGAAATTCTGTATTTTGTTTTGTAACTCTGTACACTTGTCACATTTAACTTTTTAGCCAGACATGCAGGGTGTAAGAGGTACGCACAAAAATATAGTCTCAGGTGGGCATGCGGTACTCTTTGCTGCTTACCCCGTCTGCACATTTGTAGAACTGTAAAGTGTTGAATGCGATTCATCATCTCAGGTGGATATAAAGCCATAGTGCAGGTAAGTCATAGAATGCTGAAGTTGTTATATTGTCTCCTTTAGATTGTAAGCTCACAAAGGGCAGGGCCCTCACTTTTGTAAAGTTGAGAAATTCTGTATTTTGTTTTTTAACTCTGTACACTTGTCACATTTAACTTTTTAGCCAGACATGCAGGGTGTAAGAGGTACGCACAAAAATATAGTCTCAGGTGGGCATGCGGTACTCTTCACTGCTTATCCTGTCTGCGTATTTGTAGAACTGTAAAGTGGGTAGTGAGAACCTTCCTGCTTTATGGAGGATGGATAAGCAGTACCCGGTCACTCTGCATTGGCACACAGTCAAAAGAAAGGTAAAGCACTTATCCCTCACAAAAAAAGGAATGTAAACTGCAGCTCTTACTTCCATTAAAAAAAAATAAAAAGAAAAAAGGGCCCTTTAAAAAAAAAAAAGAAGGGGAGTGCAGCCTTTTAAAATTCTGTATTTTGTTTTGTAACTCTGTACACTTGTCACATTTAACTTTTTAGCCAGACATGCAGGGTGTAAGAGGTACGCACAAAAATATAGTCTCAGGTGGGCATGCGGTACTCTTTGCTGCTTATCCCGTCTGCACATTTGTAGAACTATAAAGTGGGGAATGAGAATCTTCCTGCTTTATGGAGGATGGATAAGCAGTACCCGGTCACTCTGCATTTGCACACAATCAAAAGAAAGGTAAAGCACTTATCCCTCACAAAAAAGGAATGTAAACTGCAGCTCTTACTTCCTTAAAAAAAAAAGAAAAAAGGGCCCTTTAAAAAAAAAAAAAAAAAAAGAAGGGAAGTGCAGCCTTTTAAAATTCTGTATTTTGTTTTGTAACTCTGTACACTTGTCACATTTAACTTTTTAGCCAGACATGCAGGGTGTAAGAGGTACGCACAAAAATATAGTCTCAGGTGGGCATGCGGTACTCTTTGCTGCTTATCCCGTCTGCACATTTGTAGAACTGTAAAGTGTTGAATGCGATTCATCATCTCAGGTGGATATAAAGCCATAGTGCAGGTAAGTCATAGAATGCTGAAGTTGTTATATTGTCTCCTTTAGATTGTAAGCTCACAAAGGGCAGGGCCCTCACTTTTGTGAAAGTTGAGAAATTCTGTATTTTGTTTTGTAACTCGGTACACTTGTCACATTTAACTTTTTAGCCAGACATGCAGGGTGTAAGAGGTACGCACAAAAATATAGTCTCAGGTGGGCATGCGGTACTCTTCACTGCTTATCCTGTCTGCGCATTTGTAGAACTGTAAAGTGGGTAGTGAGAACCTTCCTGCTTTATGGAGGATGGATAAGCAGTACCCGGTCACTCTGCATTGGCACACAGTGAAAAGAAAGGTAAAGCACTTTTCCCTCACAAAAAAAAGGAATGTAAACTGCAGCTCTTACTTCCATAAAAAAAAAAATAAAAAGAAAAAAGGGCCCTTTAAAAAAAAAAAAAAAAAAAAGAAGGGAAGTGCAGCCTTTTAAATTCTGTATTTTGTTTTGTAACTCTGTACACTTGTCACATTTAACTTTTTAGCCAGACATGCAGGGTGTAAGAGGTACGCACAAAAATAGTCTCAGGTGGGCATGCGGTACTCTTCACTGCTTATCCCGTCTGCACATTTGTAGAACTGTAAAGTGGGTAATGAGAACTTACCTGCTTTATGGAGGATGGATAAGCAGTACCTGGTCACTCTGCATTGGCACACAATCAAAAGAAAGGTAAAGCACTTATCCCTCACAAAAAATGGAATGTAAACTGCAGCTCTTACTTCCTTAAAAAAAAGAAAAAAGGGCCCTTTAAAAAAAAAAAAAAAAAAGAAGGGAAGTGCAGCCTTTTAAAATTCTGTATTTTGTTTTGTAACTCTGTACACTTGTCACATTTAACTTTTTAGCCAGACATGCAGGGTGTAAGAGGTACGCACAAAAATATAGTCTCAGGTGAGCATGCGGTACTCTTCACTGCTTATCCTGTCTGCGCATATGTAGAACTGTAAAGTGTTGAATGCGATTCATCATCTCAGGTGGATATAAAGCCATAGTGCAGGTAAGTCATAGAATGCTGAAGTTGTTATATTGTCTCCTTTAGATTGTAAGCTCACAAAGGGCAGGGCCCTCACTTTTGTGAAAGTTGAGAAATTCTGTATTTTGTTTTGTAACTCGGTACACTTGTCACATTTAACTTTTTAGCCAGACATGCAGGGTGTAAGAGGTACGCACAAAAATATAGTCTCAGGTGGGCATGCGGTACTCTTCACTGCTTATCCTGTCTGCGCATTTGTAGAACTGTAAAGTGGGTAGTGAGAACCTTCCTGCTTTATGGAGGATGGATAAGCAGTACCCGGTCACTCTGCATTGGCACACAGTGAAAAGAAAGGTAAAGCACTTTTCCCTCACAAAAAAAAGGAATGTAAACTGCAGCTCTTACTTCCATAAAAAAAAAAATAAAAAGAAAAAAGGGCCCTTTAAAAAAAAAAAAAAAAAAAGAAGGGAAGTGCAGCCTTTTAAATTCTGTATTTTGTTTTGTAACTCTGTACACTTGTCACATTTAACTTTTTAGCCAGACATGCAGGGTGTAAGAGGTACGCACAAAAATAGTCTCAGGTGGGCATGCGGTACTCTTCACTGCTTATCCCGTCTGCACATTTGTAGAACTGTAAAGTGGGTAATGAGAACTTACCTGCTTTATGGAGGATGGATAAGCAGTACCTGGTCACTCTGCATTGGCACACAATCAAAAGAAAGGTAAAGCACTTATCCCTCACAAAAAATGGAATGTAAACTGCAGCTCTTACTTCCTTAAAAAAAAGAAAAAAGGGCCCTTTAAAAAAAAAAAAAAAAAAGAAGGGAAGTGCAGCCTTTTAAAATTCTGTATTTTGTTTTGTAACTCTGTACACTTGTCACATTTAACTTTTTAGCCAGACATGCAGGGTGTAAGAGGTACGCACAAAAATATAGTCTCAGGTGAGCATGCGGTACTCTTCACTGCTTATCCTGTCTGCGCATATGTAGAACTGTAAAGTGGGTAGTGAGAACCTTCCTGCTTTATGGAGGATGGATAAGCAGTACCCGGTCACTCTGCATTGGCACACAGTGAAAAGAAAGGTAAAGCACTTTTCCCTCACAAAAAAAAGGAATGTAAACTGCAGCTCTTACTTCCATAAAAAAAAAAATAAAAAGAAAAAAGGGCCCTTTAAAAAAAAAAAAAAAAAAAAGAAGGGAAGTGCAGCCTTTTAAATTCTGTATTTTGTTTTGTAACTCTGTACACTTGTCACATTTAACTTTTTAGCCAGACATGCAGGGTGTAAGAGGTACGCACAAAAATAGTCTCAGGTGGGCATGCGGTACTCTTCACTGCTTATCCCGTCTGCACATTTGTAGAACTGTAAAGTGGGTAATGAGAACTTACCTGCTTTATGGAGGATGGATAAGCAGTACCTGGTCACTCTGCATTGGCACACAATCAAAAGAAAGGTAAAGCACTTATCCCTCACAAAAAATGGAATGTAAACTGCAGCTCTTACTTCCTTAAAAAAAAGAAAAAAGGGCCCTTTAAAAAAAAAAAAAAAAAAGAAGGGAAGTGCAGCCTTTTAAAATTCTGTATTTTGTTTTGTAACTCTGTACACTTGTCACATTTAACTTTTTAGCCAGACATGCAGGGTGTAAGAGGTACGCACAAAAATATAGTCTCAGGTGAGCATGCGGTACTCTTCACTGCTTATCCTGTCTGCGCATATGTAGAACTGTAAAGTGGGTAGTGAGAACCTTCCTGCTTTATGGAGGATGGATAAGCAGTACCCGGTCACTCTGCATTGGCACACAGTGAAAAGAAAGGTAAAGCACTTTTCCCTCACAAAAAAAGGAATGTAAACTGCAGCTCTTACTTCCTTAAAAAAAAGAAAAAAGGGCCCTTTAAAAAAAAAAAAAAAAAAAGAAGGGAAGTGCAGCCTTTTAAAATTCTGTATTTTGTTTTGTAACTCTGTACACTTGTCACATTTAACTTTTTAGCCAGACATGCAGGGTGTAAGAGGTACGCACAAAAATATAGTCTCAGGTGGGCATGCGGTACTCTTCACTGCTTATCCCGTCTGCACATTTGTAGAACTATAAAGTGGGGGATGAGAATCTTCCTGCTTTATTAAGGATGGATAAGCAGTACTCGGTCACTCTGCTTTGGCACACAATCAAAAGAAAGGTAAAGCACTTATCCCTCACAAAAAAGGAATGTAAACTGCAGCTCTTACTTCCTTAAAAAAAAAAGAAAAAAGGTCCCTTTAAAAAAAAAAAAAAAAAAAAAAAAAAAGGGAAGTGCAGCCTTTTAAAATTCTGTATTTTGTTTTGTAACTCTGTACACTTGTCACATTTAACTTTTTAGCCAGACATGCAGGGTGTAAGAGGTACGCACAAAAATATACTCTCAGGTAGGCATGCGGTACTATTCGCTGCTTATCCCGTCTGCGCATTTGTAGAACTGTAAAGTGTTGAATGCGATTCATCATCTCAGGTGGATATAAAGCCTTAGTGCAGGTAAGTCATAGGATGCTGAAGTTGTTATATTTTCTCCTTTAGATTGTAAGCTCACAAAGGGCAGGGCCCTCACTTTTGTAAAGTTAAGAAATTCTGTATTTTGTTTTGTAACTCTGTACACTTGTCACATTTAACTTTTTAGCCAGACATGCAGGGTGTAAGAGGTGCGCACAAAAATATAGTCTCAGGTGGGCATGCGGTACTCTTTGCTGCTTATCCCGTCTGCACATTTGTAGAACTATAAAGTGGGGAATGAGAATCTTCCTGCTTTATGGAGGATGGATAAGCAGTACCCGGTCACTCTGCATTGGCACACAATCAAAAGAAAGGTAAAGCACTTATCCCTCACAAAAAAGGAATGTAAACTGCAGCTCTTACTTCCTTAAAACAAAAAGAAAAAGGGCCCTTTAACCACTTCCGGATTCTCGGAGCGTATATACACGCCCCTGAATCCAGAAGTGTATACCATGGAAACGGCCGCTCGTATGAGCGGCCGTTCCATGTCAGTTCCCGGAGGGTGTCTCCGTGAACACCCTGCGAGCCGATCGGCGGCTCGCAGGGTAAATGTAAACACACGGGGAAGATCTTCCCCGGTGTTTACATGTATACGGCGTTGCTGCGCAGCAGCGCCGTAGAGGAGATCGGCGATCCCCGGCCTCTGATTGGCCGGGGATCACCGGCATCTGATAGGCTAAAGCCTATCCCATCAGGCGCAGGACGGAAATCCGTCCTGCGCCGCTCACAGGGGGAGGGAGAGGGAGGGAAGGGGAAGGAGGCCAGGAAGCGCTGCGGAGGGGGGCTTTGATGAGCCCCCCCCCCCGCAAGCGCAAGCAGCCGGCGGCGATCAGACCCCCCCAGCAGGACATCCCCCTAGTGGGGAAAAAAGGGGGGAAGTCTGATCGCCCTGGCTGCTAGCTGATCTGTGCTGTGGGCTGGAGAGCCCACGCTGCACAGATCAGCATAAAATAACATGGTGTGGAAGTGGTTAAAAAAAAAAAAAAAAGGGAAGTGCAGCCTTTTAAAATTCTGTATTTTGTTTTGTAACTCTGTACACTTGTCACATTTAACTTTTTAGCCAGACATGCAGGGTGTAAGAGGTACGCACAAAAATATAGTCTCAGGTGGGCATGCGGTACTCTTCGCTGCCTATCCCGTCTGTGCATTTGTACAACTGTACAGTGGGAAATGAGGGGCTACCTGCTTTATGGAGGATAGATGAGCAGTACCTGATCGCTCTGTATGAATAGGTAGGGTTTTTTTTTATTTTGTTACATACACTGACTCCTACCACAGACTGATATATGCTAACTACTATCTAATACTGACCTGATGCTTTGACATGCAAAATGTGACACACACTAACTCTTATGCGCTATTTAGAATTATGTACCTGAACTAAAACTACATGGACTGTAGTTTAGGAATAACCACATAGATGAGATTAGGATTAGATCAGGCTTGCTCGCTTATACTTATCCTATATACTAATCGATGGATGGTAGTATGCATGGACTTGACGCAACACTAGAACAGGGCACCTTGGTGAGAAGCACCAACCAGAGCAGGAGATGTGAAATTAGAATGGAGGACACATGCTTACAACCTTAGATTATGCTATTTTAGGGTGACTAGCACCAGCCAGAGTAGGCTAGCCCAGTGTAGTGTAGGTCCCACCCCAAAAGAGTCTACCTTGGCGTTGGTGGGTGGGCTTAAAATCTTCTTGGCCAAGATGTTTTACTGTTGGCCAACTGGATTAACCAAAGGACTCTGTACCAACAAAAGAATAAAAAACGCCTAACTTTACGCAGAACGACTAACCCAATATGAATAATACACAGCTAGCAGGCACCAAACCCAGGGTACCAGGAAAGGAGTTTTAACAGTGGAGAGATCAGTGAGAGAAGGGGTGTGTGGTGTTGGGAGAAAGGTAAAGGTTAGGCATGGGGAGGTTTAGCATTGAGGGAAGGTTAAGGTTAGGAATTAATATGGGGTTGGTTGTCACGTACATCAAAATTGTATAACTATATGGTGCTAGACCCTTACGACATACAGTCTCACATGGGTTGCGATTCATCATCTCAGGTGGATATAAAGCCTTAGTGCAGGTAAGTCATAGAATGCTGAAGTTGTTATATTGTCTCCTTTAGATTGTAAGCTCACAAAGGGCAGGGCCCTCACTTTTGTTAAGTTGAGAAATTCTGTATTTTGTTTTGTAACTCTGTACACTTGTCACATTTAACTTTTTAGCCAGACATGCAGGGTGTAAGAGGTACGCACAAAAATATAGTCTCAGGTGGGCATGCGGTACTCTTCACTGCTTATTCTATCTGCGCATTTGTAGAACTGTAAAGTGGGTAGTGAGAACCTTCCTGCTGTAAGGAAACGCGGAAAAGCCGCCGTCTCTCGAGGTGAGGCGGCTGTTTCCGCGTCCAGCATGGCGTCACAACGCGGAAAAAACGCCGCATGCCGCATGGGCAGTGCGGCGGAATCCGCATTGGTAACGGCGGAATCCACATCAGAGGCGATCCCCGCATTAGATACATTGCAAAACAGTACTGGTGTGGCTGGGACTGATAGTCCACCAAGATTCAGACTTACACGTGCGCGAGCACAGAGGCAGAGTTTAATAGCAGTTAGAAGGGTGTCGGCTGACCAGCTGGGTCAGCTGACAAATTCCACTGCTCTCATTGGACCAGCAATTAGGGAGGTCCTGGAAAGGTCCTAGAGTATATATACTGCTGGTTGTTCACTTGCTCTTTGTCTGGCGTGCGATCACATATGCGGGAGCACCCAGATCCGTAGTCAGATCCGTTAGTGTGCCGGGACCAGCTGGAGCTGTAATCCTACACTAAGATAGATTCTGTTGATAGCTAAAGTACTAGTTTGATTGTGATTGTCTTTTATGACTTCCTGCCTGCCTTGACTATCCTCCTGAACTCTGATCTTGTACCTCGATATTTCTGATACTCTGTTGCCGAACCCCGGCTCGTTCCTTGACTCTGCTTCTGCCTCCTGATTTTGTACCCCGATATTTCCGATACCCCGTTGCTGAACCCTGCCTGTACTTTGACTCTGCCTTTGCCTCCTGATCCTGTACTTTATCTGTCCGTGTGTGTACGACCTGGCTTGTCCGACCTCGAGAACCGACCTTACCGTTAAAGGCGGTTCCTCGCTCTGTTAGCGATCCTTCCTCCTGAGGGTCACTTTCAGATATCCCTTCCTACTGTCAGTCTGACTCCTCCCGTCTTGGAGAGCTCAGGTCTGCGGAAGGAATCTGTGCAGTACTCCTTACTGCATTGAGGCCTTGTCCTCTTAGTGTTACAGTTACACCAAACACTACACTCTACTCGGGTGATCAGAGGTTAGTTTGTATATCGGATTATCGGTGAGACTGCAGTTCACTTATAATCTGGTATATATCTGTATTTTCGGTGATACTGCAGATCACCAGTAATCAGATACTCTCTGCGCTCACCGATCGTTACAGAACGCCAGACCCAAAAAATGCAAATGGACGCACACACTGACCATCTGGGCGCACTTGCCACTTCGGTGGAAAACATCAACCAAGTGCTGGGTAGCCACAAGACTATGATTGATGTCCTATCAGGCTCTGTGCGAACCCTCCAGACGTCAGTTGATTCAGTGCGATCCCCTCCTAGTGCTGACATACGTATGCCCGTACCAGATAAATTTTCCGGCCACAAGTCTGACTTCCGGAATTTTCAGAGTAGAGTGTTATCGTACTTCGAGTTGAGACCCCGATCCTCGGGGACTGAGACCCAACGGGTCACCTTTATTAAAACTTTGCTGACTGGTGACTCCCAGTCATGGGCATACAACCTGCCTCCTACCGATACTGCTCTGACCTCGGTAGAGGAATTCTTTAAGGCCATGGCCGTAATTTACGACGACCCTGACCTTGCGGCAACCTCTGAGCGGAAGCTCAAACTTTTGCGGCAAGACAGGGGTTCAGTCGAGGATTACGCGGCAGAATTTCGCAGATGGTCAGTCACGGCCAGATTTGATCATTTTGCCCTCATGGATTACTTCTTGTCTGGGTTGTCGGAGGAGGTCTCCGATTTAATGCTAACCTTGCCCGAGCCCAGGACAGTCGATGAGGCCATCACATCGGCCATTCGAGTCGACCGTCGATTACGCCATCAGAGGCAGATTCGGGGCAGTCACCGTGCCAGGGTAACATCATATGTGGCACCCTCCGCTGCACCCTTAGTAACGCCATCTCCATCTGTCTCATCTCCTCCGGCCTTGCCTCCACCCGAACCAATGCAGATTGGTTGTTCGAAATTGACCCAGGTGGAGCGAAGGCGGAGAATGATGGATCAACTGCCCGAACAAGTCGGGAAACGAATTTGCCTAGGAGTAGTGGGGGGTGACACCCTAGGCACGCCACTTGCACCCCTTAAAGAAAAGAAATTGCTTCTCCCTTGTACAGTTACATGGGAGAAGAAATCTGTGGCCACTGAGGCTTTCATTGACTCAGGCTCAGCGGCCAATTTTATGAACTTTAAGTTTGCTCAGGAGTTGGGTATTCCGCTCACTCCTGTGACACCCCCCATTCAGGTCACGGCAGTAGACGATTCCCCTCTACAACGGAATCGTGCTCTGTCGCAGACCCCGGAGGTGAAGGTCACCATAGGGGTACTGCATGGGGAACAATTATCGTTTTTTGTACTGCACATGTCTACCTCAACTATTATCCTAGGCATGCCGTGGTTGCAACTTCATTCACCTCAAATAGACTGGGCCACGGGTCAGTTAACCACTTGGTCACCTCGTTGTTTTCAGCGGTGTTTGGGGAAGTTGACCTTGGGGCAAACCAGATTTCAGGTGGAAGGGGTACCAGATCAGTATTCTGAATTTTCCGATGTGTTCTGTCCCAAGGCAGCTGATAAATTGCCCCCACATCGTCCTTTCGATTGTCCCATTGATCTCCGTTCAGGTTGTGTTCCCCCCCGGGGTCACTTGTACAATCTATCAGGGCCCGAAAAATTGGCCATGCAGGAGTACATCCGTGAAAATTTGGCCAAGGGTTTCATTCGCCCGTCCCGGTCACCTGCTGGAGCAGGGTTCTTTTTTGTCAAAAAGAAAGACGGAGGCCTGCGACCCTGCATCGATTATCGCGGTCTCAACAAGATTACTATAAAGAATCGCTATCCGTTGCCACTGATAGATGATTTGTTCACTCAGGTTACTGACGCTAAGATTTTTTCTAAGCTAGATTTGCGGGGCGCGTACAATCTGATACGTATAAGAAGGGGCGATGAGTGGAAGACGGCCTTTAATACACCAGACGGGCATTATGAGTACCTGGTGATGCCCTTCGGGTTATGTAATGCTCCGGCCGTTTTTCAGGAACTCATTAACGAGGTATTCCGGGAGGTGTTGGGGAAATTTGTACTAGTTTATCTTGATGATATTCTTATCTTCTCCAACAACCTCACTGAACATAGAAACCATGTGAGGTTTGTGTTAAATCAGTTAAGGCAGAACTCGTTATACGCAAAGCTTGAGAAGTGCATCTTCGAAGTAACATCTGTTGCGTTCTTGGGGTACATAATTTCCACCACAGGCCTGTCTATGGATCCTGCCAAGGTCTCCGCTGTTCTGGAGTGGCCACAGCCGGTTGGGTTGAAATCCCTTCAGCGCTTTCTTGGCTTCGCCAACTACTATAGACGGTTTATAAAGGGGTACTCCACTGTCATTGCTCCCCTTACCTGCCTCACTAAGAAGGGGGCAGATACCACTCACTGGTCTCCTGAGGCTTTACATGCTTTTGCCACCCTGAAGGGCCTATTCTGTTCAGCACCCATCCTCAGACATGTGGATGCCTCTTTCCCGTTCATTGTGGAGGTGGATGCCTCGGAGGTTGGGGTGGGGGCTGTGCTGTCACAGCGGTCAGGCTTGCAGGGTAAAATGCACCCGTGTGCGTATTTCTCTCGCAGGTTCTCCCCTGCAGAGAGGAATTACGATATTGGCAACAGGGAGCTCTTGGCCATCAAATTGGCTTTCGAGGAATGGCGACACTGGTTAGAGGGAGCTGAGCATACCATCACGGTTTACACCGATCACAAAAACCTAGAGTACATCGAGGGGGCTAAGAGGTTGAGCCCTCGCCAGGCTCGATGGTCGTTGTTCTTCTCCAGGTTTAGTTTCATTATTACGTACACCCCAGGGAGCAAGAATGTTAAGGCGGATGCTCTATCCAGATGTTTTGAGTCAGAGACAGCACAGCCCTCCATTCCAGAGACCATTATTCCCCAGAAATTAATACTGGCAGCCACTGAAACTTGGGAGGATTGGAGGGAGACATTGGCTCCCTTTCAGCAAGACATTCCGGAAGGGAAGCCCGCAGGGGTCCTGTTCGTTCCTCTGCCTTTTCGCCTGCAGGCTCTTGAGATGTTTCATGCACATAAGAACGCAGGGCATCCTGGGGCATCCAGAACACAGGATCTGATAGCCAGATGCGCCTGGTGGCCTTCCTTGGCAGCGGATTGTAAGGAATACGTAAAAGAGTGTTTGATATGTGCCAAGAGTAAACCCTCCCGGCTGGCACCTGTCGGTACGTTGCAGCCTTTGCCCACCCCGAATGAGCCGTGGACCCACCTGTCCATGGATTTTGTGGGCGAGCTTCCCAGGTCTGAAGGTATGGCGGTCATTTGGGTGATAGTCGACCGCTTTAGTAAGATGGCCCATTTTGTGCCTTTGAAAGGACTCCCCTCGGCTCAGGAATTGGCCGAGTTGTTTATCACTCATGTCTTCCGTTTACATGGCATTCCCGAAGACATAGTTTCAGACAGGGGAGTCCAATTCGTCTCACGGTTTTGGAAAGCTTTTTGCCACCTCATGGGCATAAAGCTGTCTCTTTCATCGGGCTATCACCCACAGACCAACGGCCAGACTGAGAGAATAAATCAGTCTTTAGAGCAATTTTTAAGGTGTTATGTGGCAGAGGCGCAGGACGATTGGGTCAGATTTCTGCCCTTCGCAGAATTTGCCCAGAATAATTTAAAAAACTCGTCCTCCGGATTCTCTCCCTTTCAGGTGGTGACGGGGAGATCACCCAAATTTTCCCCATTACCTATAGCCTTCACTCCTTTCCCAGCCCTGGAGGCCTGGCAAAAGTCATTGAAGGACCTTTGGGGGACGGTTAGAAGTAACCTGGAGAAGGCCTTTTTGAGTCAGAAGGGTCAAGCTGACAAAAGACGGTCGCTGGAGTGGAAGTTCCGACCAGGAGACTTGGTCTGGGTGTCCACACGTCACTTGACCCTAAGACAACCTTCGAATAAGCTTGGTCCCAGGTTTGTGGGTCCATTCCCGGTTGTCAGGAAAGTCAATGATGTTACTTACACCGTTGATCTTCCCTCTAGCATGCGGGGGGTGAGGTCTTTCCACGTGTCCCTTCTTAAGCCAGCAGTCCAGGTGGGTCCCACTCCTCCTCCTCCTGTCTTGGTAGATGCCCAACACGAATATGAGGTGGAGAAGATTCTAGATTCACGCTCTGTACAAAACTCGGTACAATACCTCGTGCACTGGAAAGGGTACGGCATTGAGGAGAGGCAATGGGTACCGGGGACGCGCATGCATGCAGACGAATTAAAAAGGGAGTTTCATGCCTTACACCCCGAGAAACCTGGTGGGAGTTGTCCGGAGTCCACTCCTCGGGGGGGGGGGGGGGGGGGTACTGTAAGGAAACGCGGAAAAGCCGCCGTCTCTCGAGGTGAGGCGGCTGTTTCCGCGTCCAGCATGGCGTCACAACGCGGAAAAAACGCCGCATGCCGCATGGGCAGTGCGGCGGAATCCGCATTGGTAACGGCGGAATCCACATCAGAGGCGATCCCCGCATTAGATACATTGCAAAACAGTACTGGTGTGGCTGGGACTGATAGTCCACCAAGATTCAGACTTACACGCGCGCGAGCACAGAGGCAGAGTTTAAATAGCAGTTAGAAGGGTGTCGGCTGACCAGCTGGGTCAGCTGACAAATTCCACTGCTCTCATTGGACCAGCAATTAGGGAGGTCCTGGAAAGGTCCTAGAGTATATATACTGCTGGTTGTTCACTTGCTCTTTGTCTGGCGTGCGATCACATATGTGGGAGCACCCAGATCCGTAGTCAGATCCGTTAGTGTGCCGGGACCAGCTGGAGCTGTAATCCTACACTAAGATAGATTCTGTTGATAGCTAAAGTACTAGTTTGATTGTGATTATCTGTTATGACTTCCTGCCTGCCTTGACTATCCTCCTGAACTCTGATCTTGTACCTCGATATTTCTGATACTCTGTTGCCGAACCCCGGCTCGTTCCTTGACTCTGCTTCTGCCTCCTGATTTTGTACCCCGATATTTCCGATACCCCGTTGCTGAACCCTGCCTGTACTTTGACTCTGCCTTTGCCTCCTGATCCTGTACTTTATCTGTCCGTGTGTGTACGACCTGGCTTGTCCGACCTCGAGAACCGACCTTACCGTTAAAGGCGGTTCCTCGCTCTGTTAGCGATCCTTCCTCCTGAGGGTCACTTTCAGATATCCCTTCCTACTGTCAGTCTGACTCCTCCCGTCTTGGAGAGCTCAGGTCTGCGGAAGGAATCTGTGCAGTACTCCTTACTGCATTGAGGCCTTGTCCTCTTAGTGTTACAGTTACACCAAACACTACACTCTACTCGGGTGATCAGAGGTTAGTTTGTATATCGGATTATCGGTGAGACTGCAGTTCACTTATAATCTGGTATATATCTGTATTTTCGGTGATACTGCAGATCACCAGTAATCAGATACTCTCTGCGCCCACCGATCGTTACACCTGCTTTATGGAGGATGGATAAGCAGTACCCGGTCACTCTGCATTGGCACACAATCAAAAGAAAGGTAAAGCACTTATCCCTCACAAAAAAAGGAATGTAAACTGCAGCTCTTACTTCCATTAAAAAAAAAATAAAAAGGGCCCTTTAAAAAAAAAAAAGAAGGGAAGTGCAGCCTTTTAAAATTCTGTATTTTGTTTTGTAACTCTGTACACTTGTCACATTTAACTTTTTAGCCAGACATGCAGGGTGTAAGAGGTACGCACAAAAATATAGTCTCAGGTGGGCATGCGGTACTCTTTGCTGCTTATCCCGTCTGCACATTTGTAGAACTGTAAAGTGTTGAATGCGATTCATCATCTCAGGTGGATATAAAGCCATAGTGCAGGTAAGTCATAGAATGCTGAAGTTGTTATATTGTCTCCTTTAGATTGTAAGCTCACAAAGGGCAGGGCCCTCACTTTTGTGAAAGTTGAGAAATTCTGTATTTTGTTTTGTAACTCTGTACACTTGTCACATTTAACTTTTTAGCCAGACATGCAGGGTGTAAGAGGTACGCACAAAAATATAGTCTCAGGTGGGCATGCGGTACTCTTCACTGCTTATCCTGTCTGCGCATTTGTAGAACTGTAAAGTGGGTAGTGAGAACCTTCCTGCTTTATGGAGGATGGATAAGCAGTACCCGGTCACTCTGCATTGGCACACAGTGAAAAGAAAGGTAAAGCACTTTTCCCTCACAAAAAAAGGAATGTAAACTGCAGCTCTTACTTCCATTAAAAAAAAATAAAAAGAAAAAAGGGCCCTTTAAAAAAAAAAAAAAAAAAAATAGAAGGGAAGTGCAGCCTTTTAAAATTCTGTATTTTGTTTTGTAACTCTGTACACTTGTCACATTTAACTTTTTAGCCAGACATGCAGGGTGTAAGAGGTACACACAAAAATATAGTCTCAGGTGGGCATGCGGTACTCTTCACTGCTTATCCCGTCTGCACATTTGTAGAACTATAAAGTGGGGGATGAGAATCTTCCTGCTTTATGGAGGATGGATAAGCAGTACTCGGTCACTCTGCATTGGCACACAATCAAAAGAAAGGTAAAGCACTTATCCCTCATAAAAAATGGAATGTAAACTGCAGCTCTTACTTCCATTAAAAAAAAATCAAAAGAAAAAAGGGCCCTTTAAAAAAAAAAAAAAAAAAAGAAGGGAAGTGCAGCCTTTTAAAATTCTGTATTTTGTTTTGTAACTCTGTACACTTGTCACATTTAACTTTTTAGCCAGACATGCAGGGTGTAAGAGGTACGCACAAAAATATAGTCTCAGGTGGGCATGCGGTACTCTTCACTGATTATCCCGTCTGCGCATTTGTAGAACTGTAAAGTGTTGAATGCGATTCATCATCTCAGGTGGATATAAAGCCATAGTGCAGGTAAGTCATAGAATGCTGAAGTTGTTATATTGTCTCCTTTAGATTGTAAGCTCACAAAGGGCAGGGCCCTCACTTTTGTAAAGTTGAGAAATTCTGTATTTTGTTTTGTAACTCTGTACACTTGTCACATTTAACGTTTTAGCCAGACATGCAGGGTGTAAGAGGTACGCACAAAAATATAGTCTCAGGTGGGCATGCGGTACTCTTCACTGCTTATCCTGTCTGCGTATTTGTAGAACTGTAAAGTGGGTAGTGAGAACCTTCCTGCTTTATGGAGGATGGATAAGCAGTACCCGGTCACTCTGCATTGGCACACAGTCAAAAGAAAGGTAAAGCACTTATCCTTCACAAAAAAAGGAATGTAAACTGCAGCTCTTACTTCCTTAAAACAAAAAGAAAAAGGGCCCTTTAAAAAAAAAAAAAAAGAAGGGAAGTGCAGCCTTTTAAAATTCTGTATTTTGTTTTGTAACTCTGTACACTTGTCACATTTAACTTTTTAGCCAGACATGCAGGGTGTAAGAGGTACGCACAAAAATATAGTCTCAGGTGGGCATGCGGTACTCTTCGCTGCCTATCCCGTCTGTGCATTTGTACAACTGTACAGTGGGAAATGAGGGGCTACCTGCTTTATGGAGGATAGATGAGCAGTACCTGATCGCTCTGTATGAATAGGTAGGGTTTTTTTTTATTTTGTTACATACACTGACTCCTACCACAGACTGATATATGCTAACTACTATCTAATACTGACCTGATGCTTTGACATGCAAAATGTGACACACACTAACTCTTATGCGCTATTTAGAATTATGTACCTGAACTAAAACTACATGGACTGTAGTTTAGGAATAACCACATAGATGAGATTAGGATTAGATCAGGCTTACTCGCTTATACTTATCCTATATACTAATCGATGGATGGTAGTATGCATGGACTTGACGCAACACTAGAACAGGGTACCTTGGTGAGAAGCACCAACCAGAGCAGGAGATGTGAAATTAGAATGGAGGACACATGCTTACAACCTTAGATTATGCTATTTTAGGGTGACTAGCACCAGCCAGAGTAGGCTAGCCCAGTGTAGTGTAGGTCCCACCCCAAAAGAGTCTACCTTGGCGTTGGTGGGTGGGCTTAAAATCTTCTTGGCCAAGATGTTTTACTGTTGGCCAACTGGATTAACCAAAGGACTCTGTACCAACAAAAGAATAAAAAACGCCTAACTTTACGCAGAATGACTAACCCAATATGAATAATACACAGCTAGCAGGCACCAAACCCAGGGTACCAGGAAAGGAGTTTTAACAGTGGAGAGATCAGTGAGAGAAGGGGTGTGTGGTGTTGGGAGAAAGGTAAAGGTTAGGCATGGGGAGGTTTAGCATTGAGGGAAGGTTAAGGTTAGGAATTAATATGGGGTTGGTTGTCACGTACATCAAAATTGTATAACTATATGGTGCTAGACCCTTACGCCATACAGTCTCACATGGGTTGCGATTCATCATCTCAGGTGGATATAAAGCCTTAGTGCAGGTAAGTCATAGAATGCTGAAGTTGTTATATTGTCTCCTTTAGATTGTAAGCTCACAAAGGGCAGGGCCCTCACTTTTGTTAAGTTGAGAAATTCTGTATTTTGTTTTGTAACTCTGTACACTTGTCACATTTAACTTTTTAGCCAGACATGCAGGGTGTAAGAGGTACGCACAAAAATATAGTCTTAGGTGGGCATGCGGTACTCTTCGTTGCTTATCCCGTCTGCGCATTTGTAGAACTGTAAAGTGTTAAATGCGATTCATCATCTCAGGTGGATATAAAGCCTTAGTGCAGGTAAGTCATAGGATGCTGAAGTTGTTATATTGTCTCCTTTAGATTGTAAGCTCACAAAGGGCAGGGCCCTCACTTTTGTAAAGTTGAGAAATTCTGTATTTTGTTTTGTAACTCTGTACACTTGTCACATTTAACTTTTTAGCCAGACATGCAGGGTGTAAAAGGTACGCACAAAAATATAGTCTCAGGTGGGCATGCGGTACTCTTCACTGCTTATCCCGTCTGCACATTTGTAGAACTATAAAGTGGGGGATGAGAATCTTCCTGCTTTATGGAGGATGGATAAGCAGTACTCGGTCACTCTGCATTGGCACACAATCAAAAGAAAGGTAAAGCACTTATCCCTCACAAAAAAATGGAATGTAAACTGCAGCTCTTACTTCCTTAAAAAAAAGAAAAAAGGGCCCTTTAAAAAAAAAAAAAAAAAAAAAAAAAAGAAGGGAAGTGCAGCCTTTTAAAATTCTGTATTTTGTTTTGTAACTCTGTACACTTGTCACATTTAACTTTTTAGCCAGACATGCAGGGTGTAAAAGGTACGCACAAAAATATAGTCTCAGGTGGGCATGCGGTACTCTTTGCTGCTTATCCCGTCTGCACATTTGTAGAACTATAAAGTGGGGAATGAGAATCTTCCTGCTTTATGGAGGATGGATAAGCAGAACCCGGTCACTCTGCATTGGCACACAATCAAAAGAAAGGTAAAGCACTTATCCCTCACAAAAAAGGAATGTAAACTGCAGCTCTTACTTCCTAAAAAAAAAAAAGAAAAAGGGCCCTTTAAAAAAAAAAAAAAAAAAAGAAGGGAAGTGCAGCCTTTTAAAATTCTGTATTTTGTTTTGTAACTCTGTACACTTGTCACATTTAACTTTTTAGCCAGACATGCAGGGTGTAAGAGGTACGCACAAAAATATAGTCTCAGGTGGGCATGCGGTACTCTTTGCTGCTTATCCCGTCTGCACATTTAGAGAACTATAAAGTGGGGAATGAGACTCTTCCTGCTTTATGGAGGATGGATAAGCAGTACCCGGTCACTCTGCATTGGCACACAATCAAAAGAAAGGTAAAACACTTATCCCTCACAAAAAAATGGAATGTAAACTGCAGCTCTTACGTCCTTAAAAAAAAGAAAAAAGGGCCCTTTAAAAAAAAAAAAAAGAAGGGAAGTGCAGCCTTTTAAAATTCTGTATTTTGTTTTGTAACTCTGTACACTTGTCACATTTAACTTTTTAGCCAGACATGCAGGGTGTAAGAGGTACGCACAAAAATATAGTCTCAGGTGGGCATGCGGTACTCTTTGCTGCTTATCCCGTCTGCACATTTAGAGAACTATAAAGTGGGGAATGAGACTCTTCCTGCTTTATGGAGGATGGATAAGCAGTACCCGGTCACTCTGCATTGGCACACAATCAAAAGAAAGGTAAAACACTTATCCCTCACAAAAAAATGGAATGTAAACTGCAGCTCTTACTTCCTTAAAAAAAGAAAAAAGGGAAGTGCAGCCTTTTAAAATTCTGTATTTTGTTTTGTAACTCTGTACACTTGTCACATTTAACTTTTTAGCCAGACATGCAGGGTGTAAGAGGTACGCACAAAAATATAGTCTTAGGTGGGCATGCGGTACTCTTCGTTGCTTATCCCGTCTGCGCATTTGTAGAACTGTAAAGTGTTAAATGCGATTCATCATCTCAGGTGGATATAAAGCCTTAGTGCAGGTAAGTCATAGGATGCTGAAGTTGTTATATTGTCTCCTTTAGATTGTAAGCTCACAAAGGGCAGGGCCCTCACTTTTGTAAAGTTGAGAAATTCTGTATTTTGTTTTGTAACTCTGTACACTTGTCACATTTAACTTTTTAGCCAGACATGCAGGGTGTAAGAGGTACGCACAAAAATATAGTCTCAGGTGGGCATGCGGTACTCTTTGCTGCTTATCCCATCTGCAAATTTGTAGAACTATAAAGTGGGTAATGAGAACTTTCCTGCTTTATGGAGGATGGATAAGCAGTACCCGGTCACTCTGCATTGGCACACAATCAAAAGAAAGGTAAAGCACTTATCCCTCACAAAAAAAGGAATGCAAACTGCAGCTCTTACTTCCTTAAAAAAAAGAAAACAGGGCCCTTTAAAAAAATAAATAAATAAAAAAAAAAAAAAAAGAAGGGAAGTGCAGCCTTTTAAAATTCTGTATTTTGTTTTGTAACTCTGTACACTTGCCACATTTAACTTTTTAGCCAGACATGCAGGGTGTAAGAGGTACGCACAAAAATATAGTCTCAGGTGGGCATGCGGTACTCTTTGCTGCTTATCCCGTCTGCACATTTGTAGAACTATAAAGTGGGGAATGAGAATCTTCCTGCTTTATGGAGGATGGATAAGCAGTACCCGGTCACTCTGCATTGGCACACAATCAAAAGAAAGGTAAAGCACTTATCCCTCACAAAAAAGGAATGTAAACTGCAGCTCTTACTTCCTTAAAAAAAAAGAAAAAAGGGCCCTTTAAAAAAAAAAAAGAAGGGAAGTGCAGCCTTTTAAAATTCTGTATTTTGTTTTGTAACTCTGTACACTTGTCACATTTAACTTTTTAGCCAGACATGCAGGGTGTAAGAGGTACGCACAAAAATATAGTCTCAGGTGGGCATGCGGTACTCTTCACTGCTTATCCTATCTGCGCATTTGTAGAACTGTAAAGTGGGTAGTGAGAACCTTCCTGCTTTATGGAGGATGGATAAGCAGTACCCGGTCACTCTGCATTGGCACACAATCAAAAGAAAGGTAAAGCACTTATCCCTCACAAAAAAGGAATGTAAACTGCAGCTCTTACTTCCATTAAAAACAAAATAAAAAATCAAAAGGGCCCTTTAAAAAAAAAAAAAAAAAAAGAAGGAAAGTGCAGCCTTTTAAAATTCTGTATTTTGTTTTGTAACTCTGTACACTTGTCACATTTAACTTTTTAGCCAGACATGCAGGGTGTAAGAGGTATGCACAAAAATATAGTCTCAGGTGGGCATGCGGTACTCTTTGCTGCTTATCCCGTCTTCACATTAGTAGAACTATAAAGTGGGTAATGAGAACTTTCCTGCTTTATGGAGGATGGATAAGCAGTACCCGGTCACTCTGCATTGGCACACAATCAAAAGAAAGGTAAAGCACTTATTCCTCACAAAAATAGGAATGTAAACTGCAGCTCTTACTTCCATTAAAAAAAAAATAAAAAATAAAAAGGGCCCTTTAAAAAAAAAAAAAAAGAAGGGAAGTGCAGCCTTTTAAATTTCTGTATTTTGTTTTGTAACTCTGTACACTTGTCACATTTAACTTTTTAGCCAGACATGCAGGGTGTAAGAGGTACGCACAAAAATATAGTCTCAGGTGGGCATGCGGTACTCTTTGCTGCTTATTCCGTCTGCACATTTGTAGAACTATAAAGTGGGGGATGAGAATCTTCCTGCTTTATGGAGGATGGATAAGCAGTACTCGGTCACTCTGCATTGGCACACAATCAAAAGAAAGGTAAAGCACTTATCCCTCACAAAAAAAGGAATGTAAACTGCAGCTCTTACTTCCATTAAAAAAAAATAAAAAATAAAAAGGGCCCTTTAAAAAAAAAAAAAAGAAGGGAAGTGCAGCCTTTTAAATTTCTGTATTTTGTTTTGTAACTCTGTACACTTGTCACATTTAACTTTTTAGCCAGACACGCAGGGTGTAAGAGGTACGCACAAAAATATAGTCTTAAGTGGGCATGCGGTACTCTTTGCTGCTTATCCCATCTGCACATTTGTAGAACTATAAAGTGGGGAATGAGACTCTTCCTGCTTTATGGAGGATGGATAAGCAGTACCCGGTCACTCTGCATTGGCACACAATCAAAAGAAAGGTAAAGCACTTATCCCTCACAAAAAAGGAATGTAAACTGCAGCTCTTACTTCCTTAAAAAAAAGAAAAAAGGGCCCTTTAAAAAAAAAAAAAAAAAAAAATGGAAGTGCAGCCTTTTAAAATTCTTTATTTTGTTTTGTAACTCTGTACCCTTGTCACATTTAACTTTTTAGCCAGACATGCAGGGTGTAAGAGGTAAGCACAAAAGTATAGTCTCAGGTGGGCATGCGGTACTCTTCGCTGCCTATCCCGTCTGTGCATTTGTACAACTGTACAGTGGGAAATGAGGGGCTACCTGCTTTATGGAGGATAGATGAGCAGTACCTGATCGCTCTGTATGAATAGGTAGGGTTTTTTTTTATTTTGTTACATACACTGACTCCTACCACAGACTGATATATGCTAACTACTAATACTGACCTGATGCTTTGACATGCAAAATGTGACACACACTAACTCTTATGCGCTATTTAGAATTATGTACCTGAACTAAAACTACATGGACTGTAGTTTAGGAATAACCACATAAATGAGATTAGGATTAGATCAGGCTTACTCGCTTATACTTATCCTATATACTAATCGATGGATGGTAGTATGCATGGACTTGACGCAACACTAGAACAGGGTACCTTGGTGAGAAGCACCAACCAGAGCAGGAGATGTGAAATTAGAATGGAGGACACATGCTTACAACCTTAGATTATGCTATTTTAGGGTGACTAGCACCAGCCAGAGTAGGCTAGCCCAGTGTAGTGTAGGTCCCACCCCAAAAGAGTCTACCTTGGCGTTGGTGGGTGGGCTTAAAATCTTCTTGGCCAAGATGTTTTACTGTTGGCCAACTGGATTAACCAAAGGACTCTGTACCAACAAAAGAATAAAAAACGCCTAACTTTACGCAGAATGACTAACCCAATATGAATAATACACAGCTAGCAGGCACCAAACCCAGGGTACCTGGAAAGGAGTTTTAACAGTGGAGAGATCAGTGAGAGAAGGGGGGTGTGGTGTTGGGAGAAAGGTAAAGGTTAGGCATGGGGAGGTTTATCATTGAGGGAAGGTTAAGGTTAGGAATTAATATGGGGTTGGTTGTCACGTACATCAAAATTGTATAACTAGATGGTGCTAGACCCTTACGCCATACAGTCTCACATGGGTTGCGATTCATCATCTCATGTGGATATAAAGCCTTAGTGCAGGTAAGTCATAGAATGCTGAAGTTGTTATATTGTCTCCTTTAGATTGTAAGCTCACAAAGGGCAGGGCCCTCACTTTTGTTAAGTTGAGAAATTCTGTATTTTGTTTTGTAACTCTGTACACTTGTCACATTTAACTTTTTAGCCAGACATGCAGGGTGTAAGAGGTACGCACAAAAATATAGTCTCAGGTGGGCATGCGGTACTCTTCACTGCTTATCCTATCTGCGCATTTGTAGAACTGTAAAGTGGGTAGTGAGAACCTTCCTGCTTTATGGAGGATGGATAAGCAGTACCCGGTCACTCTGCATTGGCACACAATCAAAAGAAAGGTAAAGCACTTATCCCTCACAAAAAAAGGAATGTAAACTGCAGCTCTTACTTCCATTAAAAAAAATAAAAAAATAAAAAGGGCCCTTTAAAAAAAAAAAAAAAAAAGAAGGGAAGTGCAGCCTTTTAAAATTCTGTATTTTGTTTTGTAACTCTGTACACTTGTCACATTTAACTTTTTAGCCAGACATGCAGGGTGTAAGAGGTACGCACAAAAATATAGTATCAGGTGGGCATGCGGTACTCTTTGCTGCTTATCCCGTCTGCACATTTGTAGAACTATAAAGTGGGGGATGAGAATCTTCCTGCTTTCTGGAGGATGGATAAGCAGTACCCGGTCACTCTGCATTGGCACACAATCAAAAGAAAGGTAAAGCACTTATCCATCACAAAAAATGGAATGTAAACTGCAGCTCTTACTTCCTTAAAAAAAAAAAGAAAAAAGGGCCCTTTAAAAAAAAAAAAAAAAGAAGGGAAGTGCAGCCTTTTAAAATTCTGTATTTTGTTTTGTAACTCTGTACACTTGTCACATTTAACTTTTTAGCCAGACATGCAGGGTGTAAGAGGTACGCACAAAAATATAGTCTCAGGTGGGCATGCGGTACTCTTCGCTGCCTATCCCGTCTGCGCATTTGTAGAACTGTAAAGTGTTGAATGCGATTTATCATCTCAGGTGGATATAAAGCCATAGTGCAGGTAAGTCATAGAATGCTGAAGCTGTTATATTGTCTCCTTTAGATTGTAAGCTCACAAAGGGCAGGGCCCTCACTTTTGTTAAGTTGAGAAATTCTGTATTTTGTTTTGTAACTCTGTACACTTGTCACATTTAACTTTTTAGCCAGACATGCAGGGTGTAAGAGGTACGCACAAAAATATAGTCTCAGGTGGGCATGCGGTACTCTTCACTGCTTATCCTGTCTGCGCATTTGTAGAACTGTAAAGTGGGTAGTGAGAACCTTCCTGCTTTATGGAGGATGGATAAGCAGTACCCGGTCACTCTGCATTGGCACACAGTCAAAAGAAAGGTAAAGCACTTATCCCTCACAAAAAAAGGAATGTAAACTGCAGCTCTTACTTCCATTAAAAAAAAATAAAAAGAAAAAAGGGCCCTTTAAAAAAAAAAAAAAAAAAAAAAAAGAAGGGAAGTGCAGCCTTTTAAAATTCTGTATTTTGTTTTGTAACTCTGTACACTTGTCACATTTAACTTTTTAGCCAGACATGCAGGGTGTAAGAGGTACGCACAAAAATATAGTCTAAGGTGGGCATGCGGTACTCTTCACTGCTTATCCCGTCTGCACATTTGTAGAACTATAAAGTGGGGGATGAGAATCTTCCTGCTTTATGGAGGATGGATAAGCAGTACTCGGTCACTCTGCATTGGCACACAATCAAAAGAAAGGTAAAGCACTTATCCCTCACAAAAAAATGGAATGTAAACTGCAGCTCTTACTTCCTTAAAAAAAAGAAAAAAGGGCCCTTTAAAAAAAAATAAAAAAAAAAAAAAAGAAGGGAAGTGCAGCCTTTTAAAATTCTGTATTTTGTTTTGTAACTCTGTACACTTGTCACATTTAACTTTTTAGCCAGACATGCAGGGTGTAAGAGGTACGCACAAAAATATAGTCTCAGGTGGGCATGCGGTACTCTTTGCTGCTTATCCCGTCTGCACATTTGTAGAACTATAAAGTGGGGAATGAGAATCTTCCTGCTTTATGGAGGATGGATAAGCAGAACCCGGTCACTCTGCATTGGCACACAATCAAAAGAAAGGTAAAGCACTTATCCCTCACAAAAAAGGAATGTAAACTGCAGCTCTTACTTCCTAAAAAAAAAAAAGAAAAAGGGCCCTTTAAAAAAAAAAAAAAAAAAAGAAGGGAAGTGCAGCCTTTTAAAATTCTGTATTTTGTTTTGTAACTCTGTACACTTGTCACATTTAACTTTTTAGCCAGACATGCAGGGTGTAAGAGGTACGCACAAAAATATAGTCTCAGGTGGGCATGCGGTACTCTTTGCTGCTTATCCCGTCTGCACATTTGTAGAACTATAAAGTGGGGAATGAGAATCTTCCTGCTTTATGGAGGATGGATAAGCAGTACCTGGTCACTCTGCATTGGCACACAATCAAAAGAAAGGTAAAACACTTATCCCTCACAAAAAAATGGAATGTAAACTGCAGCTCTTACTTCCTTAAAAAAAAGAAAAAAGGGCCCTTTAAAAAAAAAAAAAAGAAGGGAAGTGCAGCCTTTTAAAATTCTGTATTTTGTTTTGTAACTCTGTACACTTGTCACATTTAACTTTTTAGCCAGACATGCAGGGTGTAAGAGGTACGCACAAAAATATAGTCTCAGGTGGGCATGCGGTACTCTTTGCTGCTTATCCCGTCTGCACATTTAGAGAACTATAAAGTGGGGAATGAGACTCTTCCTGCTTTATGGAGGATGGATAAGCAGTACCCGGTCACTCTGCATTGGCACACAATCAAAAGAAAGGTAAAACACTTATCCCTCACAAAAAAATGGAATGTAAACTGCAGCTCTTACTTCCTTAAAAAAAGAAAAAAGGGAAGTGCAGCCTTTTAAAATTCTGTATTTTGTTTTGTAACTCTGTACACTTGTCACATTTAACTTTTTAGCCAGACATGCAGGGTGTAAGAGGTACGCACAAAAATATAGTCTTAGGTGGGCATGCGGTACTCTTCGTTGCTTATCCCGTCTGCGCATTTGTAGAACTGTAAAGTGTTAAATGCGATTCATCATCTCAGGTGGATATAAAGCCTTAGTGCAGGTAAGTCATAGGATGCTGAAGTTGTTATATTGTCTCCTTTAGATTGTAAGCTCACAAAGGGCAGGGCCCTCACTTTTGTAAAGTTGAGAAATTCTGTATTTTGTTTTGTAACTCTGTACACTTGTCACATTTAACTTTTTAGCCAGACATGCAGGGTGTAAGAGGTACGCACAAAAATATAGTCTCAGGTGGGCATGCGGTACTCTTTGCTGCTTATCCCATCTGCAAATTTGTAGAACTATAAAGTGGGTAATGAGAACTTTCCTGCTTTATGGAGGATGGATAAGCAGTACCCGGTCACTCTGCATTGGCACACAATCAAAAGAAAGGTAAAGCACTTATCCCTCACAAAAAAAGGAATGCAAACTGCAGCTCTTACTTCCTTAAAAAAAAGAAAACAGGGCCCTTTAAAAAAATAAATAAATAAAAAAAAAAAAAAAAAGAAGGGAAGTGCAGCCTTTTAAAATTCTGTATTTTGTTTTGTAACTCTGTACACTTGCCACATTTAACTTTTTAGCCAGACATGCAGGGTGTAAGAGGTACGCACAAAAATATAGTCTCAGGTGGGCATGCGGTACTCTTTGCTGCTTATCCCGTCTGCACATTTGTAGAACTATAAAGTGGGGAATGAGAATCTTCCTGCTTTATGGAGGATGGATAAGCAGTACCCGGTCACTCTGCATTGGCACACAATCAAAAGAAAGGTAAAGCACTTATCCCTCACAAAAAAGGAATGTAAACTGCAGCTCTTACTTCCTTAAAAAAAAAAAAGAAGGGAAGTGCAGCCTTTTAAAATTCTGTATTTTGTTTTGTAACTCTGTACACTTGTCACATTTAACTTTTTAGCCAGACATGCAGGGTGTAAGAGGTACGCACAAAAATATAGTCTCAGGTGGGCATGCGGTACTCTTCACTGCTTATCCTATCTGCGCATTTGTAGAACTGTAAAGTGGGTAGTGAGAACCTTCCTGCTTTATGGAGGATGGATAAGCAGTACCCGGTCACTCTGCATTGGCACACAATCAAAAGAAAGGTAAAGCACTTATCCCTCACAAAAAAGGAATGTAAACTGCAGCTCTTACTTCCATTAAAAACAAAATAAAAAATCAAAAGGGCCCTTTAAAAAAAAAAAAAAAAAAAGAAGGAAAGTGCAGCCTTTTAAAATTCTGTATTTTGTTTTGTAACTCTGTACACTTGTCACATTTAACTTTTTAGCCAGACATGCAGGGTGTAAGAGGTATGCACAAAAATATAGTCTCAGGTGGGCATGCGGTACTCTTTGCTGCTTATCCCGTCTTCACATTAGTAGAACTATAAAGTGGGTAATGAGAACTTTCCTGCTTTATGGAGGATGGATAAGCAGTACCCGGTCACTCTGCATTGGCACACAATCAAAAGAAAGGTAAAGCACTTATTCCTCACAAAAATAGGAATGTAAACTGCAGCTCTTACTTCCATTAAAAAAAAAATAAAAAATAAAAAGGGCCCTTTAAAAAAAAAAAAAAAGAAGGGAAGTGCAGCCTTTTAAATTTCTGTATTTTGTTTTGTAACTCTGTACACTTGTCACATTTAACTTTTTAGCCAGACATGCAGGGTGTAAGAGGTACGCACAAAAATATAGTCTCAGGTGGGCATGCGGTACTCTTTGCTGCTTATTCCGTCTGCACATTTGTAGAACTATAAAGTGGGGGATGAGAATCTTCCTGCTTTATGGAGGATGGATAAGCAGTACTCGGTCACTCTGCATTGGCACACAATCAAAAGAAAGGTAAAGCACTTATCC
Source organism: Hyperolius riggenbachi (assembly GCF_040937935.1). Lineage (NCBI taxonomy): Eukaryota > Metazoa > Chordata > Amphibia > Anura > Hyperoliidae > Hyperolius > Hyperolius riggenbachi. Next base: position 375,164,573 of record NC_090650.1, read on the forward strand.
CTCACAAAAAAAGGAATGTAAACTGCAGCTCTTACTTCCATTAAAAAAAAATAAAAAATAAAAAGGGCCCTTTAAAAAAAAAAAAAAGAAGGGAAGTGCAGCCTTTTAAATTTCTGTATTTTGTTTTGTAACTCTGTACACTTGTCACATTTAACTTTTTAGCCAGACACGCAGGGTGTAAGAGGTACGCACAAAAATATAGTCTTAAGTGGGCATGCGGTACTCTTTGCTGCTTATCCCATCTGCACATTTGTAGAACTATAAAGTGGGGAATGAGACTCTTCCTGCTTTATGGAGGATGGATAAGCAGTACCCGGTCACTCTGCATTGGCACACAATCAAAAGAAAGGTAAAGCACTTATCCCTCACAAAAAAGGAATGTAAACTGCAGCTCTTACTTCCTTAAAAAAAAGAAAAAAGGGCCCTTTAAAAAAAAAAAAAAAAAAAAATGGAAGTGCAGCCTTTTAAAATTCTTTATTTTGTTTTGTAACTCTGTACCCTTGTCACATTTAACTTTTTAGCCAGACATGCAGGGTGTAAGAGGTAAGCACAAAAGTATAGTCTCAGGTGGGCATGCGGTACTCTTCGCTGCCTATCCCGTCTGTGCATTTGTACAACTGTACAGTGGGAAATGAGGGGCTACCTGCTTTATGGAGGATAGATGAGCAGTACCTGATCGCTCTGTATGAATAGGTAGGGTTTTTTTTTTATTTTGTTACATACACTGACTCCTACCACAGACTGATATATGCTAACTACTAATACTGACCTGATGCTTTGACATGCAAAATGTGACACACACTAACTCTTATGCGCTATTTAGAATTATGTACCTGAACTAAAACTACATGGACTGTAGTTTAGGAATAACCACATAGATGAGATTAGGATTAGATCAGGCTTACTCGCTTATACTTATCCTATATACTAATCGATGGATGGTAGTATGCATGGACTTGACGCAACACTAGAACAGGGTACCTTGGTGAGAAGCACCAACCAGAGCAGGAGATGTGAAATTAGAATGGAGGACACATGCTTACAACCTTAGATTATGCTATTTTAGGGTGACTAGCACCAGCCAGAGTAGGCTAGCCCAGTGTAGTGTAGGTCCCACCCCAAAAGAGTCTACCTTGGCGTTGGTGGGTGGGCTTAAAATCTTCTTGGCCAAGATGTTTTACTGTTGGCCAACTGGATTAACCAAAGGACTCTGTACCAACAAAAGAATAAAAAACGCCTAACTTTACGCAGAATGACTAACCCAATATGAATAATACACAGCTAGCAGGCACCAAACCCAGGGTACCTGGAAAGGAGTTTTAACAGTGGAGAGATCAGTGAGAGAAGGGGGGTGTGGTGTTGGGAGAAAGGTAAAGGTTAGGCATGGGGAGGTTTATCATTGAGGGAAGGTTAAGGTTAGGAATTAATATGGGGTTGGTTGTCACGTACATCAAAATTGTATAACTAGATGGTGCTAGACCCTTACGCCATACAGTCTCACATGGGTTGCGATTCATCATCTCATGTGGATATAAAGCCTTAGTGCAGGTAAGTCATAGAATGCTGAAGTTGTTATATTGTCTCCTTTAGATTGTAAGCTCACAAAGGGCAGGGCCCTCACTTTTGTTAAGTTGAGAAATTCTGTATTTTGTTTTGTAACTCTGTACACTTGTCACATTTAACTTTTTAGCCAGACATGCAGGGTGTAAGAGGTACGCACAAAAATATAGTCTCAGGTGGGCATGCGGTACTCTTCACTGCTTATCCTATCTGCGCATTTGTAGAACTGTAAAGTGGGTAGTGAGAACCTTCCTGCTTTATGGAGGATGGATAAGCAGTACCCGGTCACTCTGCATTGGCACACAATCAAAAGAAAGGTAAAGCACTTATCCCTCACAAAAAAAGGAATGTAAACTGCAGCTCTTACTTCCATTAAAAAAAAAAAAAATAAATAAAAAGGGCCCTTTAAAAAAAAAAAAAAAAAGAAGGGAAGTGCAGCCTTTTAAAATTCTGTATTTTGTTTTGTAACTCTGTACACTTGTCACATTTAACTTTTTAGCCAGACATGCAGGGTGTAAGAGGTACGCACAAAAATATAGTATCAGGTGGGCATGCGGTACTCTTTGCTGCTTATCCCGTCTGCACATTTGTAGAACTATAAAGTGGGGGATGAGAATCTTCCTGCTTTCTGGAGGATGGATAAGCAGTACCCGGTCACTCTGCATTGGCACACAATCAAAAGAAAGGTAAAGCACTTATCCATCACAAAAAATGGAATGTAAACTGCAGCTCTTACTTCCTTAAAAAAAAAAAGAAAAAAGGGCCCTTTAAAAAAAAAAAAAAAAGAAGGGAAGTGCAGCCTTTTAAAATTCTGTATTTTGTTTTGTAACTCTGTACACTTGTCACATTTAACTTTTTAGCCAGACATGCAGGGTGTAAGAGGTACGCACAAAAATATAGTCTCAGGTGGGCATGCGGTACTCTTCGCTGCCTATCCCGTCTGCGCATTTGTAGAACTGTAAAGTGTTGAATGCGATTTATCATCTCAGGTGGATATAAAGCCATAGTGCAGGTAAGTCATAGAATGCTGAAGCTGTTATATTGTCTCCTTTAGATTGTAAGCTCACAAAGGGCAGGGCCCTCACTTTTGTTAAGTTGAGAAATTCTGTATTTTGTTTTGTAACTCTGTACACTTGTCACATTTAACTTTTTAGCCAGACATGCAGGGTGTAAGAGGTACGCACAAAAATATAGTCTCAGGTGGGCATGCGGTACTCTTCACTGCTTATCCTGTCTGCGCATTTGTAGAACTGTAAAGTGGGTAGTGAGAACCTTCCTGCTTTATGGAGGATGGATAAGCAGTACCCGGTCACTCTGCATTGGCACACAGTCAAAAGAAAGGTAAAGCACTTATCCCTCACAAAAAAAGGAATGTAAACTGCAGCTCTTACTTCCATTAAAAAAAAATAAAAAGAAAAAAGGGCCCTTTAAAAAAAAAAAAAAAAAAAAAAAAGAAGGGAAGTGCAGCCTTTTAAAATTCTGTATTTTGTTTTGTAACTCTGTACACTTGTCACATTTAACTTTTTAGCCAGACATGCAGGGTGTAAGAGGTACGCACAAAAATATAGTCTAAGGTGGGCATGCGGTACTCTTCACTGCTTATCCCGTCTGCACATTTGTAGAACTATAAAGTGGGGGATGAGAATCTTCCTGCTTTATGGAGGATGGATAAGCAGTACTCGGTCACTCTGCATTGGCACACAATCAAAAGAAAGGTAAAGCACTTATCCCTCACAAAAAAATGGAATGTAAACTGCAGCTCTTACTTCCTTAAAAAAAAGAAAAAAGGGCCCTTTAAAAAAAAAAAAAAAAAAAGAAGGGAAGTGCAGCCTTTTAAAATTCTGTATTTTGTTTTGTAACTCTGTACACTTGTCACATTTAACTTTTTAGCCAGACATGCAGGGTGTAAGAGGTACGCACAAAAATATACTCTCAGGTAGGCATGCGGTACTATTCGCTGCTTATCCCGTCTGCGCATTTGTAGAACTGTAAAGTGTTGAATGCGATTCATCATCTCAGGTGGATATAAAGCCTTAGTGCAGGTAAGTCATAGGATGCTGAAGTTGTTATATTGTCTCCTTTAGATTGTAAGCTCACAAAGGGCAGGGCCCTCACTTTTGTAAAGTTGAGAAATTCTGTATTTTGTTTTGTAACTCTGTACACTTGCCACATTTAATTTTTTAGCCAGACATGCAGGGTGTAAGAGGTACGCACAAAAATATAGTCTCAGGTGGGCATGCGGTACTCTTTGCTGCTTATCCCGTCTGCACATTTGTAGAACTATAAAGTGGGGAATGAGAATCTTCCTGCTTTATGGAGGATGGATAAGCAGTACCCGGTCACTCTGCATTGGCACACAATCAAAAGAAAGGTAAAGCACTTATCCCTCACAAAAAAGGAATGTAAACTGCAGCTCTTACTTCCTTAAAAAAAAAGAAAAAAGGGCCCTTTAAAAAAAAAAAAAAAAAAGAAGGGAAGTGCAGCCTTTTAAAATTCTGTATTTTGTTTTGTAACTCTGTACACTTGTCACATTTAACTTTTTAGCCAGACATGCAGGGTGTAAGAGGTACGCACAAAAATATAGTCTCAGGTGGGCATGCGGTACTCTTCGCTGCCTATCTCGTCTGTGCATTTGTACAACTGTACAGTGGGAAATGAGGGGCTACCTGCTTTATGGAGGATAGATGAGCAGTACCTGATCGCTCTGTATGAATAGGTAGGGTTTTTTTTTGTTACATACACTGACTCCTACCACAGACTGATATATGCTAACTACTAACTAATACTGACCTGATGCTTTGACATGCAAAATGTGACACACACTAACTCTTATGCGCTATTTAGAATTATGTACCTGAACTAAAACTATATGGACTGTAGTTTAGGAATAACCACATAGATGACATTAGGATTAGATCAGGCTTACTCGCTTATACTTATCCTATATACTAATCGATGGATGGTAGTATGCATGGACTTGACGCAACACTAGAACAGGGTACCTTGGTGAGAAGCACCAACCAGAGCAGGAGATGTGAAATTAGAATGGAGTACACATGCTTACAACCTTAGATTATGCTATTTTAGGGTGACTAGCACCAGCCAGAGTAGGCTAGCCCAGTCTAGTGTAGGTCCCACCCCAAAAGAGTCTACCTTGGCGTTGGTGGGTGGGCTTAAAATCTTCTTGGCCAAGATGTTTTACTGTTGGCCAACTGGATTAACCAAAGGACTCTGTACCAACAAAAGAATAAAAAACGCCTAACTTTACGCAGAATGACTAACCCAATATGAATAATACACAGCTAGCAGGCACCAAACCCAGGGTACCAGGAAAGGAGTTTTAACAGTGGAGAGATCAGTGAGAGAAGGGGGGTGTGGTGTTGGGAGAAAGGTAAAGGTTAGGCATGGGGAGGTTTAGCACTGAGGGAAGGTTAAGGTTAGGAATTAATATGGGGTTGGTTGTCACGTACATCAAAATTGTATAACTAGATGGTGCTAGACCCTTACGCCATACAGTCTCACATGGGTTGCGATTCATCATCTCAGGTGGATATAAAGCCTTAGTGCAGGTAAGTCATAGAATGCTGAAGTTGTTATATTGTCTCCTTTAGATTGTAAGCTCACAAAGGGCAGGGCCCTCACTTTTGTAAAGTTGAGAAATTCTGTATTTTGTTTTGTAACTCTGTACACTTGCCACATTTAATTTTTTAGCCAGACATGCAGGGTGTAAGAGGTACGCACAAAAATATAGTCTCAGGTGGGCATGCGGTACTCTTTGCTGCTTATCCCGTCTGCACATTTGTAGAACTATAAAGTGGGGAATGAGAATCTTCCTGCTTTATGGAGGATGGATAAGCAGTACCCGGTCACTCTGCATTGGCACACAATCAAAAGAAAGGTAAAGCACTTATCCCTCACAAAAAAGGAATGTAAACTGCAGCTCTTACTTCCTTAAAAAAAAAAGAAAAAAGGGCCCTTTAAAAAAAAAAAAAAAAAAGAAGGGAAGTGCAGCCTTTTAAAATTCTGTATTTTGTTTTGTAACTCTGTACACTTGTCACATTTAACTTTTTAGCCAGACATGCAGGGTGTAAGAGGTACGCACAAAAATATAGTCTCAGGTGGGCATGCGGTACTCTTCGCTGCCTATCCCGTCTGTGCATTTGTACAACTGTACAGTGGGAAATGAGGGGCTACCTGCTTTATGGAGGATAGATGAGCAGTACCTGATCGCTCTGTATGAATAGGTAGGGTTTTTTTTTGTTACATACACTGACTCCTACCACAGACTGATATATGCTAACTACTAACTAATACTGACCTGATGCTTTGACATGCAAAATGTGACACACACTAACTCTTATGCGCTATTTAGAATTATGTACCTGAACTAAAACTACATGGACTGTAGTTTAGGAATAACCACATAGATGACATTAGGATTAGATCAGGCTTACTCGCTTATACTTATCCTATATACTAATCGATGGATGGTAGTATGCATGGACTTGACGCAACACTAGAACAGGGTACCTTGGTGAGAAGCACCAACCAGAGCAGGAGATGTGAAATTAGAATGGAGTACACATGCTTACAACCTTAGATTATGCTATTTTAGGGTGACTAGCACCAGCCAGAGTAGGCTAGCCCAGTCTAGTGTAGGTCCCACCCCAAAAGAGTCTACCTTGGCGTTGGTGGGTGGGCTTAAAATCTTCTTGGCCAAGATGTTTTACTGTTGGCCAACTGGATTAACCAAAGGACTCTGTACCAACAAAAGAATAAAAAACGCCTAACTTTACGCAGAATGACTAACCCAATATGAATAATACACAGCTAGCAGGCACCAAACCCAGGGTACCAGGAAAGGAGTTTTAACAATGGAGAGATCAGTGAGAGAAGGGGGGTGTGGTGTTGGGAGAAAGGTAAAGGTTAGGCATGGGGAGGTTTAGCACTGAGGGAAGGTTAAGGTTAGGAATTAATATGGGGTTGGTTGTCACGTACATCAAAATTGTATAACTAGATGGTGCTAGACCCTTACGCCATACAGTCTCACATGGGTTGCGATTCATCATCTCAGGTGGATATAAAGCCTTAGTGCAGGTAAGTCATAGAATGCTGAAGTTGTTATATTGTCTCCTTTAGATTGTAAGCTCACAAAGGGCAGGGCCCTCACTTTTGTTAAGTTGAGAAATTCTGTATTTTGTTTTGTAACTCTGTACACTTGTCACATTTAACTTTTTAGCCAGACATGCAGGGTGTAAGAGGTACGCACAAAAATATAGTCTCAGGTGGGCATGCGGTACTCTTTGCTGCTTATCCCGTCTGCACATTTGTAGAACTATAAAGTGGGGAATGAGAATCTTCCTGCTTTATGGAGGATGGATAAGCAGTACCCGGTCACTCTGCATTGGCACACAATCAAAAGAAAGGTAAAGCACTTATCCCTCACAAAAAAGGAATGTAAACTGCAGCTCTTACTTCCTTAAAAAAAAAAGAAAAAAGGGCCCTTCAAAAAAAAAAAAAAAGAAGGGAAGTGCAGCCTTTTAAAATTCTGTATTTTGTTTTGTAACTCTGTACACTTGTCACATTTAACTTTTTAGCCAGACATGCAGGGTGTAAGAGGTACGCACAAAAATATAGTCTCAGGTGGGCATGCGGTACTCTTCGCTGCCTATCCCGTCTGTGCATTTGTACAACTGTACAGTGGGAAATGAGGGGCTACCTGCTTTATGGAGGATAGATGAGCAGTACCTGATCGCTCTGTATGAATAGGTAGGGTTTTTTTTGTTACATACACTGACTCCTACCACAGACTGATATATGCTAACTACTAACTAATACTGACCTGATGCTTTGACATGCAAAATGTGACACACACTAACTCTTATGCGCTATTTAGAATTATGTACCTGAACTAAAACTACATGGACTGTAGTTTAGGAATAACCACATAGATGACATTAGGATTAGATTAGGCTTACTCGCTTATACTTATCCTATATACTAATCGATGGATGGTAGTATGCATGGACTTGACGCAACAGTAGAACAGGGTACCTTGGTGAGAAGCACCAACCAGAGCAGGAGATGTGAAATTAGAATGGAGTACACATGCTTACAACCTTAGATTATGCTATTTTAGGGTGACTAGCACCAGCCAGAGTAGGCTAGCCCAGTGTAGTGTAGGTCCCACCCCAAAAGAGTCTACCTTGGCGTTGGTGGGTGGGCTTAAAATCTTCTTGGCCAAGATGTTTTACTGTTGGCCAACTGGATTAACCAAAGGACTCTGTACCAACAAAAGAATAAAAAACGCCTAACTTTACGCAGAATGACTAACCCAATATGAATAATACACAGCTAGCAGGCACCAAACCCAGGGTACCAGGAAAGGAGTTTTAACAGTGGAGAGATCAGTGAGAGAAGGGGGGTGTGGTGTTGGGAGAAAGGTAAAGGTTAGGCATGGGGAGGTTTAGCACTGAGGGAAGGTTAAGGTTAGGAATTAATATGGGGTTGGTTGTCACGTACATCAAAATTGTATAACTAGATGGTGCTAGACCCTTACGCCATACAGTCTCACATGGGTTGCGATTCATCATCTCAGGTGGATATAAAGCCTTAGTGCAGGTAAGTCATAGAATGCTGAAGTTGTTATATTGTCTCCTTTAGATTGTAAGCTCACAAAGGGCAGGGCCCTCACTTTTGTTAAGTTGAGAAATTCTGTATTTTGTTTTGTAACTCTGTACACTTGTCACATTTAACTTTTTAGCCAGACATGCAGGGTGTAAGAGGTACGCACAAAAATATAGTCTCAGGTGGGCATGCGGTACTCTTTGCTGCTTATCCCGTCTGCACATTTGTAGAACTATAAAGTGGGGAATGAGAATCTTCCTGCTTTATGGAGGATGGATAAGCAGTACCCGGTCACTCTGCATTGGCACACAATCAAAAGAAAGGTAAAGCACTTATCCCTCACAAAAAAATGGAATGTAAACTGCAGCTCTTACTTCCTTAAAAAAAAGAAAAAAGGGCCCTTTAAAAAAAAAAAAAAGAAGGGAAGTGCAGCCTTTTAAATTTCTGTATTTTGTTTTGTAAATCTGTACACTTGTCACATTTAACTTTTTATCCAGACATGCAGGGTGTAAGAGGTACGCACAAAAATATAGTCTCAGGTGGGCATGCGGTACTCTTCACTGCTTATCCCGTCTGCGCATTTGTAGAACTGTAAAGTGTTGAATGCGATTCATCATCTCAGGTGGATATAAAGCCATAGTGCAGGTAAGTCATAGAATGCTGAAGTTGTTATATTGTCTCCTTTAGATTGTAAGCTCACAAAGGGCAGGGCCCTCACTTTTGTAAAGTTGAGAAATTCTGTATTTTGTTTTGTAACTCTGTACACTTGTCACATTTAACTTTTTAGCCAGACATGCAGGGTGTAAGAGGTACGCACAAAAATATAGTCTCAGGTGGGCATGCGGTACTCTTCACTGCTTATCCTATCTGCGCATTTGTAGAACTGTAAAGTGGGTAGTGAGAACCTTCCTGCTTTATGGAGGATGGATAAGCAGTACCCGGTCACTCTGCATTGGCACACAATCAAAAGAAAGGTAAAGCACTTATCCCTCACAAAAAAAGGAATGTAAACTGCAGCTCTTACTTCCATTAAAAAAAATAAAAAGGGCCCTTTAAAAAAAAAAAAAAAAAAGAAGGGAAGTGCAGCCTTTTAAAATTCTGTATTTTGTTTTGTAACTCTGTACACTTGTCACATTTAACTTTTTAGCCAGACATGCAGGGTGTAAGAGGTACGCACAAAAATATAGTATCAGGTGGGCATGCGGTACTCTTTGCTGCTTATCCCGTCTGCACATTTGTAGAACTATAAAGTGGGGGATGAGAATCTTCCTGCTTTCTGGAGGATGGATAAGCAGTACCCGGTCACTCTGCATTGGCACACAATCAAAAGAAAGGTAAAGCACTTATCCATCACAAAAAATGGAATGTAAACTGCAGCTCTTACTTCCTTAAAAAAAAGAAAAAAGGGCCCTTTAAAAAAAAAAAAAAGAAAAAAAAGAAGGGGAGTGCAGCCTTTTAAAATTCTGTATTTTGTTTTGTAACTCTGTACACTTGTCACATTTAACTTTTTAGCCAGACATGCAGGGTGTAAGAGGTACGCACAAAAATATAGTCTCAGGTGGGCATGCGGTACTCTTTGCTGCTTATCCCGTCTGCACATTTGTAGAACTATAAAGTGGGGAATGAGAATCTTCCTGCTTTATGGAGGATGGATAAGCAGTACCCGGTCACTCTGCATTGGCACACAATCAAAAGAAAGGTAAAGCACTTATCCCTCACAAAAAAGGAATGTAAACTGCAGCTCTTACTTCCTTAAAAAAAAAAAGAAAAAAGGGCCCTTTAAAAAAAAAAAAAAAAAAAAGAAGGGAAGTGCAGCCTTTTAAAATTCTGTATTTTGTTTTGTAACTCTGTACACTTGTCACATTTAACTTTTTAGCCAGACATGCAGGGTGTAAGAGGTACGCACAAAAATATAGTCTCAGGTGGGCATGCGGTACTCTTCACTGCTTATTACGTCTGCAATTTTGTAGAACTATAAAGTGGGGGATGAGAATCTTCCTGCTTTATGGAGGATGGATAAGCAGTACTCGGTCACTCTGCACTGGCACACAATCAAAAGAAAGGTACAGCACTTATCCCTCACAAAAAAAGGAATGTAAACTGCAGCTCTTACTTCCTTAAAAAAAAGAAAAAAGGGTTCTTTAAAAAAAAAAAAAAAAAAAAAAAAAGAAGGGAAGTGCAGCCTTTTAAAATTCTGTATTTTGTTTTGTAACTCTGTACACTTGTCACATTTAACTTTTTAGCCAGACATGCAGGGTGTAAAAGGTACGCACAAAAATATAGTCTCAGGTGGGCATGCGGTACTCTTTGCTGCTTATCCCGTCTGCACATTTGTAGAACTATAAAGTGGGGAATGAGAATCTTCCTGCTTTATGGAGGATGGATAAGCAGTACCCGGTCACTCTGCATTGGCACACAATCAAAAGAAAGGTAAAGCACTTATCCATCACAAAAAAATGGAATGTAAACTGCAGCTCTTACTTCCTTAAAAAAAAGAAAAAAGGGCCCTTTAAAAAAAAAAAAATGAAGGGAAGTGCAGCCTTTTAAAATTCTGTATTTTGTTTTGTAACTCTGTACACTTGTCACATTTAACTTTTTAGCCAGACATGCAGGGTGTAAGAGGTACGCACAAAAATATAGTCTCAGGTGGGCATGCGGTACTCTTCGCTGCTTATCCCGTCTGCGCATTTGTAGAACTGTAAAGTGTTGAATGCGATTCATCATCTCAGGTGGATATAAAGCCGTAGTGCAGGTAAGTCATAGGTAGAGATGTCGCGAACCTCCGATTTTCGGTTCGCGAACCGGGTTCGCGAACTTCCGCACAAGGTTCGGTTCGCGGAAAAATTCACGAACCGCAATAGACTTCAATGGGGAGGTGAACTTTGAAAAATAGAAAAAATTATGCTGGCCACAAAAGTGATGGGAAAGATGTTTCAAGGGGTCTAACACCTGGAGGGGGGCATGGCGGAGTGGGATACATGCCAAAAGTCCTGGGGAAAAATCTGGATGTGACGCAAAGCAGCGTTTTAAGGGCAGAAATCACATTGAATGCTAAATTGCAGGCCTAATGTGCTTTCAAACATCTTGCATGTGTATACATCAAACAGGGAGTGTAATTAGAGTACTGCTTCACACTGACACACCAAACTCACTGTGTAACGCACCGCAAACAGCTGTTTGTGTAGTGACGGCCATGCTGGACTACTGCGCAACATGGCGTGATTGCTCTTCCTCACTCAGTGATGTCAGGTAATGTGTGACTTCCTTCTCAACTTTCCATGGCATTGTTAAAAAGCTTACGTTTTGTTTTTAATTTACATTTTCTACTTGCTGTGTACTTGTTCAGTACCGCTACAATGAGAATCCTGTGGAGGCGGGCAAGTCTGCCATTGTGACCCCGGGTAATGGCCGGGGAATGAGAGGTTTGAATCTGGTGTGGAGCCTGAGCAATGGCTACCACTACACATCCAAGGAGGGCAGCGGGCAGGCATGCACGCCCGCCCGCCCCGAGGTAGTGACCAAAAATAACAATACAGGAGAAGGACTTTCGAGGCCCTGCTGTGTATTTGAAATGAATGTACTTTAAATCCTTTAACGAGAACCAGTTATGGCGGGCAAAGATGACACCACATTCCTTTCACGAGAATCATATGGAGGCGGGCAAGTCTGTCATTTGTGACCCCGGGTAATGGCCGGGGAATGAGGGATGGTATCCGGTGTGGAGCCTGAGAAACGGCTACCACCACACATCCAAGGAGGGCAGCAGGTAGGCATGCACGCCCGCCCCGAGGTAGTGACCAAAAATAACAATACAGGAGGCGGACTTTCGAGGCCCTGCTGTGTATTTGAAATGAATGTACTTTAAATCCTTTAACGAGAACCAGTTATGGCGGGCAAAGATGACACCACATTCCTTTCACGAGAATCATATGGAGGCGGGCAAGTCTGTCATTTGTGACCCCGGGTAATGGCCGGGAAATGAGGGATGGAATCCGGTGTGGAGCCTGAGAAACGGCTACCACTACACATCCAAGGAGGGCAGCAGGTAGGCATGCACGCCCGCCCCGAGGTAGTGACCAAAAATAACAATACAGGAGGCGGACTTTCGAGGCCCTGCTGTGTATTTGAAATGAATTAACTTTAAATCCTTTAACGGGAATCCGTTATGGAGGGCAAGTCTGCCATTGTCACCGCGGGGAATGAAGGTTGGATTGCGGCCCGAAGTGGGAGCCTGCTGAGACCCATGCTGTAGCTGCCCTGACCGTGCTTTGCAGACCAGGCATCTGTGGTCAGATGGACCCTTGAGCCAGCGGAAGACAAACCAAGTCGAAAGCATTTGCCAAGAATGTTTTACGGAGGGCAAGTTTTTTTGCCCTTTTTTTAAATTTTTTGAAAATGATAGATGGTTGTATTTTTAAATTGTTTGAAAGTTTAGATGGTTGTATTTTTAAATTGTTTAAAAGTGTATCCATTCTTCCTCCCTCCAGCCACGAACAATACCATGGGAACGTGGAGCAGCAGAAGCCCCCTGTGATGGCTGCCACGGTTGTTCTCCACTGCTTGTCTTTTGAGGGGTGCTTCTTTTCCTCAGGTGTTCTTGCCATAGCTGTTTGTGCCTTCTCTCCAGGTGCCTTCATAAAGCACTTGTCCCTACGTGAGAGTTGGGCTTTCCACGGCTCAATTTTTGCTGGCAGAGACAACAGATGGCTTTGCTCCGATCTGAGACACACACGTGAAAAAATTTCCAAACCGCTGAGCCCCCCTGGGGTGATGGCGCTACGGTGGCATCAGCAGCAGCTGACGTTGAAGGGCATGTGTGCTCCCTGGCCATAGCTGGCGATACATGGCACCGGACACTGCCCCCAGCTGATTCTGAGGACGAGCTCCCTCTGCTTCTATCATGGAGTCGTCTCCTCCTACTCCTCTCTGACTCCTCCTCTGAACTGTCCCCCTGGTCATCTCCTCTACCGGGAACATATGTGGTATCCGTATAATCATCATCATAATCCTCCTGGCCAGCTGCGCTTTCCTCAGACACCTCCTCAAGTGCACCAACTTCAGGTGGTCCACCATCATCCCCATCCACACACGTTACGTCCATACTATCGCCACCTAACTCAGACATATGAGGTGGTGTACCTGCGCCTTCTTGTTGTTGTTGCAGTAGTGGCTGGGAATCAGTGATTTCACCACCACCACCAAATAACTCCTGCGAAGTGTCAAATGCAGCGGATGTGGTGCTTGCTGTAGCGCTGGTGGCTGCGGGAGATGAGGTGTTCTGTGTTAAATATTCAATCACCTCCTCACGATTTTGGGAAGTGATGGCACGTGCCTTCTTCTGAGCACTGTATTTTGGGGCAGGTCCGCATGAAATCACAGCAACACCACCTCGCACAGCCACAGACCTGCCGGTGCCTGGTGGCCTTCCTCTGGGTCTGCCTCTACCTCTTCCTCTACCTGGTTTGTCCATTTTGTCCATCTCGGGGGTATGCTAGCTATATGCAGTGAGGTGGGTTCTCACTCAACACAACAGGTAGTTAGATGCAGTGAGCTGGGTTCACTCAACAGTAAAGGTACTTAAGATGCAGTGAGGTGGGTTCTCACTCAACACAACAGGTAGTTAGATGCAGTGAGGTGGCCAGGTGGGTTCACACTCAACACAACAGGTAGTTAGATGCAGTGAGCTGGGTTCACTCAACAGTAAAGGTACTTAAGATGCAGTGAGGTGGGTTCTCACTCAACACAACAGGTAGTTAGATGCAGTGAGGTGGCCAGGTGGGTTCACACTCAACACAACAGGTAATTAGATGCAGTGAGCTGGGTTCACTCAACACAAGGCTAGGTATATGCAGTGATGAGGTGGGTTAAGTAAACACAACAGGTACTGGGTTGTTAGATGCAGTGAGCTGGGTTCACTCAACAGTAAAGGTACTTAAGATGCAGTGAGGTGGGTTCTCACTCAACACAACAGGTAGTTAGATGCAGTGAGGTGGCCAGGTGGGTTCACACTCAACACAACAGGTAATTAGATGCAGTGAGCTGGGTTCACTCAACACAAGGCTAGGTTTATGCAGTGATGAGGTGGGTTAAGTAAATACAACAGGTACTGGGTAGTTAGATGCAGTGAGCTGGGTTCACTCAACAGTAAAGGTACTTAAGATGCAGTGAGGTGGGTTCTCACTCAACACAACAGGTAGTTAGATGCAGTGAGGTGGCCAGGTGGGTTCACACTCAACACAACAGGTAATTAGATGCAGTGAGCTGGGTTCACTCAACACAAGGCTAGGTATATGCAGTGATGAGGTGGGTTAAGTAAACACAACAGGTACTGGGTAGTTAGATGCAGTGAGCTGGGTTCACTCAACAGTAAAGGTACTTAAGATGCAGTGAGGTAGGTTCTCACTCAACACAACAGGTAGTTAGATGCAGTAAGGTGGCCAGGTGGGTTCACACTCAACACAACAGGTAGTTAGATGCAGTGAGCTGGGTTCACTCAACAGTAAAGGTACTTAAGATGCAGTGAGGTGGGTTCTCACTCAACACAACAGGTAGTTAGATGCAGTGAGGTGGCCAGGTGGGTTCACACTCAACACAACAGGTAACTAGATGCAGTGAGCTGTGTTCACTCAACACAAGGCTAGGTATATGCAGTGATGAGGTGGGTTAAGTAAACACAACAGGTACTGGGTAGTTAGATGCAGTGAGCTGGGTTCACTCAAAAGTAAAGGTACTTAAGATGCAGTGAGGTGGGTTCTCACTCAACACAACAGGTAGTTAGATGCAGTGAGGTGGCCAGGTGGGTTCACACTCAACACAACAGGTAGTTAGATGCAGTGAGCTGGGTTTACTCAACAGTAAAGGTACTAAAGATGCAGTGAGGTGGGTTCTCACTCAACACAACAGGTAGTTAGATGCAGTGAGGTGGCCAGGTGGGTTCACACTCAACACAACAGGTAGTTAGATGCAGTGAGCTGGGTTCACTCAACACCACGCTAGGTATATGCACTGATGATGTGGGTTAAGTAAACACAACAGGTACTGGGTAGTTAGATGCAGTGAGCTGGGTTCACTGAACAGTATACAGTAAAGGTACTTAAGATGCAGTGAGGTGGGTTCTCACTCAACACAACAGGTAGTTAGACTTAGATGCAGTGAGCTGGGTTCACTCAACACAACGCTAGGTATATGCAGTGATGAGGTGGGTTAAGTAAACACAACAGGTACTGGGTAGTTAGATGCAGTGAGCTGGGTTCACTCAACACAAAGCTAGGTATATGCAGTGATGAGGTGGGTTAAGTAAACACAACAGGTATTGGGGTATATGCAGTACTGGGTAGTACAATGTGCAGTGTAATATCCACCTTTTGCTCCGGCACCAGCAAACTCATCAGCAGGAGTTTGCAAACATGACTCTTCACACAGCAAGCAGGAGATAGACTTTTCTCAGGCTTCTTCAATGTTTACGGAGTTTATTCAGAAAACAGATATACAGATAGATACAGTTCATCTTATCCTAGCAAGCAAAGCAGATCTTCATGTTTCTTGGCGTTACCGCTCTTGCCTAACCCCCTGTGGTGGTTAGTCAGGTATTCTTATATCTACTCTATGTTACCCTAGACTACCTATGTACAGCATACATTATATCCGATTACAGAAAGGAAGAACATGCTTAGAGAAATAATTGGGTTCCAGTCAGTATTGAAGCATAGCAGGAATCAGAGAGAGAGCGCCCCCCTTTCCAGCTCGTCCGGCTATTAATACCGACTAGGAAAGAGTTAAACGTGACATCATATTCGCCACCCCCTAGGCCAGATTATTGGTGGACACACTCGTGGTGTCATCATACACACATACTCGATTAATAATCAATGAGGCATTTGACCCATATGCAGGAACGTGGATGTTTAGTAAATATGGCCAATGTTTTCTGTTCCTGTGGTGTAGTGTTGAGGTCAGAGTAATCCGATGGCCTTCTTTTAGGAACATGTTCTCAGTATCTGCGTGTATCCTCTGCTACACGCAGACCCTGAGATGCCTCTGCCTGCGTCACACAACCTCTATTGATTTTAAAGGCATACACTGCGGACAAGCCTTTTACATAAACTCAGGTCAAGTAACTGAGGCCTACTTAAATTATAACAATCCCCCCTAAAACGGCTTGACCCGCAGATCCCAGCGTCTGAACCTCCCAGTACCTGGTTTCTTTCTTTTATGTTTCACTTTTCAATGTTCATGCTCACACAACTTCTCTGCTCTCGGTGGTTACCCCTGGACGAGAGAGAGCACGACCTCTTGGTCTTCCTGTAACCAGGCTCTCTGGGGAGGCCCTTCTTCTAAGTCCCTCTATACCACATGCTCAGCATTTGCGTCACTTACGTATCACTCACAAACTTGCATGACCACAGAAAAGTGAAACTCGTTTGTTTGTTACTCAATGGAGCAGTGCCAGGTGCCTTCTAAAAGAGCGCCTTTATACAATCAGCTCCGTCACAGGTACTACTAAACCTATACCCGTAACCCTGTATATCCCTTAATTTGAAAATATCGGTTCAGGAGATTGTTTATGAGGCACCAATCTCTGGACCAGGTTAATTTGTTTTACGTAATTTTAACACGCAACCTCACCTGGATAATGATGCCTAAAGTTGTCATCCCCATCCAGACGACCAGTGGGTGTAGGAAGAACTTTGGAACTGCAGAGGCCCAGTCCGAGTGTCCCTGGAACATCACCGGAACCTTTGTAGACCAGGTCAGACTGGAACTCACCTGCGCATTTTTGTGTTCTACCTCGTTAAGATCACCTGTATCATGGTGAAATCTTACCTCTAACTTAGTGTACTGTTTGTTTAACCTTTGTAACAAAATGTGGTCGTCTTGGATCAAACCCTGTTCCCCTTTGTCCCATGTCGTGTTGTCTTTCAGGACGGGAACTACCCGTGAAACTTTGCACTTTTAGAGTTCTCTTAACAATTTGAGAGACAACGTCATCCAACCTGGATGACTGGATCCATATGGGATCTCCGCTTCCACAATATGTTCCCCTTGGAAAATCTCCCTTATCGGAACAATTATGAGAATATACCTTGAATGTATCACTAGACCTTATGTAAAAAAACCAAACCTTTCCTTCAGCCATCGGAACTATCGGTTGGGCTTCAGGGTGGATCTTTTGAATGGTATCCTCGCATTCTGCGTTCTTGAGCCTGCAGGCTTCTTCACTAAATTTGACTTGCCCCGGCCAACGCAGGTACTTTTGCAAGAATTGCCCGCATGAGGACAACTCTACTTGCTTCACCTCCCCGTCTAGCACCAAAAAAGGTTGACCTCTCAGGTCCTGGTGTGAGACACGGGTTGAGGTGGGAACTAAGGAAGTGGCGGTGCCTAAAGGAATGTTGCACCGTTTCCATTTGTTCACCCAAACATCTCGGAGCTGCCATGCAAAAGATCCTTCTCCAGAAAAATTAATATACCTCCCCTTGTCCAATCTCTCGCTGACAAAATATGTCCCCAGCTGTCCTGATTGGACCTCTTCCCCCCTTATGTCCTGAGGCACAATATGTACCTGAGGTCGGGAAGACTGTACTCTCTGCAATTTTTCAATTAAGAGTACCTCTTCACTTATCCAACTATCATGAGGATAAGCTGCTGCATATGGACTGTGTAATATCGTCCCCTGTTGTGACCCGTGTGGGGTGAATGGGGTTCCCTGTGTTGGCGTTCCCTCCCCCGGGACCGCTCTCCCCACCCTCTTTGTCACCTGGAAATGTGGCTTGATCTCGATTTTTACTTCTTGTTTCGAGAACCACCAACCCTCGGCTATCCAGCTTTTACATGTGTATAGTTGTTTCAGAGGCACTCTCTGTTGGTAGCTCCAGAGTGTGATGTTGTCCCCTGCGTCTCTCTGGTAAGAGAATTGACGCCTCCTGCTCGTTCCTCTCCAATCTGGAACCATCTCACTCTGCATAACCAAGACAAGGTACCCCTGAATCACACACTCCACCTTTTGCATGTACCCATTGTACTGCAATGTACCTTTTAACAAACCTTTGGATCGGTGCATCGATTCTGGGAATGTGACATTCAATAGCAGGTTTACACTGCCGTTCACGTCACCCTTCCAGCACACCTGACCTTTCAGCCCTTTCACCCACATTGTGCCATGAAATTTGTTTTCTCCTGGCACAAGTGCTCTTTTCCTCCGTCCCTGCATGGTCCTTCTGTGCCAAGCGGAGGGAGGTGTGAAAGGATTAGTACCTTTGTCACCCAACATTAACATGCTTGGGCCTTGCATTCTCATTAACCCCTTATTATACATGAGAATGTCCTCTCTTCGTTCTCCTAGGACGGAATGGCAACCTAGGATCACCATCAGCACGGTACTCTTCATTATAAAAGCACCACCTTGGGAAAGAAAAACATTAGCACTTTGCATTATGCTTTGCTCAGACAGTTTTGCTAGTCTCTTTCTGATCTCCGAAATCTCGTGTTTTAGTCTCTTTCCAATTTCAGGAATCTCGTGTTTTAGTCTCTTTCCAATTTCAGGAATCTTGTGTTTCTCCCAGCTTAGATTGGCATCTGGAACCTTTCGCTTATCCGACTGACATCTCCAGCTTTGCTGCCAGCACTGCAGCTGTCTCAATTCCATATTGCCAAACACCTGAAATCGAAATACAAACAAATCAATTCTTATTAATAATTTGGGATTCGCCCTGCGGCTTTTACTCTTTACACTTTAAATTGATCAATATATATCGTAATTGATCTCGTTGCGTTATGGTTCTCATCTCATGAACTCTGTTTACTCTTTTTGGTAGATTGGAGTTACAACCTCTCTCCTACCTAAGTACTATCCTCAGTACTTACCTGTTTAAAATATGCTCCCGCGGACTTCACCTTTGGAAGCTCGCTTCACCTTTGGAAGCTCTCACCTCATTGCAGGCACCTTCCACATCCCCCCCTATCTGTCCATGCGCGGCCGTCGCATGCACAGATTACGGATGCCACACCTGTTGCTGCTTTGCAGGTGAGCCTGCAATGCACTTACTCATTTTCGCAGTAACTTATCTAGAACTTCATCGCGATACCAGCTCTGCTAGAAGTTACGTGTGTTGTACCCTCTGACCAATGTTTGCCGTGCCACTACCCCCAGACTTCACAAAAAAAAAAATGGCTGCCTCCCTGTAGGAAGGAGCACTTTGCACTTAAAATACACAGGGTACAGGGCTAAGCATACTAGCATCACATGCCTGTATGCAGATCCCTGACTGCCCACGTGGTCGGTAGTCCCATGGCAAACACCGTACTGATACACTGTCACTCTGTACATGGCAATTCTTTCATCTGTATAATTGCCCCATGAACTGCTACCAGTTCTGTTCTGTGCTAAACTGAATCAGAGCTGGAGAAAAGAAGAGAAAAATATATATATATTTATGACCAATCGGTGGGCGAGGAAAAACACGCTAACAGCCCAGCAATGACATCTTTGTCAATCTCTGGTCCTGTCCCTGACACAAACCCCCCCCCCCCCCGAAACAAACACTCTGCAGTCGCCGCGAGTACACCTGGATTGGTCAACTCCTTTCTTTCTCTCTTTTCCTTTCCCCCTCTCCAACTATGCACTGTCCCCCTATCTCTATGGGGAACACATGCTGCACCGCACTTTAAGGTGCCTCACTTAAAGGAATAATCCCATAAGCAACCCAGTACAGATACTTCCCTGATCTGCGCAGCACTTGCAAATCACTCCCTGGGGACTATCTGACTTATACGTGTTTTCCTAGCTGGGAAACACTTCCTATCGTGAGCCTGCAACTTGCTTGGCTCACGTATGCGGACACTCCCTGTGTCCAGACTTCTTCTGAGGAAATCATCTGGAAGCCAAGAAACTCAGTAGAATCTCTCTACTGTCCCCACTCTGGACCCCCCTCCCACCAGCTGCTTCCGTGCACGGCGCATTGTGCACAGCTGTGACATGGGACGTGGGATCCCCCCAGCACATCCTCCCCCCTGCCATCGGGGCGTGCCTATCAGTGGGCGCTTCCCGCCCCCTCCCCTCCTGATACATCATGCAGATGGGAGTGGCTTTCTCAGAAACCCGACGCCATGTTGAGTCATGGCATGCCAGCCAAGATGGCTGCTATCAATCTCCCGTAGCAACCGCTTAATCCTATACACATTAGGAGAAAACACAGTCAGAACATACATACAATGTATATGCACACTAAACATTTCAGCAGAAAAAGCTCTTCCCCAAGCTAAGCATACCGCTCTACACACTCTCGGATGGAAAAACATCCCAAAAGAGAAATACCAGAAATTCCACCGTGGAGTCTCCTATCTCTGAACCACAGACTCTACCCAGCAGATCATCTCCCGAACACCCCTGCTGACAAAAAAAGAAAAAAACTACGTCCGAGCCCCATACAGTAGCACCACCCACTATCTCAGCTGTCACTCTAACTGTTGCATACCTTCAAAGCGACCCAGGTACGTGGGCTGCGTGCATCTGTATAGCTCCCCGAGAAGAAAAAAAACATACTTCCAACAGCTAACACGTGCTTTAAACCCTTCTAAAAACGCACAGCTGTCTCCCTCTCACTTTTCTCACTACCAGTCTCCTCTCTCTTCCCCCTCCACTACTTGTAGAATGCCCCCCTCTTTTTATCTCTCCTGCGGGGACAGCTCCCCCACAGCTGGCCATCCTCCCATACTCTCGCTGTGAAACACAGGAGAAAGAGAGAGAGAAAAAAAAAACCTGAACTGTATGCAGCTGCCACTAGCATAACACGAGAGAAGAAAAAAAGCAGTAAGAACACACACTTGAAAAGGTACAGAAAACACTGCTGGAACAAACTGTCAACATGTAATACCAAACACTTGCATTAGAATTAAACAAATGAAACACTATACTTGCCAGTGTCTTGAGACGTTCTCCCCAAATGACCGTTCGTTACAGCATTGGTCAAGTTTTGCTCGCGAAGTTCTGGACCCCCCTCGGGCTACTGATTCCTTCGTTCAGCAGATCGACCACCACTACGGCACTTGCACCCCAAGCCGACGCCCGGGACAGCCCACGATCTGGATTCTGGCGTTAGGCATGTGTACAATCACACCTATATTATTCAGTACACGAACCTTCGCCACTGTAATTACTCGAACGTCATTCCGTGCGCCCGGCTTCCTCGCAGCCTGGCAGCACCACTTATCTCTTCTCGATAAGTTTCCAGCGAGCGTCTCAGCGTCTCCTCCGCTTGTTACTGTGGAAGTCCTGGAAAACTAGATAACAGACTGACATCTGGCCCGGTCCTTGCCTGCCTTTTCTGCTAGACAGCGCAGCTGGGTTCACGGCACCAATTGTAATATCCACCTTTTGCTCCGGCACCAGCAAACTCATCAGCAGGAGTTTGCAAACATGACTCTTCACACAGCAAGCAGGAGATAGACTTTTCTCAGGCTTCTTCAATGTTTACGGAGTTTATTCAGAAAACAGATATACAGATAGATACAGTTCATCTTATCCTAGCAAGCAAAGCAGATCTTCATGTTTCTTGGCGTTACCGCTCTTGCCTAACCCCCTGTGGTGGTTAGTCAGGTATTCTTATATCTACTCTATGTTACCCTAGACTACCTATGTACAGCATACATTATATCCGATTACAGAAAGGAAGAACATGCTTAGAGAAATAATTGGGTTCCAGTCAGTATTGAAGCATAGCAGGAATCAGAGAGAGAGCGCCCCCTTTTCCAGCTCGTCCGGCTATTAATACCGACTAGGAAAGAGTTAAACGTGACATCATATTCGCCACCCCCTAGACCAGATTATTGGTGGACACACTCGTGGTGTCATCATACACACATACTCGATTACTAATCAATGAGGCATTTGACCCATATGCAGGAACGTGGATGTTTAGTAAATATGGCCAATGTTTTCTGTTCCTGTGGTGTAGTGTTGAGGTCAGAGTAATCCGATGGCCTTCTTTTAGGAACATGTTCTCAGTATCTGCGTGTATCCTCTGCTACACTCAGACCCTGAGATGCCTCTGCCTGCATCACACAACCTCTATTGATTTTAAAGGCATACACTGCGGACAAGCCTTTTACATAAACTCAGGTCAAGTAACTGAGGCCTACTTAAATTATAACATGCAGCTCCCTGTCACACACACAGGCAGTCAGTCACTGAATGTGCTGGGCTGCTGGCAGTGGCACACACACTATCAATTAGCAAGGCTGTGCATGCAACAAAAGTGTCAGAAAAAAAAAATGTACAGGTTGAGCTCTGAAAAGAGCTGTTGCTGGGTGCTTTAAAAGCAATATTAATCAGTCAGGAACAAGCAAAGCAGCCTAGAACCTAACTAATCTGTCCCTAAGAGAAAAAGTCTGCAGCAGCTGTCCCTTTCCTCTCTCTAGCAGGCACACGAGTGACTGTAATGGCCGCCGGAGGCTGCCTTATATAAGGGGGGGGGTGAGGCTCCAGGGCTTACTGTAGCCTGAATGGCTACAATGTGCCTGCTGACTGTGATGCAGAGGGTCAGAGTTGACCCTCATAGTGCATTATGGGGCGAATCGAACTTCCGGAAAAGTTCGCCTGGCGCAGGCGAACGCTAACCCCCAATGTTCGCCTGGAACCGTTCGCCGGCGAACCGTTCGGTACACCTCTAGTCATAGGATGCTGAAGTTGTTATATTGTCTCCTTTAGATTGTAAGCTCACAAAGGGCAGGGCCCTCACTTTTGTAAAGTTGAGAAATTCTGTATTTTGTTTTGTAACTCTGTACACTTGTCACATTTAACTTTTTAGCCAGACATGCAGGGTGTAAGAGGTACGCACAAAAATATAGTCTCAGGTGGGCATGCGGTACTCTTTGCTGCTTATCCCGTCTGCACATTTGTAGAACTATAAAGTGGGGAATGAGAATCTTTTGCTTTATGGAGGATGGATAAGCAGTACCCGGTCACTCTGCATTGGCACACAATCAAAAGAAAGGTAAAGCACTTATCCCTCACAAAAAAAGAAATGTAAACTGCAGCTCTTACTTCCTTAAAAAAAAGAAAAAAGGGCCCTTAAAAAAAAAAATAAATTAAAAAAAAAAAAGGGAAGTGCAGCCTTTTAAAATTCTGTATTTTGTTTTGTAACTCTGTACACTTGTCACATTTAACTTTTTAGCCAGACATGCAGGGTGTAAGAGGTACGCACAAAAATATAGTCTCAGGTGGGCATGCGGTACTCTTCACTGCTTATTCCGTCTGCACTTTTGTAGAACTATAAAGTGGGGGATGAGAATCTTCCTGCTTTATGGAGGATGCATAAGCAGTACCCGGTCACTCTGCATTGGCACACAATCAAAAGAAAGGTAAGGCGCTTATCCCTCACATAAAATGGAATGTAAACTGCAGCTCTTACTTCCTTAAAAAAAAAGAAAAAAGGGCCCTTTAAAAAAACAAAAACGAAGGGAAGTGCAGCCTTTTAAAATTCTGTATTTTGTTTTGTAACTCTGTACACTTGTCACATTTAACTTTTTAGCCAGACATGCAGGGTGTAAGAGGTACGCACAAAAATATAGTCTCAGGTGGGCATGCGGTACTCTTTGCTGCTTATCCCGTCTGCACATTTGTAGAACTATAAAGTGGGGAATGAGAATCTTTTGCTTTATGGAGGATGGATAAGCAGTACCCGGTCACTCTGCATTGGCACACAATCAAAAGAAAGGTAAAGCACTTATCCCTCACAAAAAAAGAAATGTAAACTGCAGCTCTTACTTCCTTAAAAAAAAGAAAAAAGGGCCCTTAAAAAAAAAAAAAAATAAAAAAAAAAAAAGGGAAGTGCAGCCTTTTAAAATTCTGTATTTTGTTTTGTAACTCTGTACACTTGTCACATTTAACTGTTTAGCCAGACATGCAGGGTGTAAGAGGTACGCACAAAAATATAGTCTCAGGTGGGCATGCGGTACTCTTTGCTGCTTATCCCGTCTGCACATTTGTAGAACTATAAAGTGGGGGATGAGAATCTTTTGCTTTATGGAGGATGGATAAGCAGTACCCGGTCACTGTGCATTGGCACACAATCAAAAGAAAGGTAAAGCACTTATCCCTCACAAAAAAAGGAATGTAAACTGCAGCTCTTACTTCCTTAAAAAAAAGAAAAAAGGGCCCTTTAAAAAAAAAAGAAAAAAAAAAGAAGGGAAGTGCAGCCTTTTAAAATTCTGTATTTTGTTTTGTAACTCTGTACACTTGTCACATTTAACTTTTTAGCCAGACATGCAGGGTGTAAGAGGTACGCACAAAAATATAGTCTCAGGTGGGCATGCGGTACTCTTCACTGCTTATCCTGTCTGCGCATTTGTAGAACTATAAAGTGGGTAATGAGAACCTTCCTGCTTTATGGAGGATGGATAAGCAGTACCCTGTCACTCTGCATTGGCACACAATCAAAAGAAAGGTAAAGCACTTATCCCTCACAAAAAAAGGAATGTAAACTGCAGCTCTTACTTCCTTAAAAAAAAAAAAAGGGCCCTTTAAAAAAAAAAAAAAAAAGAAGGGAAGTGCAGCCTTTTCAAATTCTGTATTTTGTTTTGTAACTCTGTACACTTGTCACATTTAACTTTTTAGCCAGACATGCAGGGTGTAAGAGGTACGCACAAAAATATAGTCTCAGAGGGGCATGCGGTACTCTTCGCTGCTTATCCTGTCTGCGCATTTGTAGAACTGTAAAGTGGGTAATGAGAACCTTCCTGCTTTATGGAGGATGGATAAGCAGTACCCGGTCACTCTGCATTTGCACACAATCAAAAGAAAGGTAAAGCACTTATCCCTCACAAAAAAGGAATGTAAACTGCAGCTCTTACTTCCATTAAAAAAAAATAAAAAGAAAAAAGGTCCCTTTTAAAAAAAAAAAAAAAAAAAAGAAGGGAAGTGCAGCCTTTTAAAATTCTGTATTTTGTTTTGTAACTCTGTACACTTGTCACATTTAACTTTTTAGCCAGACATGCAGGGTGTAAGAGGTACGCACAAAAATATAGTCTCAGGTGGGCATGCGGTACTCTTCACTGCTTATCCTGTCTGCGCATTTGTAGAACTGTAAAGTGGGGGATGAGAACCTTCCTGCTTTATGGAGGATGGATAAGCAGTACCCGGTCACTCTGCATTGGCACACAATCAAAAGAAAGGTAAAGCACTTATCCCTCCCAAAAAAAAATGAATGTAAACTGCAGCTCTTACTTCCATTAAAAAAAATAAAAAGAAAAAAGGGCCCTTAAAAAAAAAAAAAGGGAAGTGTAGCCTTTTAAAATTCTGTATTTTGTTTTGTAACTCTGTACACTTGTCACATTTAACTTTTTAGCCAGACATGCAGGGTGTAAGAGGTACACACAAAAATATAGTCTCAGGTGGGCATGCGGTACTCTTTGCTGCTTATCCCGTCTGCACATTTGTAGAACTATAAAGTGGGGGATGAGAATCTTTTGCTTTATGGAGGATGGATAAGCAGTACCCGGTCACTCTGCATTGGCACACAATCAAAAGAAAGGTAAAGCACTTATCCCTCACAAAAAAAGAAATGTAAACTGCAGCTCTTACTTCCTTAAAAAAAAGAAAAAAGGGCCCTTTAAAAAAAAAAATAAAAAAAAAAAAGGGAAGTGCAGCCTTTTAAAATTCTGTATTTTGTTTTGTAACTCTGTACACTTGTCACATTTAACTTTTTAGCCAGACATGCAGGGTGTAAGAGGTACGCACAAAAATATAGTCTCAGGTGGGCATGCGGTACTCTTCACTGCTTATCCTGTCTGCACATTTGTAGAACTATAAAGTGGGTAATGAGAACCTTCCTGCTTTATGGAGGATGGATAAGCAGTACCCTGTCACTCTGCATTGGCACACAATCAAAAGAAAGGTAAAGCACTTATCCCTCACAAAAAAAGGAATGTAAACGGCAGCTCTTACTTCCTTAAAAAAAAAAAGGGCCCTTTAAAAAAAAAAAAAAAAAGAAGGGAAGTGCAGCCTTTTAAAATTCTGTATTTTGTTTTGTAACTCTGTACACTTGTCACATTTAACTTTTTAGCCAGACATGCAGGGTGTAAGAGGTACGCACAAAAATATAGTCTCAGGTGGGCATGCGGTACTCTTCACTGCTTATCCCGTCTGCACATTTGTAGAACTATAAAGTGGGGGATGAGAATCTTTTGCTTTATGGAGGATGGATAAGCAGTACCCGGTCACTCTGCATTGGCACACAATCAAAAGAAAGGTAAAGCACTTATCCCTCACAAAAAAAGGAATGTAAACTGCAGCTCTTACTTCCTTAAAAAAAAAAAAAAAAAAAGGGCCCTTAAAAAAAAAAAAAAGAAGGGAAGTGCAGCCTTTTAAAATTCTGTATTTTGTTTTGTAACTCTGTACACTTGTCACATTTAACTTTTTAGCCAGACATGCAGGGTGTAAGAGGTACGCACAAAAATATAGTCTCAGGTGGGCATGCGGTACTCTTCGCTGCTTATCCCGTCTGCGTATTTGTACAACTGTTCAGTGGGAAATGAGGGGCTACCTGCTTTATGGAGGATAGATGAGGAGTACCTGATCGCTCTGTATGAATAGGTAGGGTTTTTTTTTATTTGTTACATACACTGACTCCTACCACAGACTGATATATTCTAACTACTAACTAATACTGACCTGATGCTTTGACATGCAAAATGTGACACACACTAACTCTTATGCGCTATTTAGAATTATGTACCTGAACTAAAACTACATGGACTGTAGTTTAGGAATAACCACATAGATGAGATTAGGATTAGATCAGGCTTCCTCGCTTATACTTATCCTATATACTAATCGATGGATGGTAGTATGCATGGACTTGACGCAACACTAGAACAGGGTACCTTGGTGAAAAGCACCAACCAGAGCAGGAGATGTGAGATTAGAATGGAGGACACATGCTTACAACCTTAGATTATGCTATTTTAGGGTGACTAGCACCAGCCAGAGTAGGCTAGCCCAGTGTAGTGTAGGTCCCACCCCAAAAGAGTCTACCTTGGCGTTGGTGGGTGGGCTTAAAATCTTCTTGGCCAAGATGTTTTACTGTTGGCCAACTGGATTAACCAAAGGACTCTGTACCAACAAAAGAATAAAAAACGCCTAACTTTACGCAGAACGACTAACCCAATATGAATAATACACAGCTAGCAGGCACCAAACCCAGGGTACCAGGAAAGGAGTTTTAACAGTGGAGAGATCAGTGAGAGAAGGGGGGTGTGGTGTTGGGAGAAAGGTAAAGGTTAGGCATGGGAAAGCTTAGCATTGAGGGAAGGTTAAGGTTAGGAATTAATATGGGGTTGGTTGTCACGTACATCAAAATTGTATAACTAGATGGTGCTAGACCCTTACGCCATACAGTCTCACATGGGTTGCGATTCATCATCTCAGGTGGATATAAAGCCTTAGTGCAGGTAAGTCATAGAATGCTGACGTTGTTATATTGTCTCCTTTAGATTGTAAGCTCACAAAGGGCAGGGCCCTCACTTTTGTAAAGTTGAGAAATTCTGTATTTTGTTTTGTAACTCTGTACACTTGTCACATTTAACTTTTTAGCCAGACATGCAGGGTGTAAGAGGTACGCACAAAAATATAGTCTCAGGTGGGCATGTGGTACTCTTCACTGCTTATCCTGTCTGCGCATTTGTAGAACTGTAAAGTGGGTGTTGAGAACCTTCCTGCTTGATGGAGGATGGATAAGCAGTACCTGGTCACTCTGCATTGGCACACATTTAAAAGAAAGGTAAAGCACTTATCCCTCACAAAAAAAGGAATGTAAACTGCAGCTCTTGCTTCATTTAAAAAAAAGAAAAAAGCGCCCTTTAAAAAAAAAAAAGAAGGGAAGTGCAGCCTTTTAAAATTCTGTATTTTGTTTTGTAACTCTGTACACTTGTCACATTTAACTTTTTAGCCAGACATGCAGGGTGTAAGAGGTACGCACAAAAATATAGTCTCAGGTGGGCATGCGGTACTCTTCGCTGCTTATCCCGTCTGCGCATTTGTAGAACTGTAAAGTGTTGAATGCGATTCATCATCTCAGGTGGATATAAAGCCTTAGTGCAGGTAAGTCATAGGATGCTGAAGTTGTTATATTGTCTCCTTTAGATTGTAAGCTCACAAAGGGCAGGGCCCTCACTTTTGTAAAGTTGAGAAATTCTGTATTTTGTTTTGTAACTCTGTACACTTGTCACATTTAACTTTTTAGCCAGACATGCAGGGTGTAAGAGGTACGCACAAAAATATAGTCTCAGGTTGGCATGCGGTACTCTTCGCTGCTTATCCCGTCTGCGCATTTGTAGGACTGTAAAGTGGGGAATGAGAATCTACCTGCTTTATGGAGGATGGATAAGCAGTACCCGGTCACTCTGCATTGGCACACAATCAAAAGAAAGGTAAAGCACTTATCCCTCACAAAAAAAGGAATGTAAACTGCAGCTCTTACTTCCTTAAAAAAAAGAAAAAAAGGGCCCTTTAAAAAAAAAAAAAGGGAAGTGCAGCCTTTAAAATTCTGTATTTTGTTTTGTAACTCTGTACACTTGTCACATTTAACTTTTTAGCCAGACATGCAGGGTGTAAGAGGTACGCACAAAAATATAGTCTCAGGTGGGCATGCGGTACTCTTCGCTGCCTATTCCGTCTGTGCATTTGTACAACTGTACAGTGGGAAATGAGGGGCTACCTGCTTTATGGAGGATAAATGAGCAGTACCTGATAGCTCTGTATGAATAGGTAGGGGTTTTTTTTTGTTACATACACTGATTCCTACCACAGACTGATATATGCTAACTACTAACTAATACTGACCTGATGCTTTGACATGCAAAATGTGACACACACTAACTCTTATGCGCTATTTAGAATTATGTACCTGAACTAAAACTACATGGACTGTAGTTTAGGAATAACCACATAGATGAGATTAGAATTAGATCAGGCTTACTCGCTTATACTTATCCTATTTATCTGCAATATCTGCACCTCCAATCACTGATATTTATTGGCCATTGGCAGTGCCCAAATTACACAGTGGGCACTGCAGCCTATGCTGCACCCATTTTACCAAAATTACCTGCATCGGTACTGGGCTTGGTCATGATTGAGGACGTGGTAAACGTGGCTACCTAAATGTGATAAATTACTACACTTTTGCTTTAAAGGGAACCTGAAGCGAGAAGTATATGGAGGCTGCCATATTTGTTTCCTTTTAAACAATACCAGTTGCCTGACAGGCCTGCTGGTTTATTTGGCTGCGGTAGCGTTTGAATCACACCAGGAACAAGCATGCAGCTGATCTTGTCAGATATGGCAAAAATGTCAGAAACACCTGATGTGCTGCATGCATGTTCAGGGTCTATGCCTAAAAGTATTAGAGGCAGAGAATCAGCAGGACAGGCAAACAACTGGTATTGCTTGACCACTTCCCGACCGCCTAACGCACAGGGGCGGCCGGGAAGTGGAGCCTGCAAGGACCAGCTCACCCGTACGGAAGCGCCGGCGGGATGTTAACCCGACGATCGCCGCATACAAAGTGTATAATACACTTTGTAATGTTTACAAAGTGTATTATACAGGCTGCCTCCTGCCCTGGTGGTCCCGAGGGACCACCAGGGCAGGCTGCAGCCACCCTAGTCTGCACCAAGCACACTGATTTCCCCCCCCCCCCCTGCCCCCTGATCGCCCACAGCACCCCTCAGACCCCCCCCCCGCCCACCCCCCAGACCACTGTTTACACCCAATCACCCCCCTAATCACCCATCAATCACTCCCTGTCACTATCTGTCAACACTATTTTTTATTAGCCCCCCCCTGCCCCCTTCTCCCTCCTGATCACCCCCACCCCTCAGATTCTCCCCAGACCCCCCCCCATGTACTGTATGCATCTATCCCCCCTGATCACCTGTCAATCACCTGTCAATCACCCATCAATCACCCCCTGTCACTGCCACCCATCAATCAGCCCCGAACCTGCCCCTTGCGGGCAATCTGATCACCCACCCACACCAATAGATCGCCCGCAGATCCGACATCAGATCACCACCGAAGTGCAGTGTTTACATCTATTCTCTCCTCTAAACACCCACTAATTACCCATCAATCACCCATCAATCACCCCCTATCACCACCTGTCACTGTTACCCATCAGATCAGACCCTAATCTGCCCCTTGCGGGCACCCAATCACCCGCCTACACGCTCAGATTGCCCTCAGACCCCCCCTTATCAATTCGCCTGTGCATTATTTACATCTTTTCTTCCCTGTAATAACCCACTGATCACCTGTCAATCACCCATCAATCACCCCCTGTCACTGCCACCCATCAATCACCCCCTGTCACTGCCACCCATCAACCAGCCCCTAACCTGCCCCTTGCGGGCAATCTGATCACCCACCCACACCAATAGATCGCCCGCAGATCCGACATCAGATCACCTCCCAAGTGCAGTGTTTACATCTGTTCTCTCCTCCAAACACCCACTAATTACCCATCAATCACCCCCTGTCACTGCTACCCATCAGATTAGACCTCTATCTGCCCCTAGGGCACTCAATCACCCGCCCATACCCTCAGAACGCCCTTAGACCCCAGCCCTGATCACCTCGCCAGTGCATTGCTTGCATCTATTCCCCCCTCTAATCACACCTTGAGACACCCATCAATCACCTCCTGTCACCCCCTAGCACACCTACCCATCAGATCAGGCCCTAATTTGCCCCGTGTGGGCTCCTGATCACTGGGCCAAACCCTCAGATCCCCCTCAGACCCCCTTCCGATCACCTCCCCAGTGCATTGATTGCATCTATTTTCCCCTCTAACCACCCCCTGAGACACCCATCAATCACCTCCTGTCACCCCCTAGCACTCCTATCCATCAGATCAGGCCCAATACAACCTGTCATCTAAAAGGCCACCCTGCTTATGACCGGTTCCACAAAATTCGCCCCCTCATAGACCACCTGTCATCAAAATTTTCAGATGCTTATACCCCTGAACAGTCATTTTGAGACATTTGGTTTCCAGACTACTCACGGTTTTGGGCCCGTAAAATGCCAGGGCGGTATAGGAACCCCACAAGTGACCCCATTTTAGAAAAAAAGACACCCCAAGGTATTCTGTTAGGTGTATGACGAGTTCATAGAAGATTTTATT
Organism: Hyperolius riggenbachi; assembly: GCF_040937935.1. NCBI lineage: Eukaryota > Metazoa > Chordata > Amphibia > Anura > Hyperoliidae > Hyperolius > Hyperolius riggenbachi. Next base: position 375,195,940 of record NC_090650.1, read on the forward strand.
TTTTGTCAAAAGTTAGCGGAAATTGATTTTTTTGTTTTTTTTCACAAAGTGTCATTTTTCACTAACTTGTGACAAAAAATAAAATCTTCTATGAACTCACCATACTCCTAACGGAATACCTTGGGGTGTCTTCTTTCTAAAATGGGGTCACTTGTGGGGTTCCTATACTGCCCTGGCATTTTAGGGGCCCTAAACCGTGAGGAGTAGTCTACAAAACAAATGCCTCAAAATGACCTGTGAATAGGACGTTGGGCCCCTTATCGCACCTAGGCTGCAAAAAAGTGTCACACATGTGGTATCGCCGTACTCAGGAGAAGTAGTATAATGTGTTTTGGGGTGTATTTTTACACATACCCATGCTGGGTGGGAGAAATCTCTCTGTAAATGGACAATTGTGTGTAAAAAAAAAATCAAAAGATTGTCATTTACAGAGATATTTCTCCCACCCAGCATGGGTATGTTTAAAAATACACCACAAAACACATTATACTACTTCTCCTGAGTACGGCGGTACCACATGTGTGGCACTTTTTTACACCATAAGTGCGCTAAGGGGCCCAGAGTCCAATGAGTACCTTTAGGATTTCACAGGTCATTTTGCGGCATTTGATTTCCAGACTACTCCTCATGGTTTAGGGCCCCTAAAATGCCAGGGCAGTATAGGAACCCCACAAATGACCCCATTTTAGAAAGAAGACACCCCAAGGTATTCTGTTAGGACTATGGTGAGTTCATAGAAGATTTTATTTTTTGTCACAAGTTAGCGGAAAGTGACACTTTGTTAAAAAAATCAATACAAATCAATTTTCCGCTAACTTGTGACAGGAGTATGGTGAGTTCATAGAAGATTTTATTTTTTGTCACAAGTTAGCGGAAAATTGATTTGTATTGATTTTTTTAACAAAGTGTCACTTTCCGCTAACTTGTGACAAAAAATAAAATCTTCTATGAACTCACCATAGTCCTAACAGAATACCTTGGGGTGTCTTCTTTCTAAAATGGGGTCATTTGCAGGGTTCCTATACTGCCCTGGCATTTTAGGGGCCCTAAACCGTGAGGAGTAGTCTGGAAATCAAATTCCGCAAAATGACCTGTGAAATCCTAAAGGTATTTTTCCCACCCAGCATGGGTATGTGTAAAAATACACCTCAAAACACATTGTACTACTTCTCCTGAGTACGGCAATACCACATGTGTGGCACTTTTTTGCAGCCTAACTGCGCTAAGGGGTCCAAAGTCCAATGAGCACCTTTAGGCTTTACAGGGGTGCTTACAATTAGGCACCCCCCAAAATGCCAGGACAGTAAACACACCCCACAAATGACCCCATTTTGGAAAGTAGACACTTCAAGGTTTTCAGAGAGGGGCATGGTGAGTCCGTGGCAGATTTCATTTTTTTTTGTCGTAAGTTAGAAGAAATGGAAAAAAATTTTTTTGTCACAAAGTGTCATTTTCCGCTTACTTGTGACAAACAATATAATCTTCTATGAACTCACTATGCCTCTCAGTGAATACTTTAGGATGTCTTCTTTCCAAAATAGGGTCATTTGGGGGGTATTTATACTATCCTGGAATTCTAGCCCCTCATGAAACATGACAGGGGGTCAGAAAAGTCATAGATGCTTGAAAATGGGAAAATTCACTTTTTGCACCATAGTTTGTAAATGCTATAACTTTTACCCAAGCCAATAAATATAGGCTGAATGGGTTTTTTTTCATCAAAAACATGTTTGTCCACATTTTTCACGCTGCATGTAGAGTTGGGCCGAACGGTTCGCCTGCGAACGGTTCCATGTGAACTTCAGTGGTTCGCGTTCGCGTCCCGCAGGCGAACTTTTGCGGAAGTTCGGTTTCGCCCCATAATGCACCATGAGGGTCAACTTTGACCCTCTACATCACAGTCAGCAGGCCCAGTGTAGCCAATTAGGCTACACTAGCCCCTGGAGCCACTCCCCCCCTAATAAAAGGCAGGCAGCGGCGGCCATTACGCTCACTCGTGTGCCTGCGTTAGTGAGAGTAGGGCGAGCTGCTGCAGACTGTCTCTCATAGGGAAAGATTAGTTAGGCTTAGCTTGTTCCTGGCTGCATACCTGTTCTGTTCAGTGAGCCCACCATACCTTTTCTGTTCAGTGAGCCCACTGGATACCTGCATACCTGTTCAGTGAACCTGCCACTGCATACCTGTTCAGTGAACCTGCCACTGCATACCTGTTCAGTGAACCCACCACTGCATACCTGTTCAGTGAACCTGCCACTGCATACCTGTTCTGTGAACCCACCACTGCATACCTGTTCTGTTCAGTGAACCCGCCACTGTATACCTGTTCTGTTCAGTGAACCCACCACTGTATACCTGTTCTGTTCAGTGAACCCGCCACTGTATACCTGTTCAGTGAACCTGCCACTGCATACCTGTACTGTGAACCCACCACTGCATACCTGTTCAGTGAACCCGCCACTGCATACCTGTTCAGTGAACCTGCCACTGCATACCTGTTCTGTGAACCCACCACTGCATACCTGTTCAGTGAACCCACCACTGTATACCTGTTCTGTTCTGTGAACCCACCACTGCATACCTGTTCTGTTCAGTGAACCCGCCACTGCATACCTGTTCTGTTCAGTGAACCCGCCACTGCATACCTGTTCTGTTCAGTGAACCCACCACTGTATACCTGTTCTGTTCAGTGAACCTGCCACTGTATACCTGTTCTGTTCAGTGAACCCACCACTGTATACCTGTTCTGTTCAGTGAACCCGCCACTGTATACCTGTTCATTGAACCTGCCACTGCATACCTGTTCTGTGAACCCACCACTGCATACCTGTTCTGTTCAGTGAACCCGCCACTGCATACCTGTTCTGTTCAGTGAACCCGCCACTGCATACCTGTTCTGTTCAGTGAACCCGCCACTGTATACCTGTTCTGTTCAGTGAACCCGCCACTGTATACCTGTTCTATAATAAGGTCGTTGCCTCATTGTGGTCAGACCAAATTTGATCAGCTGGACAGTCACTGTTCTGTCATTCAGCTACATCAGCCAGGCGACCATATGGGCTGTAAAGCCACCAAAACCTGCACTCTCGCCATGGTGCGCACCAGTCCAGCACGGCCCTCATTACACAAACAGCTGTTTGCGGTGCGTTACACGGTGAGTTTAGTGTGTCAGTGTGAAGCAGTACCTTAATTACACTACCTGATTGATGTATATGTTACGGCCAGAACCCGAAGTCTGGCCACTTCGGGTTCTGGCCGGTCAGAATGCGAAGTGGCCGCCTGATGCGGCCAATATGCAAAATGCTCCTCAGTTTCGGACTTTGGCCGGCCAGACCGCGTTGTAACTAAATGTGGCCGGCCAAGTCCCGAAGCTCACCTCTCTACAAGTGTCCCGCTGTCCCTGCTCACTCAGTTCTGCACTGTCTGCGTGCAAGGACCCTGAGCTGCCTATATGCTGCCGGCTGCTTTTCTCCTCCACTGAAGAGTTAGTGAAGCAGGGGGGATTGGTGTGTGTGACGTTGAAATGTTGACCCACTGTCCCTGCTCAGCTCTCCTAAAAAAATCCGCCGTGTCCCTGTTGTGCCAGCAGCCAGGTCCCATGAGGGAAAGGACCCGAGGCTGCCTTTCATCCGAAGGACCCTGAGCTGCTAAATGCTGCTCCGATGACATAACCTAGGCTGCTTTCTCCTCCTTTTTTCCGGGCTGTCACACAGAGATGTCACACAGAGGTCACACTCCACGAGGTGACAAGAGGTGACACAGGACCTGAGAGCATCACCGTGTTGTAAATTATCCTCAACAGAAGTATTGCTTTGCTACTGTGGCTGTGACTCTGGCAGGATCCTGGCTATTATCACTCACTGGAGCAAAGAGATGTGGCTGTGATAGGTGAGGTAGAGAAAGGCAATGTGTGAAAAACAAAGCACAGACTTCATATTTACTGTTCCAAGCGAGATTGGAGTATATTTCAGCCATCAAGCATGTTCTCCTGTCCGCACATTTCAGACGTCTACCTGAGCAATTCACAGCCAACAGCTCATTAAAGAGGACCTGAACTCTTGCACAGGACAGAAGGAAGAAATAGAGAAATGCACCCTGTATTTATTTAGAGAGTTTAGCATGTCTAATTCACCCTCATCTGTGACTAAGCACAAGTGTAATTTGGTCTCTCAGACATGTCAGCTGGCTGCCATGGCAGAGCAGCTAATTAATAAACACAGGATGTTAACAGAATGTCTAATTCCATGAAAGCAGGAGGTAGACAAACTGCAGATTGCAGGATTTGTATCAGCTGTAACAAAGAAATGTTTTTTTCTGTAAAGGGTATTATGCTGTTGTGTATCTTTCAGAGCAGAGAAGAAGTTCTGAATGCCATTCATGGTGCTGGACAGAATCTGGGATGTTCTGGGATTTGTGCATTTTGGACTTTGGCCGACTGACTTTGGCCATTTTGCAAACTGGCCGGCCAATGTCAGAAATTTCCAGCATTTTGGACTTTGGCCGACGTCAAATCGGCCAGTTCTAGAAATGGCCGGCCAATTCCCACTTTGGCCGATTTCTGGTTTTGGCCGTAACATATACACATGCAAGATGTTTTAAAGCACTTTAGGCCTGTCATTTAGCATTCAATGTGATTTCTGCCCTTAAAACGCTGCTTTGCGTCAAATCCAGATTTTTCCCGGGGACTTTTGGCATGTATCCCACTCCTCCACCTGGGGGTCCAAGTGTTAGACCCCTTGAAACATCTTTTCCATCACTTTTGTGGCCAGCATAATTTTTTTTTTTTTTCAAAGTTCGCATCCCCATTGAAGTCTATTGCGGTTCGCAAACTTTTACGCGAACCGAACCTTACGCGTAAGTTCGCGAACCCAGTTCGCGAACCTAAAATCGGAGGTTTGGCCCCACTCTAGCTGCATGTATACAGAAATTTTACTTTATTTGAAAAATGTCAGCACAGAAAGTTAAAAAAACCATTTTTTTGCCAAAATTCATGTCTTTTTTGATGAATATAATAAAAAGTAAAAATCGCAGCAGCAATCAAGTAGCACCAAAAGAAAGCTTTATTAGTGACAAGAAAAGGAGCCAAAATTCATTTAGGTGGTAGGTTGTATGAGCGAGCAATAAACCGTGAAAGCTGCAGTGGTCTGAATGGAAAAAAAGTGGCTGGTCTTTAAGGGGTGTAAAGCCCACGGTCCTCAAGTGGTTAAAGAGACTCTGAAGCGAGTTAAAAACTCGCTTTTTAGCTTATAATCAACATGGGCATGCTTGCCCCAGCAAAAACGCTGCTATCTCGCAGCTGAACGAGGGGTCTTTACCCCCCAAATCCCCCCTGCAAAAATCCACAACCAACTTGGTCGTAGATTTTGCTGCTCATGGAGGCAGGGCTAACGTCTGCAGCCCTGCCTCCATGTGCGTCTATCAGTGGCGGATCTCCGCCTCTCCCCGCCCCTCTCAGTGAAGAAAGACTGAGAGGGGCGGGCGGAGGCGGAGATACATGCTGATAGACGCGCTGAGAGGCAGGGCTGCGGCCATTAGCCCTGCCTCAACAGGAAGCGATCCCCGGCGAGCACGGAGGGGATTTGACGGAGGGGATTTGGGGGGTAAAGACCCCATGTTCAGCCGGGATAGCGGCGTTTTAGCTGGGGCAAGCATGCCCATGATGATTATAAGCTAAAAAGCGAGTTTTTAACTCGCTTCAGACTCTTTAAAGAGGAACTTCAGCCTAAACAAACATACTGTCATTAAGTTACATTGGTTATGTTAATTAAAATAGATAGGTAATATAATCTTTTACCCAGCCTGTTTTAAAAGAACAGGCAAATGTTTGATTTCATGAGGACAGCCATCTTTTTGGTTGAAAGGAGGTGACGGAGCATGAGACATAGTTCCAACTGTCTTGTGTGCTGATCACCCCTCCCAGTTGCTAGGCAACGTGAATAACAACATAGGAAATCCTATGCTTTGCACAGCATCAGGGAAAAACAGCCCGGGCAGTTTTCTTTGATGGGTGGAGCTTAGCTAAAAATGCAGCTGAAAATGATGCTTTGATAAGAAAAATAAAGTTCTGATGCTGTGAAACTGTTAATGAAACACCAAGCCTTTTCAGTTCCGCTGAGTAGATTTTTAGTCCGGAGGTTCACCTTACAGTGTACCAGAGATGAATAGAAAAAAAAATTCATACATACCTGGGGCTTCCTCCAACCCTCTCCGGCCTGATCACTCCCTCTATGCCGTCCTCCACCTCCTTGATCTTCTGTAAGGGGTCCCGGTCTCGCCTCCGCGGCCAGGAGAGTTCTGCGCCTGTGTAGAAAGCTCCCGACGAAGGGAGCGTGTCAGGAACATGCGGCTAGGCAACACATGTACAGTAATCCCCAACTGGCCAAGATACCGGGTTCCCTTACGGAAGATTGAGGAGGCGGAGGACGGCACCAAGGGAGCGATCAGGCGGGAGGGGACTAGAGGAAGCCCCAGGTATGTATGAATTTTTAAAAATTATTTCCGGTTTCCTTTAAATGGAAATAAATATGGCAGCCTCTATATAACTCTCGCTTCAGTTGTCCTTTAGGCTGCTTTCACATTAAGACGTTACAGGCGCACGTTAGCGCAGCCTGTAACGCAGCCCACCGCACAGCAATGAAAAATCAATGGGCTGTTCACAGTGCCCATGTTGCGTTACATTGTAACGCAGCACGTTTAAAGAAAGTGCTGCATGCTATACGTTATACGCGGCTAAGCCGCGTTAGACTGTTTGCACATGCGCAGTAATGTTGGAGGAGGAGGTCTCCCCTCCTCCTCCGCGGCCAGCCACATGGCTAATTAATATTCACTGCACTGGGTGAGTACAGTGTTTACTTCCTGGAGTGACCACTCTGTGCGGCGATTGGCTGGCGGGACCACGTGATGCAGATCACGTGGTCTCCGCATCTCACAGCACAAAAAAAGGCGCAATAAGAGCTGCATAACGCAGCTCTAGGTAGCGTCCCCCTCCAACACCACCAGGCGTTGCGTTAGGGGCACGTTATGCGACCTATAACGTTCCCTAAAACGCAACGTCTTGGTGGGAAAGAGGCCTTAAAGCAGACCTGAACTCAGAACTTCCTCTATGCTTTAAAAGATAAGCAACAGCATAATAACCTTTAGGAAGGGAACACACTTGCAGGGCTGTTTTCCCCTTTCGATTCCCAGGTTTTAGTTGGGATTGTGCGTTCACATATAACGCATATGTTTTTCGCGTACCTTTCCGCATTTACGGCGTCATGTACTGTATGCGAGCGTGCGGGAAAAAGCAGAAAACGTAAAAAAAACGCGAATGCAAACAAGCGGATGCAATGCACGTGTTTCCTGCATAAGGCTATTGACTTCAATAGCCTGTAGAATCGTGCGCGTTTTGCCCTTCTCTGACACTTTTTTGTTACAGCTGATACAAATCCTACAATAAATCTGCAAAGTGTCTACTACCTGCTTTCATTTAGGGCCTGTTCACACTTATAGTCACAAAACTTGCGGGAGTGATTTTCCTGCGATTATCGTGGAAAAATTACTGGACACTGCAGCTGTTTTGGAGCGATCGCAATTAGCATGCTTTGCACGCTAATCGCAAATGCTAATCGCGGAACGCTAATCGCTGGCAAACCGCTGCATGCAGCACGTTTGCGGTTATCGCTAACTGCAAACGCGGAAGAACACTTCCGATGGCTACAATGTGTAGCGGTTTTTACAAAACCGCTAGCGGTTTGCCATGAGCGGGAATCGCGCGATTCCAGCTCAGGTGAGAACGGGCCCTTATTCTGCTTTCACTTATTGTTAATATCCTGTACTTTCAAATTATAATATCTGCTGTGGCAGTCAGCTGACTCAGCCAGGGGAGAGATCACATTACAACTTGTGATTAGACACAAATTGGGGGGTTAGACAGGCTAAACAATCTAATGCTGGGTACACACGATGAGATTTCCCGTTCGATTTGCGGATCGATTCGATTAAATCAAACATGTTCGATTGGATTTCGATCGTTTTTTTCATGATAGGTATGCAAAATCGACGGAAAAAACGATCGAAATCCAATCGAACATGTTTGATTTAATCGAATCGATCCGCAAATCGAACGGGAAATCTCATCGTGTGTACCCAGCATAAGTACATACAGGGTGCGTTTTTCTAGGTTTTCCTTCTCTCCTTTTGCAAGAGTTCAGGTCCAAAGTCCCTAAACTACACATACCTAACGCTTATTGGCTGCTGTGAACAAATGGCTCCAGTTTTCTGTGCACCATCCTGCCAATCACTGACCCCAGCAACCCCAGAGCCTTTCAGACATGATGCTTGCCTGTATGACAGATAGGCGTGTCAGGGCTCCGACATTTACATAGCAACACAAGTACTCAGCTCAGTCAGCAGATAAGTTTTGGGCCTCTTGTGAGTGGGCGGGCCGTGCTCGGATGCGCGCTGCTATTGGCTGAAGAGGAGCCGCACCTGACATGATGGGAGACGTACTGGGGCGGGCTGCAGTGCAGCGGAGCGGAGAGAGGTGACGGCATGGCGTGCAGGACCGGTGGTCCGTGGAGCACCGGCGGACACATCCCGAGCCATGGCGGGCTGCCACTGCGGGAAGGTACGGACATCACCTGCCGCAGTAACATGGGACTGTTTAGCCTTATTTGTTATGCCCTGTGTGGTGATTGTGTGTTGATGGAGTTTGATCTAACGTGCTGTGTGTTGTTGCGCCGAGGAGGACAGCGGCGGGTGCCGTTATGTGCGTCGCTAGAGACGCTGCGCCGAGGAGGACAGCGGCGGGTACAGTTATGTGTGTCGCTAGGAGACGCTGCGCCGAGGAGGATGGCGGCGGGTACAGTTATGTGTGTCGCTAGGAGACGCTGCGCCGAGGAGGACTGCGGCGGGTACAGTTATGTGTGTCGCTAGGAGACGCTGCGCCGAGGAGGACGGCGGCGGGTGCTTAGTGTTCTTGTACCGTTATGTGTGTCGCCGAGGATCGCTGCGCCGAGGAGGACGGTGACGTCACGTGTGATTGTTACGCGGAGAGTGCTGGTGAGTGAGCAGCGGTCGGGGGTCCTGTGTGCCCCCTGCATTCCCTAAATAGATGATGTCCAGGGCATTCAAAAGATGATGGTGGTCGTCGACAGTAGTGTAGCTTAGGAACTCTGGGGAGGAAAACGAGGAGCGGCAGCTCCACAGATTGTGAATTGGTTTCATAGTGAAATTGATTCAAAATCTGTTTGCAGTGTAGGCAACCTATAGATCCCTCTTTGATCAGATTCGATCACAGAGGGATCTATCTGGTGGCAATTGACCAGTGTATGGCAGCCTTAAAGCTAATGGGAACCGGGTTAAAAAAAAAAGTCAAATACTCCCCTAAGGAGAGGGAGGCTCTGGGTCCCATAGAGCCTCCCCTCTCCTCGTCCGGTTCCCGCTGCTGTCCTGGCTCCCCTGTAGCGGTATTTGACCGTTTTCGTTCAAATACCGCTGTCTCCCGGCCGAAATGAGGCTTCGAAAATGCTTAGGGAGCCCGAGTGCTCCCAAAGACAATATTGCTCCCAGTGCAATAACACTGTGCGCACGCCCTCTATGACGCTCTCGCGTGCGCTCCCGAAGGCTTCTGAAGACCCCTCGGCGGGGGATGAGAACGGAGGAGCCAGCGCAGTACTGGGGCCACCGGGAGAGGGAAGGCTCATTAGGAAAGAGCCTTCCCTCTCCTTAGGTGAGTATCTGCTTATTTTTTTTTTTTTTTTTAACGGGTTACATTAGCTTCAAGTCCTCTCCTCCTAGCTCCAAAACTAGCTGGGGGTGGGGGGAATGGAGGATTGTTGAGGACCAGCAGAGGGCACAGGATGGCTACAAGGGGCTGGTAGGAGCCCCAGAAAAAGTGAAACTTTTTTTTTTTTTTTTTTTTTTTTTTTAACTTCCCTTTGTTTACTTTAAAGAAAAACCTTTCCTTGTTACAATTGATACAAATCCTGCAATGTTTCTACTTACTGCTTTCATGGAAGCAAACCTTGTTAAAGAAAACCTGTAATAAAAAACAAAAAATAAAAACCTCTGTAGGATACTTACCTTGGGAGGGGGAAGCCTCTGGATTCTAACGAGGCTTCCCCCATGCTCCTCAGTCTAAGCCCTGCGATCCCCCGAACAGCGGTTATGTAAATATTTAGCTACCCCGATCCGGCTCAGTAGCGGCTCTTCATTCGGATCAAGGCGGAAATGGCCAAGTCCGATCATATCCCCTCTATTGCGCAGGCACGAGTTGCTTACACGGTAAAGCGGATACGATTGGGCACAGCTATTTCTGCCTTAGCCTGAACAAAGAGCAGCTACTGCGCCTGCGCAAGATCGTGGTAGGTACATTTTGTTAAGGTGTTTTTGGGGAGTCAGCGCTGGGTTCCCCCAGCCTACAGAGGACTGGGAAGCCTTATTGGGACCTTGAGGCTTCCTCCTCCTGAGGTAAGTATACCCCAGAGGGGTTTTTTTTCCTCTTTTGTTAGACTGTGTTTACTGACACAGCTGAGAGAGAAAATTAGAACTCTTGCTTAGTTACAGATGAGGGGAATTAGACGGGCTAAACTCATGGTGCATTTCTATATTTTTTTTTTCTTCTATCCTTCCTTCTTCTGTGCAAGAGTTCAGATCCACTGTAATGGTTATAACGAATCAAAGCACAAATAGAGGCGATTATTACCACAGCCGGCGCTACCATAGAGGCAAAGGGGGCAATTGCCCCAGAGCATGTAGGGGCCCCAAGGTGTCTCCTCCCATCTTAATTGTTGCTCCCCGGGGCCTCTGTAGAGTCTTTGGCAGAATAGCATCTCATCTGTGCTGGTGAGCAGGTGAGACACTGCACTGCCAAAGACTCTGCAGGGGCCCCGGGGAGCACAGTTAAGTTGGGAGGTGATTTGAGAGGGTCCGCTGCCTGCTCAGGGGCCCAGGATGGAAATTTGGCTGCAACAAAGCAGGGGCAAACCCAGGATTTTCAAGGGGGGGGGGGGGGGGGAATCCCTGAAAAGTTTCCATCAGCCACGCACAATACAGTATAATAATATGGTAGGACATCATACTGGGTACACATAATGCAATTTCCCATCCGACCCACCGACAACAGGATCGATCAGGAGCAGTTTGGATATGACAGCCAACATTGGTAATGAAGGGGAAAGTGAAGCATTCACACAGCAGGGCACAGGGCTGAGCTCATATCTGACTCTGTTAAGTTCCCCAGAGCTGCTCCATGCTCTGTACACACACTGCTGCTCCATCCAAAGTCAACTGTAGTAGAGAAAGAAAGGGGGCAGTGCTGTGAGCTGCAGGATGCCTGCAGATATTTTGGTGTCTCAACGTGTGCCTCTCCCCAAACATGGCAACGGCCCTGGTCTGAGGGGGGTTCTGGGCAGCTGTAATCCCCCCCCCCCCCCCCCCTGCGTTTGCCTATGCAAAGGGCTCATAATACTGCGTTTTGGTTGAGGGGTGTCTGTCTGGGTTAATTTTGTCCTGGGGCCCCATTGTTACTAGAACCGGCCCTGATCATTACCAGCTTGGCACCAGTGAAGAGCTAATAAAGTGGTTGAAGGAAGGCTTCTATGGTCCAGGGACCCTGGTATGGTTACTACTTCTGCATCACCTATTGCAATGCCACTGGTCATCGATCTATTCCATTGCTTAGCTACATCATCTCAGTCACATAGCTCCCAACTGTCCCTTTTAGACACAGTGCCTCAGTACACACACCTCAGTAAAAAGAAGCCCTTGCATCCTCCGGAGGCTCCACATGTCCTCCTCCTGTCTACCAATCCAGTGGTGGGATGCCAAGCCGAGTGGCTCTGTGCTACAGCGCAGGTGTAAAGCATCCTGCACTGCACAGCGCGACCACGCTCATTCACTGACAGGAGTGCAGCTGCATACTCTTCAGCAAGGGCTTGTGGAAGAAGTTCCCGGGGGTCCCAGCGCTGGATTGGTGGAGGTGAGGTGGATGGGAAAAGTATCAGGATTATCCGGAGACTCTCCTCTACTGAGGTAAGTTACCCATTTGGGGCACTTTTTTCCCTTCAGGGTCCCTTTAAATTGCTGCATGGTAAAGTCCATTTATACAGTAGAATCTTGCTATAGTAAACTCTGATAAAGTAAACCTCTGGCTATAGTAAACTCAGTCCCCAAGTCCCTGCCATGCACCAGTAGGAATATACAACAGATGATGAATCCTTATACTGTAGAGTGAACTGAAGTAAACTACACAGCCAGGTTTCTTGGAGTTTATTCTAAAGGGATTCTACTGTAGTAAAGTTAAGGGACCTGGCCAAGTAGTTTACTGTATGAGAATTGGTCATACATGGTGTATTCATACAGGCGCATGGTTGGGACCTGGGGACTGAGTTTCCTATAGCTAGAGGTTTAATGTAACAAGATTCTTATTTATTTTCAAATGTTAGCATGATGGAGTTGGTCAGTCACACAAACTGATGGAAGAAAGGATCAATGTGGCTTGAATTATAAATTGTGCCTTTTTGCTTATGAATTCTCTAGAGTACCTCTGGTAAAAAGACAGCCTTTCATGACCGTTGTATGGGCAATGCGTTCACATGGGGTACTGCATTGCGTTGCTGCGCTATGCAACTTGCATAGCGTGAACACAGCCTGAGGACCCATAAACACTGAAAATCGCATTTGGGCTGCCGTGATTGTTTTTTTTTTTCTTTGTCTTGTTTTCCTATTTGCAAAAGGCATGTTTTGGTACGATTGTGGTGCTAGACATGCTTGCAGAACGCAATTCAAAACAGGGGATTACAAATAAATCGCACAGCACCACATTTGGTATTCAGTTTTCTTGTGCCACTGATTTAACCCAAAGTAAATGGAAGAAAAGGTTGCATGCATTATGCAGGGGATACACGGTGCGTTTTTCTTCTTATCAATCGAGCCACTGATGGCTCGATTGATGATTTCCGACAGGTCCGATCACCGCACGGATCGATACCCCGCTCGATTCCCACAGGCGGACAATAGCAGAAATCGAGCGGAAGATAAGGAAGCGCCTGCGGGGACGAGCAGGAATCGATCCAGGGGGACGTGGCGGGAGTGGATCCGGAGGCTAATCGAGCTGCCAGATCTAACCGTGTATGCCCAGCATTACATTTGGGTGAAAATGGAATCCCTGCAGTGTGAAAACACAGTGATAATAATCATGCAAACTACAAAACACATGTGCTTTGATTATTAAAGCGTAAGTGGTGTGAACAGGCCCATAGCGCGCATATACTGTGTGCATGCAAACTTCAAATTCCATGAAAGCATATCCTGACTAGTCCAGATGTCCGTCACACGGCATGCGGTTTTACATGGGTTTTCCACTGACCACACATAATTGATGGGCTTGTCATTTAAGGGGGAAAAATGCTTTTTATTTTTTTGGACGCTGTGGGAGTTTTATTTTTTAATGTTATAATCATATACGTATGATAAAATTCAGCCACTATGCTGTATCATGCTCGCGTCCATGCAAGTGTGAACTTTGGTTTCTGAATCTGATTAGCTCAGTGCAAACTTCTGGTTCAGTGCCTACAACTTCCAAGGCATGGGACCCACTGGTGATGTTTTCTGGTGGATCGCAAAGGACCGTGATTTTGACTGCAATCCCCAGAGCAATTGCAATTTGTCTCTGCAGCCAATGATGCGATTGCTCCCAAAATGCTGCATAAAGAGTGATTCCAACGCTGCAAGTGGAACCACTCCCAGGGCTGGATTTACCGTAAGGCACTGTAGGCACAAGCCTACAGGCATCTGATGGAAAGGCGGCTCCCTCCCCTACCCAAGCGCCTCCCTCCCTCCTTTCCCATGCATAGTCCTGATGAGTGTAAATGAGAGGTTACTCACCCTGCTTTTGGTATTCCACTGACAAGATCTCCCTTCAGTCAGGGCACCCCTAGCAATGTAATACTGAGGGTACCTCTGGCTACCTAATACTTTGAGGCACCACTAGCTAATTAGTGTTAATTATGTAGCCAGAAGTACCATCAGTATTAAGGGGTGCCTGTAGCTACCTATGATGGGCAAGGGAAGTAAGGGAGAGGTGACAGCTGGGACAGCCAGCACAATTTCAGTGCAGTTTGGGGGTTTGTAGGTTCATTCATGGAGGGTGAAGTCTAAGGTGCCAAAAAATCTGTGCTTCTACCTCTTTTTAAAGTAATTCTGAGCCTGACCACCCCAGTAGGGTTCCACTGGTGTAGTGCTTTTCCGATCATCAAACGCAGGGTGCACAGCCCTTAGGGAGGGATGCCTGAAGGAATGTGAAGTTTAATTTGTCCCCTCCCTTGCACTAATCTCTATGTGAAAGAGGCGTTTTTGGAGGTTGAGTTCTAGAACATATATTGACAACCTGGCTGGCGGCCGAATTACTCTGTTTATATCGTAATTTGGGCTCTGTCTCTTTATGGCGCCTAAATTACTGAGTGCCGCTATAGCTGTAATTCCCATTCTGACCTATGGAGGTGCCTGGCGCGCCCAAATTTCCAGCGCCGTTTTTGCCTGACTTGGATTTTATACCTTGACCAGCAAGTGGACAGTAGAAAATTAATGTAAAATGACAAAATATAGAACAAGTATGTGGAATTCATATCAATTTAGAGTAAATTTCTGATGAACAAATATGTTCTGATTGGACGTAATGTGATTTCCCTCGTGTATGTGGTGTGTATTGGTTGTAGATGGGGCTGGCATCATGCCATGCCTGTGTTTATTAGCAGAAGCCGCATGACATCAGCCTCACTGCACAGCCGGGGGGTGGAACGCTCAGACCGCAGAGATCAGAGGTATCAGCAGGGGGCGGCTCGTGGTAAGTTCTCGATGGCACTTGTGGATAAACACCGATAATATTGTCAGATCACCTTCCACTTAACATACAGGATACACTGTAGGTAGGAAGATTCTGGGTGCTTTGGGCTCATCTGCAGAGACCTGTTGTCAGTGTTGCTTATTTTATTACGGTTTCAGTAGTCTTTCAGTAGTAGTTTTTTAAAGCAAACCTGTGTTGAAAAAAATGAAGTTCAATACTTTAAGGATGATGTGGAGGCTTTTCCAATCCTCATCCACCCCACCACTACTTGCTGGGACTCTCTTCTTCCTCGGGGCTACACTCCTGTCCATGTACAAGCACAGCCAAATTGCGTAGGTGCAAGTACAGCCTGCGCTGTAAGACAAAGCTGCTAGTGCACAGTAGGCCTGAACGATTTTATTAAAACATTTACTTGATCGATTTTCTGTCCGATTCACTATTTCCTTCAAATAAAGCTTTGTTCCCTCCTCTGTGCCTGTTTGTTCCCCTTCTAAGCCCCTCTGTCCCCTTGTCTTTGTGCACCCTTTGTCTCTTCGTGCCCCATTTGTCTGTGTCCCCCTCTGGGTCTTGCCCCCTTTGTGTTACTGTGTCCCATTTGCCTTTTCTCTCTGTGCCCCCCTCTGGGTCTCTCCCTATGCCTGCTCTGTCCCCCAAGCTGCGGCAGTGCTGTACATACCTTCCAGCGATGCCAGTCTATCCACTTCGCCTCCTGCAGGCTCTGATGCACGGCATAACGTCAGAGGAAGGACAGTGTTGGACTTGTGCGGTAGGTATGTCCAACACTGCCGATGCCGCTGGACGCACGTGACGGGTTTTGGGGGACATAAGCGCGGAAAATGCCTCTGACTATTCCAAAATTGTTCAGGCCTAGTGCACAGCTTCTTCCTCCATACAGGAGCAGCACTTTACTACTACACAGGCCTCGGGCGTGCTTGTGCCTGTGCAGCGTGGCCACGCTCATACACGGATAGGACTGTGGGCATCAGAACGTGTTCAACTAGGCTTATTGAATATTATGTCCAGAGGGTCCCAGCACTGGACCGGTGAAGTTGAGGGGGAATGGGAAGCCTCTGGATTAACCTGAGGCTCCTCTCTGCTGAAGTAAATATCATTTATTTATTTTTTTTCAATCACAGGTACACGTTAAAGGAGACCCTGATCAACAATACAACATATTTGCATTATTTTACACCAGGCAGGCATTTCTACCTTAGTATATGCATTATAAGATTGTACTAATAGTAAACCTGCTACAGTCTGCGCTTATCTTTGCCTGAATAATTTGCTTTAAAGCTACTCCTTGTCGTACAGGATTAAATATTCTCTGTTGAACTCATAGGTATATCTGTAAACATCTGCACAAATAGAGTATGGGGGTACCTGCTGCTCCCATACATCACTCGATTTGCAGCACTGATATCTGGCAGATCAGATCATAATGATTGAATCTGCCAGGGATTGAGGCCACAACACAGCTGCCTGATCAGATCTTCAGTCAATTTTCTGGACGAAAGGGATCAAAGCGATTGACCCGGCATGCTGGAAAATCTCGCTTGAATGGGATCAGATGGGTGCATGGCGGTAGCGACATTCGATTTTTCCAACGACTGACTGCCCCTCAGCTCGTCTCACTCCTTATGTTATTTCTTCCCTCCTGGGCCGTGGTACTTAAACTTATCTGGCACGCTCCTCCTGTGTTCTCTTCATCGCCACTGGTGCCTGTACCATGTGACCTGACGGCATGTATGAGGTCAAGTGATCTGACGGCATGCATGTGCTGTCGGGTCAGTGTAGAGGCACCCCTGGCGGTGATAACACACAGGATACTGGAGGCGGCCTACAGTCCCTATCTCGTTTGTTAACCAGGGACTGCCTGTACCAGTAAATTCTGCAGCTAGTCTCTAATGCTGGGTACACACCATGCGTTTTCCCGCTCGATTAGCGAGTCGATCAGGATCGATTTGACTATTTCCGACATGCTCGATTCGGGCTTCAATCATTCCACCTTCCTGCCATAGATTTTGTATACTTGACATGCAAATCAAAGGCAAGAACGATCAAAGCCCGAATCGAGCATGTCAGAAACAGTCGAATCGATCCCGATCGACCAGCAGATTGAGCGGGAAAATGCATGATGTGTACCCAGCATTATCTGGATGCATATATCCTATGCTGTATCTTTATTCTGGAATGTGGGATATTACTGTTATTTTGGTTCTCTGGTGTTACCTGTGGTTTTATGTTTGAGATCTTGCAGAGCTGGGTGGATCTCCTCTGTCAGGCATTAGCCTGTGCTTGTGTTAGATTGTACAGTACAGGATCTTTAAAAAAATTAGCATATTGTGATACAGTTCATTATTTTCTGTAATGTGCTGATAAACATTAGACTTTCATATACGGTACTTTAGATTCAAATACACACAACTCAAGTAGTTCAAGCCTTTTATTGTTTTAATATTGATGATTTTGGCATACAGCTCATGAAAACCCAAATTTCCTATCTCAAAAAATTAGCATATTTCATCCGACCAATAAAAGAAAAGTGTTTTTAAAACAAAAAAAGTCAACATTCAAATATGTTCAGTTATGCACTCAATACTTGGTCGGGAATCCTTTTGCAGAAATGACTGCTTCAATGCGGCGTGGCATGGAGGCAATCAGCCTGTGGCACTGCTCAAGTGTTGTGGAGGCCCAGGATGCTTCGATAGCGGCCTTAAGCTCATCCAGAGTGTTGGGTCTTGCGTCTCTCAACTTTCTCTTCACAATATCCCACAGATTCTCTATGGGGTTCAGGTCAGGAGAGTTGGCAGGCCAATTGAGCACAGTAATACCATGGTCAGTGAACCATTTACCAGTGGTTTTGGCACTGTGAGCAGGTGCCAGATCATGCTGAAAAATGAAATCTTCATCTCCATAAAGCTTTTCAGCAGATGGAAGCATGAACCCACTTTTGAACCAGAAACAGCGGCAGAAGCGCCTGACCTGGGCTACAGAGAAGCAGCACTGGACTGTTGCTCAGTGGTCCAAAGTACTTTTTTCGGATGAAAGCAACTTTTACATGTTATTCGGAAATCAAGGTGCCAGAGTCTGGAGGAAGACTGGGGAGAGGGAAATGCCAGAATGCCTGAAGCCCAGTGTCAAGTACCCACAGTCAGTGATGGTCTGGGGTGCCATGTCAGCTGCTGGTGTTGGTCCACTGTGTTTTATCAAGGGCAGGGTCAATGCAGCTAGCTATCAGGAGATTTTGGAGCACTTCATGCTTCCATCTGCTGAAAAGCTTTATGGAGATGATTTTATTTTTCAACACGACCTGGCACCTGCTCACAGTGCCAAAACCACTGGTAAATGGTTTACTGACCATGGTATTACTGTGCTCAATTGGCCTGCCAACTCTCCTGACCTGAACCCCATAGAGAATCTGTGGAATATTGTGAAGAGGGGGGCGTGGCTTGGATCCCGAGCAAGATGGCCGCTTAACTCTGAGCTCTCGTGTCACAACTGCTCGAAGCATCTAAAATCTAGCCATTTACCTGACACCATCCGAGCTATGAGGAGCACCCGCAAGCAGTTAGCCTCCAAGGAAGACCTAACGCTCTCACAATCCTCACTGGGACCTACTATTCCTGAGATATTCCGCTCACACCGCGGCGCTAACACGGACCCATCTAAACTCAAGATGGCGCCCGTCAAAGACTCCAATACGGCGTCACCGCCGAACACAGGCACCAACCTGCAGAAGGATAAGAAAAAAGCGGCTCTGACCATAGATGACCTCCAAGCGATGGCAGCGGACATCAAATCGTCCTTCCAGTCCGCAATAGCAGAGGTACGTCAAGATGTAGCCGCCTTTGGCGTGAGACTGCAGGCCCTAGAAGCCGCAGACACAGTTCAGGGGTCACAAATCACTATGCTCCACAGGCTCGCGGTAGGCCAGAATGCTAGAATTGCGGCCCACTCCCGCCATTTAGAGGACCTGGACAACCGAGGTAGGAGGTGCAACATTCGGGTGAAAGGCCTCCCCGAAACAGTCACCACAGAGCAGATTGAACCTGCTCTGCAATCGATCTTTGCAAACCTGATGGATCTCCCGGCTGAATCCGAGTTCCCACTTGTCAGGGCACACAGAGCACTAAGACCTCGCGGCCTAGAAAGTGATAAGCCCAGGGATATCATATGCTGTCTTGAATCCTTCAAGCAAAAGGAAGATATAATGAAAGCCGCTAGAAACAACGAGGAAATCCGCTTTAACGACCACCCCATTGCCCTGTACCAGGACCTCTCAGCTATAACCCTGGCCAAAAGAAGGGCCCTCAAACCGCTGCTCCAACTGCTGCGTGACAAAGGGTATACCTACCGCTGGAGATTCCCGTTTGCACTAACGGTGATGCATGGTGATCGTCTGGCCATACTTAGATCTGCTGCAGGCCTGTCCGACTTCTGCACCGAGTTGGGCCTGTCATCGGTGGATATCCCAAACTGGGACGGTGAGATGTCGATCCCCGAGTTAGCATCCGCAGGAGACTTCGCTCCCACACCTTTGGACTCCCAATTGGCCGGTTTACCCCATACCCCTCCGGAATCCGGGCTAACACAGAGGAGAACCTCCGTCTCCTCACGTAATTCCGAAGTTTTTGGTGGGGAGTGATGAAAGGTACTCTGCAAAGTCTCTTCTTCTGTCCCCCAAGGCCCCCCAGGCCCTAACATGCTTGTTCCCCCCTCGGAGAGATCCCCCTTTATGATGCGGGGCTCCTAGCACGACTTAACTATAATGTCCCTAATGGCACCGGCTACTCTTCTACTGGTTACCTTACACATCTGATAACAACCCCTGCATACTCCAGTTTTGTTATATATTTATGTTTGGGACAGGGGGCTATTGATGGGAGGGGGGGGGGGGGTGAAGGGGGGGATTGATGTTATCACGTTGCATTGCCCAGAGTTTGTCTGCTAGATATGAATATGCCGCTTAATATCTGCTCCTCTTTTTCTGATCACAATGAAGCTCACAGGATGTGGGTTACTGTTAAAAGCATGCTTGATTTTTCTCTATATAACTCTGGGCTCTGCTCACGGAGGGAGAGGGAGACTTGTACTTCCTTGAGGGCACATTTTCCTGAGGTCTTGTTAAGGCTATTGAGTCATAGTTCACTTATTGTTTAGTTTGAATTATACTTGCTCGGATCTTTACTCAGGTAAAATCTCCTGCACTGTGCAGTGGAGACACACATGAGACTAGCTCATATACTCTCGGTATCTTTCCACAACCCACAACAGTGTGTATATCCTACACACTGAGAAGGTTACCCACACACTGGGTGAGTGCAGTACCCCATACTGTATTCACGTGGGATGCCTGGTTCTCGAGCTTCCACATCAGATAGGTTACTGTCTCTATCCCCACCCTATCTCCCTTCCTCCTATCTCCTTCTTTTCTTTATTTTTCCTTCTTGCCTTCTGGCTTATCCTACAGATAATTACTGCAGTGAAGGCCCACTCTCCCTGAGGAAGAGTGTCGTACACTCTGGGGTGCACAGCTTGGGCGCCTTGGAACCATATACCCTGCTAAATCTTTCACTACTACCACATTATCCGACACTGGTATATTGGAACATGGGTACACATGATCAAAACATGGAGGCCACCAACACTGGGTTCCTCACCTGGAAAACGGTGTCACTAAATGTAAACGGTATGAATACTCCTGAAAAAAGGATGATGATATTTGATCTCCTGAAAAGGGAGAAGGCAAATTTTGCCCTCCTCCAAGAGACACACCTACGTTCGGGTCATATCCCAACTAGATTTGACGGGCGCTTTCCCCAGGCGTTCCATGCTACCTCCGATACAACAAAGACAAAAGGGGTCTCGATCTTTGTCAACCGAAACATTTCTTTTAATGTAATAGAGGTTCAACAAGATCCCGCGGGAAGGTTCTTATTTGTGAAGGGTAAAATAGACAACAGAATTATCACTCTAGCTAACCTTTACTCTCCTAATGTAAAACAGGCCTCCTTTCTGATCACCACCTTATCAAAACTACTTAATTTTATGCAAGGCATACTGATTCTGGGGGGAGATCTAAATGTGCCCCTGGAGCCACTCATAGACTGCTCTAATGGATCCTCGATCCTATCGTACAGATCCCTGAAAACGATCAGATCGCACTTGCAGAAACTATCTCTTGTTGATGTATGGAGAATCACCCACCCCAGAGAAAAGGATTTTACGTTCTTTTCTCAAATACACAATAAGCATTCACGCATCGACTACCTATTCTTATCCCAAAGAGACCTGAGCCTGATACAATCAACATCAATTGGTGTTAAAAGCATCTCAGATCACGCTCCAGTATCTCTCACCCTCCAGCTCCCTGAGCGAGTGACTAAAATTTGGTGTTGGCGTCTAAACCCACACCTCTTAGCCGAAAAGGTAAGAGTAGAGAAGATATCTACTGCTCTTTCTGACTATTTTGCTATCAACCAAACCCCAGACACATCGCCACTCACTGTATGGGAAGCACACAAGGTGGTGATCAGAGGGAGGCTTATCCGCATGGGCGCCCTACTCAAAAGAGAAAAGGAAGAAGCTATAGCGAACCTGACAGCCAGAGTAAACGAGATTGAGAGACTTCACAAACAATCCCTAGCAGTAGATAGAATGGAGGAACTGACCACAGCCAGAGTATATTTATCTAGGTATCTCTTAGTTGAGGCAAAAAGGAAGGTTTGTTGGAGCAAGCGCATCTTCTATGAGTTTGGCAACAAGCCTGGGAGACTGCTGGCCAGGTCTCTGAGGAAGCAGGTCCTTAAAACAAACATCTCTTCCATTATAGATAAAACTCAGAGGAGGGTCCACTCACCAGAGGATATAGTGGAGCAGTTCAGACAATTCTACGAGAAACTTTACAACCTGTACCCAGTGGGGTCGTCTGACCCCAGAGGCCCGGAAAGAACCATTAAGATGCAGGCTTTCCTAAACAAATTCTGCCGTCCCTTTAACCTTTCTACTGACGATAGGGAAACGCTTTCAGCACCCATTTCTGAGGATGAATTCCTTATGGCTACCTCTGCACTCAAGGCTGGAAAAGCA
Organism: Hyperolius riggenbachi; assembly: GCF_040937935.1. Taxonomy (NCBI): domain Eukaryota; kingdom Metazoa; phylum Chordata; class Amphibia; order Anura; family Hyperoliidae; genus Hyperolius; species Hyperolius riggenbachi. The sequence goes on from NC_090650.1 coordinate 375,217,853, forward strand.
CCTGGCCCAGATGGCCTATCCTCTCAGTACTACAAACTTTTCCGTCACATCCTCGCGCCCAGGTTCATAGCAGCTTTCAACTCCGTTAACTCAACTACTGTCCCATCCCCCCAGTTCCTTGAGGCTCACATTACTGTGATCCCCAAGGACGGGAAAGATCCGCAACAGTGTTCAAGCTACAGGCCTATCTCGCTGCTGAACCTGGACGCAAAAATCCTGGCTAAAATCATTGCAGATCGACTAATCCCATTTATTCCCAACTCGATAACAGGTGACCAGGCGGGCTTTGTCCCCGGGAGGGAGGCTAAAGACAATGTCTTCCGTACGATTGACATTATCTCTCTGGCTAAAAAAAAAGGGAGTGCAGACCTTCCTTCTGTCCACAGATGCAGAGAAGGCATTTGACAGGGTGGCTTGGGATTATATCCGAGCCACCCTGTCATGCCTTAATATCGGCGAGCCCATGATCCGCTGGATCGGGTTACTCTACTCAAACCCATCTGCCAGGGTTAAAGCGAATGGATTACTGTCGTCCCCTTTGACAATATCAAATGGGACCAGGCAAGGCTGCCCCCTTTCACCACTCATATATATTTTAACTCTGGAACCTTTCCTCAACTGCATAAGATCAGATCCTTCAGTTAAGGGAGTGAGAATAGATACAAATGAACATCTGGTAGCGGCATTTGCCGACGATCTCCTATTCTTTTTGCAGGACCCCTTAATCTCATTACCAAACTTGATGGCGAGGTTCCAGGAATTTGGTATATTATCCAATCTAAAGATTAACTTCTCCAAATCCCAGGCCTTAAATATTTCCCTGCCACAAGAGCTAGCTCTACAATGTGAACAGTCCTTCCCCTTCCAATGGGCTAAATCATCCTTGAAATATCTGGGAATCACTATCCCCAGTGAATTGTCTGAGCTGTTCCATTTAAACTTCGAACCCTTGGGTAGGGCCCTCTCTGGTGATCTGACTAGCTGGACCAAAAAACCTTGTCTTTCCTGGTTTGGAAAAATCTCCTCTGTAAAAATGAACTTGCTTCCTCGGTTCCTATACGTTAGTCAGTGCCTCCCGATAACACTTCCCCCATCATATCTGCGCTCCCTCCAAACACAAATCTCTAAATTCATCTGGGGAAACAAACCACCCCGCCTTAAGAGAGCGGTGATCTGTATGCCCAAAGAATGTGGGGGCCTGGGTCTCCCTGACTTAAGCAAATACCACATCGCATCACAACTATCCAGAGTAGTGGAATGGTCTAGCGAGCTGGACACAAAACACTGGGTTTTAGTTGAACAAGACTTCACTTCAACCCCTGCCCCAGTCCTCGGCTGGGTTTTACCTAGTAAACAGGCAAGCAGGGATTTGGTCAATCCACTAATTGATGCAGCAACCTCATGCATTCGGAAAAATTCCTCAAAATTTGGTCTGACCACCTACCCCAGCAAGCTAACCCCACTGTTACGCAACCCGGAATTCTGTCCAGCTCGTGAGATCCCCTTCCTCTCTAACCATCCGACCCTCTCAACCCCTAGGGTTAAAGATTTTATTTGCAATGGTAAAATTAAACCGCTAATGGATCTTAACTCAATATCAGAGACCCATACCCCCCTGACTTGGTGGCAATACTTACAGATTTCTCACTACCTTAACAGTGACAAAATTAAGAAAGTTTGGTCCAAACCACTTACTCCATTTGAAAACCTAGTGACTAGTAAAGGCCCCCACAGACATTTGGTGTCCTCCATATACCAATTATTGCTCGAGGCAAACTGGGACGAACATACTAGATTCCAAGATAAATGGGAAAGAGACCTGAAGCTAAAATTTGATGATGATAAATGGCAACGAATCATCCTTTTTAACCACAAAGGCTCATTAAACTCTAACATTCAGGAACTTGGTTACAAAATTCTAACGCGCTGGTATAAGACGCCCCATGTTCTGCATAAAATATTCCCCTCTGTTCCAGACCAGTGCTGGAGATGTGGAGCTCCTGGAGGTACACTTATCCATATATTTTGGGAATGCCCAATCATCCACAACTTCTGGAAAGCATCCCACTCTTTAATGGAACACATCACAACCGACAAAATTCCATTCACCCCAGCATGCCTCCTTCTGCATGATACCACCTCCTCCATTAGAGCATATAAGAAATCCATACTAATCCACTTGATCAACGCCGCAAGGGCGCTCATTCCAATTCGCTGGAAATCTCCTACCCCCCCATCTCTCATTGAGTGGGTCCGCAGGGTTGACGCGATTGCAGAGATGGAGGAACTGGTATCAGCAGCCGCAGACAAACTAGAAAAATTCAATATTACTTGGGCAGTCTGGCATCACTTCAAACTATCTGACGAGTTCCAGCAGAGAGTGGGGCCTTAAACTCACCTTATCCACAGAGGATGTTGTTGGTCACCACCCAAGAAACACCATCTGCAACAGTCTGAGATGCACCACTTATCTCTTTACTCATGTTCCTTGCCCCTTTCCTTCTCCTTGCTAGCCTGGGAGTCCTCTCTGCTCCTACTGACGGGCTGGGCCAAGCAGCCCTTTAGACTGGGTGTAGAGATCCCCGGTCACTCTAATATCCGCTTTAGCCTTGCACAAATTGTATAGCAGTTTTTGATACAGTTAACCTATCTATGTTTATATGAAACTGTATATGTGCCTTATCTGATGAAGACATGTTTGTACTTTTATTGAATCTTTGGTTTAATAAAGCATTGAATAGTGAAAAAAAAAAAAGAATATTGTGAAGAGAAAGTTGAGACGCAAGACCCAACACTCTGGATGAGCTTAAGGCCGCTATCGAAGCATCCTGGGCCTCCATAACACCTGATCAGTGCCACAGGCTGATTGCCTCCATGCCACGCCGCATTGAAGCAGTCATTTCTGCAAAAGGATTCCCGACCAAGTATTGAGTGCATAACTGAACATAATTATTTAAAGGTTGACTTTTTTTTGTTTTAAAAACACTTTTCTTTTATTGGTCGGATGAAATATGCTAATTTTTTGAGATAGGAAATTTGGGTTTTCATGAGCTGTATGCCAAAATCATCAATATTAAAACAATAAAAGGCTTGAACTACTTCAGTTGTGTGTATTTGAATCTAAAATATATGAAAGTCTAATGCTTATCAGTACATTACAGAAAATAATGAACTGTATCACAATATGCTAATTTTTTGAGAAGATCCTGTATTTGTATACTCGTGTAATGAATTGCTACCTACCCTACATGTGAATGTTTTGATAGTATTCCAGTCGATGACTGGCTGAGATGATATCTTGTGATTTGAAGGTTATAGCTGACTAAGCAAAGTTTTGTTTTATCATTCTGAATAGCCCTGGTTATTTTTCTGCCACATTAGCTACAAAAACCCTGCAGGACTGAAGTGCTGGATCCAGGGACACATTCCAGCCTCATTACTTTCTCCCATTAACCCATTATTAGCTTTTCTGTTTTTATTTTTTTTATCCTAAAATTCTGAAGAATCACTTGTTGAATTGAAATGTACTCGCATTATTTAACTTAATAAATCTCAGACATGAACATGGCTGCGATCTTACCAAATATACAGTTGTAACAAATAAGAACACTACCATGTAAACTAGGTATTTTTCCACCACCGTGTGGTATGAGAGCCAAAAGATTTTGAATACTATGACCAGATTGTGTATGTAAACTCTCATACTATTGGAAGTGGGGCAAATTCCAAAGTCTGATGTGTGTATCTACCCTAAAAATGCTAATTGCTTAGAATTACATTCTACAGAGCAGTGGTCATGTGACCATTCCTGCTGATGCTGTTTTTTTTTTTTTTTTTTTGGTCTATACACACAGGGGTTCTCAAACTTGGTGTTGTGATGCCCTGGTGCGTCTTAACCACTTTGAATCCCTTGCTACGCTTATCTACTCCCCACAAAACTTCATCTGAAGCTCAGGGGAGTAGATAGGCGTACTTGTGGTAAACAGTGTGCTGTATGCCCAATAAGCTATCTGATTATGTATATAGGGTATCATTTTAACCGTGACAAGTGAGAGAATAGATTTTGTTGTTTGACAACTGAGGGCTAAGTCATGTGATTTTTTTTTTACCGGAAAACTGAATGAAAAGCAATAAAACTGTTATTTTCATGTACTCTATACCCCTAAATAAATACTCATAAAAAAAACCAAAAGTGACAGCGTTGAAAAGAGAATACATAGTTACCCTAGGGACTTAGCTTTTAAAATATGTATGCCATGAGAGTGTATTACTGTTAATCATGAAGATAAGGGCTTTTAATTACTGATAGAGTACAATGAGAAAACAAAAAACACAAACCAGAAACTAATATACTATCGCCATACATTGTACTAGGAACATTATTTAAATGTTGACATAACCAGGACAAATTAGCAAATACAATGTGTGGGTTTTACCTATGGTAACATTGTTTATTTGAAAACTATAGTGGATGGAAATGGAGAAATAGTGTGTTTTTTCTTTTTTTTTTTTCCTCATTTTTCCCTTTAAAATGCACAGATAATAACATAATTACTAAAAGCAAATATCACCCTCACAAAGCATAATTTGTGGCCAAAAAAAACAAGATATAGATCATTTACATCTGATGAGTAGCAATAAAGTTATTGGTGAATGAATGGGAGGAGCGCTGAAATGTGAAAATTGCTCTGGTTTTTAAGCAAAAAACCCTGTGGTGCTGAAGTGGTTAAACGCCTCTCAGGGGTGCCCCAGAGTTGTTCCCCATCCTTTGTGCATTGCCATGAGGTAATACAACGGCACATTGATATACAAGTACAATACGGCTGTATTACCTGCCAGTTAACCTTTAGGGCTTTTTTTACACTCAATGCGTTGGTATGTGATAGTACCCGTTGGTACCAGCTTTTTCCCATAGCCGTGCAATGTGAAAAAGATTTCAGTTAAAAACGTGTATAGTGGGAACTGAGCCATAGGAAAACATGGGCATTACTTTGAAAATTAGTTTTCTTTAATCTGTAACTGAGAGCAACTGATTAAGTGTAAAATGGGCCTTAGTCTTGACAGTTGCGGTTGAAGTTGGACATACGAACAATCAGGGTAGGGCGAATGATCAATGCAGCTTGGCCTGCATAGGTAAGGATATGTTTGTGCAGCTAATGGGGGTCATTTACAATCTGGAGTGGATGCTGAGGTGAGGCTGTATAATTGAAGCGGGATTGTCACCATAAAAATCAAATTTCAACTGCAACTGGTCTAAGCGTATTAAGGGATAAAGATGCTAATCCTGCATTCAAAACTTTCAAAACGTTTTCTCAGTGTTCTCCCCAGAAATTTTTTCCAGCCGGGTGGTATGAAAAAGTAGCCGGGTGGTGGAAGGTTAGGTCAGGTGCCACTAGGTGGGGAATCGCGTGCGCCCCTCCCGTCCCCCCCCCCCCCCCCCAATAAATTGACAGGCTAGGCTCTGTCTTTTGTACTGGAGTCTCTTAAAGGGATACTTAACTGAAGAAAAATTAGACTACTTAACTGGGGCTTCTTCCAACCCCCTAAAGTCCTCCTGCTCCATGATCGCCATTCCACACTGCTCTGTTCCTTAGCCCCGCAGCTCCTTGATCATGCTCCTGTGACCAGGAGTGTTTTGCCCGCAATTTTTAGTTACTGCTCAAGTGCAAAACTCTACCGGTAACGGGAATGTGGTGGAGGAGGCGAGTGACATGTGGCTGCGCATGCAGCGTTCAGAGAGGAACACAGCGTGCGGAATGACTGCAAGGGAGAAGAACTAAAGGGACTGGAAGAAGCCCCAGGTAAGTAACTGGACATTTTCCTTTAACAGTTATTGTCCTTTAAAATTCTAGCTACCCTTCTGCTAATGTGACAATGAAACTAGCAGCTTTTTCTATATACATGGGTGGTCCCAGAGTGGAAAAGAGGATTTATGGGCCACATTAGACATCCCTCTTACACCATCCATGTATATAGGTAACATGGAAAAAAATCTTGATAGTTTCATTTTCAAATCTACAGATTGCACCTGGCTGCTGGTTGTAATGTGACACTGTCACTCACACAGGATATTGCTGGCTGTGGCTGTAAATGGGGCAGGGTGTCTCTCAGTAATCACTCTGTGCCTCTGTCTGCCCTTGCCATGGGTGAGTCTGTGGCCATATGTACACTGGCTGTCTCCCCCCCCCCCCCTTTCAAACTGCAACTCCCTCACACCAGTGACACTCACTTCGTGCATCAATCAGGGCTGCGGGAGGCAGTGGCAGGACTGGAGAATTGTGGGGTCAAAGGGTCAAACATCATACAGTTCTGTCTGGCGGGGGTTGAGTTAGAGGCCCCCCTCCTCCATTACTAGTAGCCAGCGAGATTACACACATACGGGCTGCTGCTGGGACCAGTACAGGGAGAGGAGGAGAGCGTCTGGCTGGATATGCCACAAACATCAGAGCTGTACGTTATCTGAGTACAAGGAGAAGAGGAGGACAGCGTCTGCAGGACCTTCCGAGAGCCGCGCTTTCCTCTCTTCAGAGCTCATACGAGCTGCGTGACATTTCCTGCATTCCCCGCCCCTCCACACAACTGCCGGGAGCTGAGAAGGAGGGCGGAGATAGCGTCTCTGAGTGACAGCGGCTGGCTCTGATCACTAATAAATGCACAGAACTGGGATAATTTACCCGGGCGCTCAGAGGAGATCAGCCGGGCGGCGCGCCCTGGTAAATGGCTCTGGGGAGAACACTGTTTTCTGCTGTTATGATTTGGAGTTATAACATACCTAAGGAGCACTGGCCCTTTAATAGTCAGTGCCAAACAGTTGCATGCTGGGGGTTCATTTTATCTATAATATATTCCTCCTCTTCCATTTATTTCTCTGCCAAGTTGCCTATCTGAAACACGATCCTCTGCTCACTTGTGTTTACAAGCAAGGCTGAGGGGACTCAGCAATTGGAGGAGAAAAGAAAAGAAGTAAAGAGGAAATTATTTCAGGATTTAGCCTAAACTGTGGGTAAAAGACATGTTTCCCACCAGGAACAGAATTCTCTTCATTTACTATATAAAATTCACTGAAATCAAAACGTGAACAGTACAATAGATGTGTTATGTAAGTAGATCAAGTATTTATCTACTTATATATGGCTAATCCTACTGCTTTAAAGTGGGTGTTACTAACTGCAGTCCCCATGTGGGGAAATGTCTGTGCGCTACAAGATTGACTCTTTATCCTTGTCATGGTCATTCAGCAGGGGATGCTGCATAATGTGGGGAATGCTGCCTAACTGGAGTGGAGGATGCTGGCTAATAGGGGGTCACTAATTTAATTGGCAGGGGGTGCTGCCTGACAGGGAGTCGATGGTTATTTTAGGCAGTTAATGCTGCCTACCATGGGAGGGGGGGCTATTCAGTTATTGACTACTTGGAGGGGTGATTTTGCCTAATAAGCATCACTAGCTACTTGGGAGGGGCGGGCTACTGTCATTTTGGTAGTTTTTGCTGAAGGGTGCCTTGAATATAATTTCAAAGCCATCAAGGTGCCCTTACCCAAAAACATTTGGTAACCTGGTCTAGTGCCAAGCATGGTCTATTTGCAGACTAAAGAGCCTGCAGCCAGGAATGGCCGCCAGCTCCTGAATCATGCCTCTGTCTAGAACAGGAAGGAAGTTGAATGGTAGCTCAGCCACACACCCCTTCGACATTCTGATTGGCAGAGGAGGTGTATGATAGCTCAGCCACGTTTTGAATGGCACTCCCCGTCCCATGGCAAAGCTCACAATCTACAGTCCAATTTTGAGGTGAAGCCTGTTAACCTATCAGCATGTGGGATAAAACCAGAGGAAATTTTCAAGTGCACAGGAGAAGCATACAAACTCAATGCATATCTTGGGTAGTATCTTAACCCTAGAGCCTAATACTGCAAATTGTTAACCAGAACTATTTTGCAGTAGGCAGAAATTTGATTCCATCCATGCCCAAGGAAAGGTTATGCAATACATAATAAAGTACACAGTCTGGGTGTGCTTCTTAGGGCTGGTGCACACCAAGAGCGCTTCTGAGCGCTTTGAAAAGTGCTTGGCTAGTACTGAAACACTATGAGGGTATTAACAGCAGTGTTTTTTCTAAAATTGCAAATGCTCTGCATTTAGCTTTTGGGAGCAATTTAGCTTGAATGAATGAGCAAAAACGCTCATTCAAAAATTGCTCTGAAAATCGCTTTACAAAATCGTTATTGCAAATCGCTAAGTGCTAGCAATAGCAATTTTGGTGTGCACTTGTCCTTATTGAGTGTCGGCTGGAGCTCAGATAATTTATAGATGAATGTGTATATCACTCCGTTGTGTCATTCTGAAATCCACTACTCAATCAAATGTTAATTTGCCATTTGTTATGGGTTCAGGGCAGGCATGGGCAAACTTGGCCCTCCAGCTGTTAAGGAACTACAAGTTCCACAATGCATTTGCCTTTGAGTCATGACTGTGGCTGTCAGACTCCTGCAATGCATTGTGGGACTTGTAGTTCCTCAACAGCTGGAGGGCCAAGGTTGCTCATGCCTGGTTTAGGGTCCTACAACCCAACATGGTGACCTAGAGCTGATTTTTGTTTTTTTGCACTTTTACCAGCTAAATTTCAGTCAGTAGTAGACCTATTAGGGAGTGACTCTAGACAACTAGGTTGCTGAGTTTAGTACTCTTGTTTGAAATGTTTGTTTATTTTTTTTCATCTACTTGTCGTACTAAACTGTAATAAGTAAATAACAGCTACATCAAAGCTATACATTCTGTATCTGTAAAGCCCTAGCAGACTCCTCTCAATTCTTTCATTGTCTGCTTGGAGCATTTCTTGCCGGAACTGGTCACCCTGGCCCAGCCCACCCCCTCCCTGTGCTGGTAAGGGATTCATTTTGTGGCCAATTCTGCAGGTAAAGCTTATCTGCAGTGCTGGTCACAAAGGGTTAATCTCATGGAAGCATAGGGTGGAGCTGAGGAGTGAGCGCTGGTCACTAACTGGTCACTTCCACTTTGCTGCCAACTCAAAGCCTTCCAGAGAAACCTCTAGTCTAGGCCATAGAACTGTACCAAACTATATGAAAATTGAGTGAGGAATGGCATAGTCCATTATTCATTTGTGCTAGCAATGAAAAATCTTGGAGGGTAAGCTTATGACTTTAATAATGTTTGTTTGTATACATGTCTGTGGTGGTTGCTGATAATGGTACATCCCTGTCTTCCTAGGTTGGAGCCAATTTCTCAGCAATGACATGGAAGTAAAAAAATTCATAGGCAAATCTCTACATCCAGCAAGACCCATTTGTCGCTTTGTACCCGAAAAGGGCAAGTACTGAGAGCTTTTCTATGTTAAAGCTATTTATTACTGTTTAGCGACTATAGTACCGATGCCCTTTATTATTTATGCCCTGAAAACTGTTTTTCAGTCATGTGTTTCTGTTGTCCTAAAGGGGGACTCCAGCCCGGCCCCTTGTAAAGGCTGGATGGAGGGAAGTGTAATGGTATATGTCTGAATGTCTGACTTGGGCCGGAATGCGTATGGTGAGTGGGAGCGGAATGCTCTGGTGGTCCGGCTGGAGCCCGGGGCAGATGTGTTACCACTATAGATTATAGTGTGAACCTCTACTATATATAAAATAGATGTTCTCTGTGTCAGTAATGTGTTTGTAATGAGCGGTGAATGGATAAAAATTTCCATTTTCAGTTCAAGTGGGAACACAGCCTTATCCGAAGCGATTTCCCCAACAAAAAGGTAGAAGCCTTAGAAGAGAGTAACTTCTGGATCCCCCTGAGGCTTCCCAGGTACTTCCCACCCATTCCTCTTCCCAATCCCAGTTTTTTTTTAACACTAGTGAGTTGAAAAGCTAATGCAATGCTATGGGGGATTTTTATAAAATCACATCGCTCTAGTGGGATCCCACCCATAGCATTACATTAGCAAGAGCTTTTAAAATCACAATTAGAAAAAGCTCTTGCGGGTTGAACCAGCGCTAAATTTTTTTTGTGTGTGTAGGTGTAGTGTTAATTTGCCCAAGAATAGTGGTAGATTGTAGTAGATTGCTGCTGGGGGGCACTGTACCCACTGATACCCACTGGTGCAAACTGTAACATTTAACCATTTCAGCCTGCGGGGATTTTTCACCTTATGCATCAGAGCAATTTTCACCTCCCATTCATTTGCTAATAACTTTATCACTACTTATCACAATTTATTGATCTATATCTTGTTTTTACCGCCACTAATTAGGCTTTGGGTTGTACATTTTTGCTAAAAAAAAATTTTATAAATGCATTTTAACAGGATGAATAAGAAAACAATGGAAAAAATCATTATTTCTCAGTTTTCATCCATTATAGCTTTAAAATAATCCACGCTACCATAATTAAAACCTATGTATTTTATTTGCCCATTTGTCTCGGTTATGACACCATTTAAATTTTGTCCCTATCACAATGTATGGCGCAAATATTTTATTTAGAAATAAAGGTGCATTTTTTCCATTTTGCGTCCACAATTTACAAGCTTATAATTTAAAAAAATTCGTAGTATACCTCCAAATGCATATTTGAAAAGTTCAGACCCTTAGGTAACTATTTGTGTTTTTTTTTTTTTGTTTTGTTTTTTTTTTTTTCCATTAAAATTTTTTATTTGGGTAATAGTTTGGTGTGGGAAATAAACAGTTCCTTTTTAATGTTGTATGTGTAAATTGTAATGTAAAAAAATGTAGATGTAGTTTTACTATTTGGCCACAAGATGGCCACCTTGAGTTTTCGTTTTTTTTTCCCTCCTTGTGCTTCTTGCTAAGCGGAAGCACAAGAGGGATGCGGAAATGTTTACGTGCAGAAAGACTGACGCCTCTTGTAAGAGCGCTTCGGTTTTTCTGCTGGGGACACGGATCGGTGATCGGGAACCATGTTCCCGTTCACTGATCCCAAGGCTACCGGGGGACACCACGGGGTAGCGCGCCGAAGCGTGGCACCGCAGCAGAGCAGCCGCCCGGACGTGAGCTTCACGTCTGGGTGGCATAAATGGTTAAAATACACGTGTGATAAGGTGTATGCTTGTCCCATACACACATTACTTATTTCATATGACGCTGTTACTTATAGTAGCCATTCATAGTCCCATAGGTTCACGTTTGCCACATGCAGATACGAAACCACATGGCATTTTGAGTATCACCTGTCGCCACAACCGATAATATTCCATCTGTGATGGGGGGTGGGGGGGTTTCATGGCTTACCAGCCTCACCTCTCGTGCTGGTTTGCCATTTCCTCATTTTAAATATGAACTTCATAAGCAGAATGATGAATAGCAGAAAACGTAACGGTTACACCTTTTTTGTACCATGATAGGTTGCAGTTATAGTGAGTGATGTCAGGAACCGGCCCGCGGCACGCCTGCGTATACGGTTCCCGACTGCGGGTTTGACCAGATTAAGCGGGGAACAGCCTTATTTAAGCTACAAACAAGGCTGGAACCCCTCAAACACTTCTCACTGCCACCACTAGCTGTTCGCTAGACACTTCCACTCTGCTGTCGAGTCCTCAGCGCGCACTCCGCGTTTTCGTATCTGGGTCAGCTTTGCGCTTAGGCCAAATACGGGAACGCCACGCACCCACACACACACACAGTTGCAATCTTACACTGTCGTGAAGCAAAGACCCACTAACAGTCGTTCCGAACGATACTGTTAGCTACTCGCACTGGCGTTGTTCGTACGTTGGGTCAGCTGCGCGCTTAGGCCAACGTATGACAAACGCCCCCACACACAATGCAATTACAATTTCCTACGGTAGTGTTGCTCAAGCGTACAATTAGGCATGAACTTATACACGGTTACACTTCAGTCTCTTCTAGGCTATGAGGGTTAGTTTAGTACGGCAGAAGTCAAACTTATTAAATAATAATTTAATATTCTAGAAAAACATAGAACAGTGCAAAACTGAAGATATACAAAGAGATTACAAAAAAAACAAGTAAAAATAGTTACAAGATAAAATGTACAAAGATAACACACAAAGCGATTTTGCTTACCAAAATAAAGGGATCCCGATAGAAGAATCGTGGACTTTGGTGTGGACGGACACAGTCTGGCTAGACCAGGAGTTCACTAGCTTGGGCCAGGAGACCGGCTGCCACTACCGTCAGAAGAGAACTGCTTTGAGGTAGCTGTCCCCTGGTTTTTATAATGAAATAGTCGCCTCGAGGCTGTAAGCCTGTGTGGACGGGGGGAAGCTGGATTTAATTACATCCTCAGTCATAATTGGATTTCCAGAGATCCAACATCCACTATAGTCCACACACCCCACAAAAGACTTCCTTAGCCCAATTTCCCCAGGTTACAATGTCTTTACATCAAGAGATTGTTAAATGAGGCTTTTCAACTCCACCAATAATTCAATTTCCACAGGTAGAAAATGGTATCAAAAGGACTTCACCTCTTCAATAATTTCCAGTAGGCTGTCAAATACATTTCAAACATTCAGGTGTCAGCTTCCCCCTGCCCCCAAGACTCTAGCAGGCTTGCCTTGTCCCAATGGCTGACACCAGACTCAAAAGCCATGCCGACCAGCCTATTCTTCCTCAATTGGCAGGTAATTAGCAGTAGACACAGTTTCCCCTGCTGGACAATGGGGCAGAGGTAATGGACATCTACATACAGAATTACATTAGACAGACTTCAGTTTACTCTGGCCAGGTGACCAATTACTCCCAAGCCCAATACACATCTGAGGCATTATTCAGACAACATGGTCTGACCACCTGTATAGGCTTCACAGCAACTGTCTAATTAAGGGTTTCCTCATTAGAAGCAGACAATGATAGGTAATTTACACTTTATACGGAATTCCAGGAAGACTGGCTAACAGACAATCCCATATGTTACAGTCAAAAAATGAAGGAAATATGTTCCTGTTATCCTTAATATCATCAGCACCTCAATATATCTCCACACCTCCGCCGTTAACTTGGTGCAAGGCAGATGATCTTCCCAGATCATCCTGCCTGCACCTACACTGTTGGTTCTGCTTGACGGGACAGCCCATCAGCATTCCCATGATTGCTCCCCTTCCCGATAGCGCTGGCAGGTGATTCTAACGAATCATCCTGCCAAAGCCTACATTGACGGCCTGGCCGGGTGGGGAAACCCTTTAGCATCCTCAGGAGGGTTCCCCACCTGTCAGTTAGCTCCAAGCTACACGACTGGAAAGCTAGGTCAGGTTGCTGCAATGTGTCGTTGCCCTTGGCAACCTGACGTAACCAACCAGGGGAATGTGGGTCAGTGGCGACCGTGAATTCGCAACCATAGAGACTGTGCTGCAACTGGGGAAGGGTTCCAACCGTCGCTACACGCACTCTCTCTATAGTGGCAGGAGCTATCTCTCGGTCCCTTTGGGGAACGAGTATCTGCCGGTCTGCCTCCTCCACTTCGGACAGCTCCGAGGGAATAACTTCCCAGAACCCTCTCAACCTGCCCCTCCCAGCTGGTGACCTGCTGGCTAGCCCCCTGAGCTCTTCCAGGCTGCTGTCAAATCGAACAGCCCCAGAGAGCTCAGTGCTGCCTGTCACACATTCTAGGAAGGCTGCAGACGGAGAGGCTCCTGGGCCATCCGGGCCAGGTTCCGAATTGGATGTGGCTGACCCAGCAACATTTGCCGCTTCGGTGGACAGTCCCTCTGCTGTAGACCCGCTAGCACTGCGGGTTACCACTGCAGCGGAGGGAGTGCCCACCTTACACACATCATAAATCACGTCACATTTTGTCTTAAAACCATCTGAAGGGGAAAGATCTGGCCTGGTGCCGTCTGCCCCTTCAGTGGACAGTCCATCTGCTGCAGCCCAGCGAGCGCCGCTGGTTACTCCGGCAGCTGACGGAGTGTCCACATGACACACAGCATTATGTAGCACAACACATATGCCATCAGCATTATCATCCCTACATATATTGTGATTTGGGACATCACATAAAACCTCCACATTATCTGTATCATTACACACATTGCTACTCAGCACTTCACAATTATCATCAACAGTTCCTGCATCGATCGCCTCGATAGTCCGTGCGTCATAAATGACATCATCAGTTTCTGCATTCTCTGTGTCAACAGGTCCCACTCCAGGCCTAGGCACTGGAGACTCACTAGGGCTGGCTCCTAGCACACAGTCCATAGCCCCTGGGGCCTCTCCAGCACTCCCCACTTGCACAGCATTATCAAACAGTACCTTGCAAGAGTCCAAAACTTCTGCTGGGGATGCAGGCTCCACAGGGTTTGGAGTAGGCTCATACCGGGCCACTAACCGTCCCAGGTCAGTACCCAGCAAAACGTTGGTGGGGATTTTGTCAGTTACCCCAACTTCTTTCAGTCCGCTGCCGGCCCCCCAATTCAGGTGGACCAAGGCGGTGGGTATGGCTGGGGTGACACCCCCAATTCCTCTGACAGCAATCATTTTCCCAGGTATGTACTGCTCCGGGTTCACAAGCTGGGGATGTATGAGAGTCACTTCTGCTCCAGTGTCTCTCAGCCCAGTGGCAACTGTACCCCCAACCGTGACAAGCTGCAGATTCTCTGCATAGCCAGTAGCATTCCTGGTAGCACACAAAGCCGTTGGGACTTCACTGGCGTTTGAGGCCTCACTGGATTTTGGGGCCTCCCTCTTCCTCTCTGGGCAAGTCGTGCTGATATGACCCACCCTGTCACATACAAAGCATTTCCGAGTGTCAGGTTGCTTGAATCCAGGAGACAGCGGTGCTTGCCTCCTCTGGGGGCTGGGTGAAACAGGTTTAGCAATCTGTTCTCCTCTCCAGCTGGGCGTAGTAGTCCTCCGGGACTCAGGTGCTCTATGGGCGGTGTAGGCATCGGCCATTTCCGCAGCCTCATCCACTGTCTTTGGTTCTCGATCCAGCACAAACAGCCGGACCTCAACAGGACAGGTGTGTAGGAACTGGTCTTTTATCATCAGCTCCTGCAGGGCATCCAAGGTTTCAACAGCCAGTCCTTTTACCCACTGCTGGAAGGCAGTGCGCAGGTTGCACGCATGATCCAGGTAACTGTCATTAGGACCTCGCTGCACTGTCCTGAAACGTTTGCGATACACCTCTGGCGTGAGGTGGTATCGTGCAATGATGGCTTTCTTAATTGCCTCAAAGTCTGTTTCTTCCTCCTGGGGGAGACTCACAAACGCCTCCAGGGCCTTGCCTCTCAGCCCTGGTGTGAGGTATCTTGCCCACTGCTCACGGGGCACCCCATACTGCCGACAAGTCCTTTCAAACCCCTGTAGGAAAGTGTCTATGTCAGAGTCCTTGTCCATAGCGGGGAACTTATCCAGGGGGATTCTGTGGACTCGCTCACCTTCGCGTTCTGCGGGTCCAGCAGACCGGTTCTGCTGCTGAAGTTTAGCCAGCTCCAGCTGGTGTTGCCGTTCAGCACTTTCCCTCTCGGCCTGGTGTCGCTGTGCCGCTTGTTCCCTCTCGGCCTGGAGTCGCTGTGCCGCTTGTTCCTTCTCTGCTTGTCGGTGCAGTAGGATCAGCTTTAGGCGCAGTTCAGGATCAGCCGAGTTCAGTAGCTGTAGATCAGCTTCCAGAGATGTCATCTCCGTGTTCGGTGGATCATCCAGGACATCGTCTCCACTCGCATCCTGTAGCGGGAGCGATTCCTCCTCTGGCATGTCGTGAGCTGCATCCGCTGACGTTGAAGCACGGGCTTGCTCTGCCTCATCATGCTCCTCGAGGGCACGAACCAACTGCTCCTTAGTCTGGCCGCTCACCGTCTCGATGCCTTTGTGCTCACACAGGTGGAGTAGCATCTCTTTATTTTGCCTTGCATAGCTGGATGCTTTCTGAGCCATCGTGTTGCAAAAAATAAAAAGAAAAAAAAAAGGGGGGGGGGAGGGAAAGCAAACACCAAGTGTGTATCTTTGAACAAAAAAAAAAAAAAAGTATATAGATTCTGCACTGAGTAGACTTCTGTAGGCTAGTTACTTCTAGCAAGCTTCCAGCCTTTAGTACTCAGAATAGCGAGCTAAACTGCGTACTAATGTACTAAACGATGCCACCACTGCCAGCCAATTATGTCAGGAACCGGCCCGCGGCACGCCTGCGTATACGGTTCCCGACTGCGGGTTTGACCAGATTAAGCGGGGAACAGCCTTATTTAAGCTACAAACAAGGCTGGAACCCCTCAAACACTTCTCACTGCCACCACTAGCTGTTCGCTAGACACTTCCACTCTGCTGTCGAGTCCTCAGCGCGCACTCCGCGTTTTCGTATCTGGGTCAGCTTTGCGCTTAGGCCAAATACGGGAACGCCACGCACCCACACACACACACAGTTGCAATCTTACACTGTCGTGAAGCAAAGACCCACTAACAGTCGTTCCGAACGATACTGTTAGCTACTCGCACTGGCGTTGTTCGTACGTTGGGTCAGCTGCGCGCTTAGGCCAACGTATGACAAACGCCCCCACACACAATGCAATTACAATTTCCTACGGTAGTGTTGCTCAAGCGTACAATTAGGCATGAACTTATACACGGTTACACTTCAGTCTCTTCTAGGCTATGAGGGTTAGTTTAGTACGGCAGAAGTCAAACTTATTAAATAATAATTTAATATTCTAGAAAAACATAGAACAGTGCAAAACTGAAGATATACAAAGAGATTACAAAAAAAACAAGTAAAAATAGTTACAAGATAAAATGTACAAAGATAACACACAAAGCGATTTTGCTTACCAAAATAAAGGGATCCCGATAGAAGAATCGTGGACTTTGGTGTGGACGGACACAGTCTGGCTAGACCAGGAGTTCACTAGCTTGGGCCAGGAGACCGGCTGCCACTACCGTCAGAAGAGAACTGCTTTGAGGTAGCTGTCCCCTGGTTTTTATAATGAAATAGTCGCCTCGAGGCTGTAAGCCTGTGTGGACGGGGGGAAGCTGGATTTAATTACATCCTCAGTCATAATTGGATTTCCAGAGATCCAACATCCACTATAGTCCACACACCCCACAAAAGACTTCCTTAGCCCAATTTCCCCAGGTTACAATGTCTTTACATCAAGAGATTGTTAAATGAGGCTTTTCAACTCCACCAATAATTCAATTTCCACAGGTAGAAAATGGTATCAAAAGGACTTCACCTCTTCAATAATTTCCAGTAGGCTGTCAAATACATTTCAAACATTCAGGTGTCAGCTTCCCCCTGCCCCCAAGACTCTAGCAGGCTTGCCTTGTCCCAATGGCTGACACCAGACTCAAAAGCCATGCCGACCAGCCTATTCTTCCTCAATTGGCAGGTAATTAGCAGTAGACACAGTTTCCCCTGCTGGACAATGGGGCAGAGGTAATGGACATCTACATACAGAATTACATTAGACAGACTTCAGTTTACTCTGGCCAGGTGACCAATTACTCCCAAGCCCAATACACATCTGAGGCATTATTCAGACAACATGGTCTGACCACCTGTATAGGCTTCACAGCAACTGTCTAATTAAGGGTTTCCTCATTAGAAGCAGACAATGATAGGTAATTTACACTTTATACGGAATTCCAGGAAGACTGGCTAACAGACAATCCCATATGTTACAGTCAAAAAATGAAGGAAATATGTTCCTGTTATCCTTAATATCATCAGCACCTCAATATATCTCCACAAGTGATATTACAGAATTTGTGTAACTAAAGTTTCAGGTCTGTTTTCTCTGCAGCTCCCCTTCTTATGGTTAATTTTCGGGCTGAATGTAAGGATTGCTATAAGGAAGACTTCATGGAGCACTACAATCTGGTATGTCACTGTATTCTGTCGGCCATTAAGTAACATAGACTACATTACTACATTGTAAAATAAGATCTCACATCTAGGCAAGATAACGCTCCTTTAGCCACAACAAAGTAGCCACTTGGAACAGTTTTTTTTTTTTTTTTTTTTTTTAGCGATGTATCTTTTCTGGCATAGGATATTAGCACAGGGTTTGTAAGTAACCAATGCAGTTTTTAAGCTGCTGTTTTAGTTAAACCTCCTTCCTAACCTTAAAAAGTGTACCTGAGACCAAAGAAGTGTCTGTTTTATACTTACCTGGGACTTCCTCCAGCCCCCTTGAGGCCGCTCGATCCCTCGCCATCTCCCTGGACTGCTCCTGTCCCCCACTGGACAGCACGATACTCTGGGGAGAGTTCTGCTTTTGTCGCGCGTGCACGGCCTGCCACCTGTGTGCCCCAGTCGCGCTCCTGTGGTTGGGAGTGTTCTGCGCAATAACTACTGCGCAGGACGCTCCTGGGCATGGGAGTGGGCGTGGTCGGGCCACACATGCGCATCAAAGTGGTACTCGGCCAGAGTATGGAGCCCTCCAGCGGAGGAAAGGAGCGGCCCGGGGAGACGATGAGAGACGGAGCAGCCTCAAGGGGACTGGTGGAATCCCCAGGTAAGTAAAAAAACCTTGGACTTCTTTTGTCTCAGGTACACTTTAAGGTTAGGAAGGGGGTTTCACTACAGGGCATTGCTTAGTGCTACCTGACAACACTGCCTAGTGTGCTCTGTCTTTATGAACTGAGGTGATCTAGTTTAAAAAAAAAAAAAAAAAAAAAATACCCTTATGCAATGTATCGGTTCCCTTTGCCTGGTTATAATTTTCCCCTGTACATCTCTAAAGCCCTGTTTACATTAGCGCTAATAACGGTCCATACTAGGAATCAGAACGGATGTGATTGGATCCAGTGTTAACCTATGGATCCATTCACATCTGTCCATTCAAATAGATCCGTTCCTCACGATCCGCTGAACGGACCGAACGGTTTCCTCCTGCAGCAATTTTTCCGGACCGCTTAGCCCAGCAGAACGGAAACAAATCCTGAAGCACTACATTGGGGGCAATGAGAAAATGGAACGTTTCTTCACACTAGTGAAAAAACGGACCGTTCTATCCAGCAAAATCCAATTTGCTGATGGGGGTCTTTAGGGGTGTGAGAGGTAACTGAGCGGAAGGCAAACACATTGAAATCAGTCCCGATCGACAGGTGATCAGATCCATTTTCACAGATCTGTTTGCCGCTTAATGCAAATGTGAGCCGGGCCTTATCCATGTGCAAATATTTTTACAAATAGGAGGAACATGCTGGTATCTTAACCAGTAGAGAGCTGCTTTAACCACTTGAGGACCACAGTCTTTTCGCCCCTTAAAGGGACACTTAAGTCAAACAAAAAAATGAGTTTTACTCACCTGGGGCTTCCAATAGCCCGGTGCAGCTGTCCGGTGCCCTCGTCATCTCCCTCCGATCCTCCGGGTCCCGCCGGCAGCCACTTCCTGTTTCAGTGACAGGAGCTGACAGGCTGGGGACGCGAGTGATTCTTCGCGTTTTTGCCACAATAGCGCCATCTATGCTGCTATAGTATATATCATATACCATATAGCAGCATAGAGGGTGCTAATGTGTCTGGGAACGCGAAGAATTACTCGCGTCCCCAGCCTGTCAGCTCCTGTCACTAAAACAGGAAGTGGCTGCCGGCGGGGCCAGGAGGATCGGAGGGAGACGGCGAGGGCACCGGACAGCTGCAGGGGGCTATTGGAAGCCCTGGGTGAGTAAAACTCATTTTTTTTTTTTTTGTTTGACTTAAGTGTCCCTTTAAGGACCAGAGCCTTTTTTTCCATTCAGACCACTGCAGCTTTCACAGTTTATTGCTCGGTCATACAACCTACCACCTAAATGAATTTTACCTCCTTTTCTTGTCACTAATACAGCTTTCTTTTGGTGCTATTTGATTGCTGCTGCGAGTTTTACTTTTTATTATATTCATCAAAAAAGACATGAATTTTGTCAAAAAAATGACCTTTTTAACTTTCTGTGCTGACATTTTTCAAATAAAGTAAAATTTCCTATACATTTGAGCGCCAAAGTTATTCTGCTACATGTCTTTGATTAAAAAAAAAAACATTCAGTGTATATTTATTGGATTGGGTAAAAGTTATAGCGTTTACAAACTATGGTGCCAAAAGTGAATTTTCCCATTTTCAAGCATCTCTGACTTTTCTGCGCACCTGTCAGGTTTCATGAGGTGCTAAAATTCCAGGATAGTATAAATACCCCCCAAATGACCTCATTTTCGAAAGAAGACATCCCAAAGTATTCAGTGAGAGGCATGGTGAGTTCATAGATTTTATTTTTTGTCACAAGTTAGCAGAAAATGACACTTTGTGACAAAAAAAACAAGTTTCCATTTCTTCTAACTTGCGACAAAAAAAAATGAAATCTGCCACGGACTCACTACGCTCCTCTCTGAATACCTTGAAGTGTCTACTTTCCAAAATGGGGTAATTTGTGGGGTGTGTTCACTGTCCTGGCATTTTGGGGGTGCCTAATTGTAAGCACCCCTGTAAAGCCTAAAGATGCTCATTGGACTTTGGGCCCCTTAGCGCAGTTAGGCTGTAAAAAAGTGCCACACATGTGGTATTGCCGTACTCAGGAGAAGTAGTATAATGTGTTTTGGGGTGTATTTTTACTCATACCCATGCTGGGTGGGAGAAATATCTCCGTAAATGACAATTTTTTTTTATTTTTTTTATTTTACACACAATTGTCTATTTATAGAGATATTTCTCCCACTCAGCATGGGTATGTGTAAAAATACACCCCAAAACACATTATACTACTTCTCCTGAGTACGGCGATACCACATGTGTGGCACTTTTTTGCACCCTAACTGCGCTAAGGGGCCCAAAGTCCAATGAGTACCTTTAGGATTTCACAGGTCATTTTGAGAAATTTCGTTTCAAGACTACTCCTCACGGTTTAGGGCCCCTAAAATGCCAGGACAGTATAGGAACCCCACAAATGACCCCATTTTAGAAAGAAGACACCCAAGGTATTACGTTTGGAGTATGGTGAGTTCATAGAAGGTGTTTTTTTTTTTTTTTTTTTTTTGTCACAAGTTAGCGGAAATTGATTTTAATTGTTTTTTTTTACAAAGTGTCATTTTCCGCTAACTTGTGACAAAAAATAAAATCTTCTATGAACTCACCATACTCCTAACGGAATACCTTTGGGTGTCTTCTTTCTAAAATGGGGTATTTTAGAAATATACTATACTGCCCTGGCATTTCAGGGGCCCTAAACCGTGAGGAGTAGTCTTCAACCCAAATGTCTCAAAATGACCTGTGAAATCCTAAAGGTACTCATTGGACTTTGGGCCCCTTAGCACAGTTAGGCTGCAAAAAAGTGTCACATGTGGTATCGCCGTACTCAGGAGAAGTAGTACAATGTGTTTTGTGGTCTATTTTTACATATAACCATGCTGGGTGGGAGAAATATCTCTGTAAATGACACATTTTTGATTTTTTTTTTGATTTTTTTTTTTTTTTTTACACACAATTGTCCATTTACAGAGAGATTAGTCCCACCCAGCATGGGTATGTGTCATACACCACAAAACCCATTATACTACTTCTCCTGAGTATGGCGATACCATGTGTGACACTTTTTTGCAGCCTAGGTGCGCTAAGGGGCCCAACGTCCTATTCACAGGTCATATTGAGGCATTTGTTTTCTAGACTACTCCTCACGGTTTAGGGACCCTAAAATGCCTATTTTAGAAAGAAGACACCCCAAGGTATTCCGTTAGGTGTATGGTGAGTTCATAGATTTTATTTTGTGTCACAAGTTAGTGAAAAATGACACTTTGTGAAAAAAACAATAATCCAATTTCCGCTAACTTTTGACAAAAAAAAAAATCTTCTATGAACTCGTCATACACCTAACAGAATACCTTGGGGTGTCTTTTTTCTAAAATGGGGTCACTTGTGGGGTTCCTATACTGCCCTGGCATTTTATGGGCCCAAAACCGTGAGTAATCTGGAAACCAAATTTCTCAAAATGACTGTTCAGGGGTATAAGCATCTGCAAATTTTGATGACAGGTGGTCTATGAGGGGGCAAATTTTGTGGAACCGGTCATAAGCAGGGTGGCCTCTTAGATGACAGGTTGTATTGGGCCTGATCTGATGGATAGGAGTGCTAGGGGGGTGACAGGAGGTGATTGATGGGTGTCTCAGGGGGTGGTTAGAGGGGAAAATAGATGCAATCAATGCACTGGGGAGGTGATCGGAAGGGGGTCTGAGGGTTTGGCCGAGTGATCAAGAGCCCACATGGGTCAAATTAGGGCCTAATCTGATGGGTAGGTGTGCTAGGGGGTGACAGGTGGTGACAGGAGGTGATTGATGGGTGTCTCAAGGTGTGATTAGAGGGGTGAAATAGATGCAAGCAATGCACTGGCGAGGTGATCAGGGCTGGGGTCTGAGGGCATTCTAAGGGTGTAGGCGGGTGATTGGGTGCCCTAGGGGCAGATAGGGGTCTAATCTGATGGGTATCAGTGACAGGGGCTGATTGATGGGTGATCAGTGGGTGATTAGATGGCAGAACAGATGTAAACAATGCACTTTGGAGGTGATCTGAGGGTAGGTCTGGGGCAATCTGATGGTGTGGGTGGGTGATCAGATTGCCCGCAAGGGGCAGGTTAGGGGCTAAATGATGGGTGGCAGTGACAGGGGGTGATTGATGGATGATTGATAGGTGATTGACAGGTGATCAGTGGGTTATTGCAGGGAAGAACAGATGTAAATATTGCACTGGCGAATTGATAAGGGGGGGTCTGAGGGCAATCTGAGCGTGTGGGGCGGGTGATTAGGTGCCCGCAAGGGGCAGATTAGGGTCTATTCTGATGGGTAACAGTGACAGGTGGTGATAGGGGGTGATTGATGGGTAATTAGTGGGTGTTTAGAGGAGAGAAGAGATGTAAACACTGCACTTGGGAGCCGATCTGATGTCGGATCTGCGGGCGATCTATTGGTGTGGGTGGGTGATCAGATTGCCCGCAAGGGGCAGGTTAGGGGCTGATTGATGGGTGGCAGTGACAGGGGGTGATTGATGGGTGATTGGCAGGTGATCAGGGAGGATAGATGCATACAGTACACGGGGGGGGGGGGGTCTGGGGAGAATCTGAGGGGGGGGTGAGCAGGGGGCAGTTAAGGGTATAAAAATTATAAAAAATAGCGTTGACAGTGACAGGGAGTGGTTGATGGGTGATTAGGGGGGTGATTGGGTGCAAACAGGGGTCTGGGGGGTGGGCAGGGGGGGTCTGAGGGGTGCTGTGGGCGATCAGAGGGAAGGGGGGGGCAGGATCAGTGTGCTTGGTGCAGACTAGGGTGGCTGCAGCCTGCCCTGGTGGTCCCTCGGACACTGGGACCACCAGGGCAGGAGGCAGCCAGTATAATAGGCTTTGTATACATTACAAAGCCTATTATACTCATTACATGCGGCGATCCGGGTGCTTGTAACCCGCCGGCGCCTCCGAACGGCCGGCGGCTTACAGCGCGAGGGGGGCGGAGCCAGTCGCCGGCGGCTGATCGCGTCACGAATGACGCGATCGCTGCGTAACCACGCCTGCCTCCGCCGATGAGCGTATTGCGGTCGTTTAGGCCCAGTCTTTGCCGCCCATCGGCTGGGGGTGGTCGGCAAGTGGTTAAAGCATAATGAAACCCAGCATTTCTACTTTGCTCTAATAGATTATTTACAGCATATTGTATACAACCAGCATTTTTTTTTTTTTTTTTTTTTTTATTTTTTATTTTACACCTAGAACTGCATTCAAAGGGTTAACACAGGCTCTAGGCCAGGCATGGGCAAACTTGGCCCTCCAGCTGTTAAGGAACTACAAATCCCACAATGCATTTGCTTTTGAGTCATGACACTGGCTGTCAGGCTCCTGAAATGCATTGTGGGACTTGTAGTTTCTCAACAGCTGGAGGGCCAAGTTTGCCCATGCCTGCTCTAGGCTCTTCCAGCAGAGCTTGCCGCTTTAGATAATGTTATCTTGTGTTTAATTGTATCAAGTGAGAAATGTAAACAAAGCCTTATCTCACACTGCCGGGTCCCCTGAACAAAGTCAGACAAGCATAAATGCTTTCTGATTTAAGTTAGAGGATGAATAAAGCAGTTATAAATAAAATGCAAAGTCAGCTCTCAGAGTAAGATAAGTGTACTTTAGGAATGTATAATTTCTAAATGAATAGTTATGCACAAAAGCAAATATGCTAACCGTATGGCATATAAAAAGTACGTAAACCTGTTTTTATTGAATATCATGTCAGGGTTTTATACCGCTTTAATGTATTGACATTTTTTCTTCTTGTACTAGTGGTGCTCATTCAATGAGATGATGAATCCCAAACCGGAAGCAATCCCAGAGAAAAAGCTGAAAGCAGGTAAATGCCAGATGTCTGCTGCTCTGTGCTGACATTTGCTTTACATTCCTCTTTGCTTTGTACAACCCGAAGAGCTGACCTGTCATTCTTCAGCTTTGGAAAACATGAAGAAAATTGTTAGCTTTCATTGGAAGCAGCGATTCTCTGTCTTCTGCGAATGAGCTGGTATACCACCCAAGTGTTGAAGGAAGTATTTACTGAAGGAGATGTGATGTAAAGCGGTGTCCTGGTCAAGTGCACAGAAGTTCCTATTTTACCTTTTTCTCTACAGCAGCACTGGGCGCTGAGGTTTTGCTTGTGGGCATGTCTGACTGCCGGTGGGAGAAGCAAACCTCTTTAAAGGAAACCTAAACCGAAAAAAAGTTTCTTACCTGGAGCTACACTTACCTGGAGCCTGTACGTGTTAATGTCCACGATAGCTTCCTACACCAGCGGGAATGCGTAAAAAGGTACGCATCGTGGCTGGCGGACTCCCTTTTTTCGGTTTAGGTTTCCTTTTTAAAGAGGTTTGCTTCTCCCGCCGGCAGTCAGACATGCCCACAAGCAAAACCTGAGTGCCCACACAATCTCTCTCTGAATCCTCAAGTGCACCTTTACAATTTATTTCATACATTCCACAGTATTGTGTATCCTCATTAATCAGAACCATTGCTCATCCTATGAGACCTCTTGTCCTCTAGCTTGGTCACCTCCTCTCACTTCTGCATCCAGGACTTTTCACAAGCAACACCTCTCCTTTGAAATGCTCTCCCCCAGCCTGTCCTCCATGCTCCAAGCCTGGAAACCGTCAAACATACTCTCAAAACACACCTGTTTGGACAAACCTATAATTTACTATAAGTAGCTTTGGAGGTTCATTGCCCCTATCTGCTCCCGTGTCTCCTTCCCTAGTGTCTCCAACCCAGTGAACCCACTACCCTCTCTAGATCACACATGTCAAACTCCGGCCCGTGGGCCAAACCTGGCCCTCAGAGCCATTAGATTTGGCCTTCAAGTGGCTTCCCCACTTTGCATTATGTTTGGCCTACTCTACACCACCAGGGAAGCTATACTGGAGGTAAAGCCCTAGATCACTAGGGGGAAGCCATATGGGTGGGGTAGGGTGAAAGCATTAAACCCTAGTGAACTGTATAGGAGAGGGTGGGGGCCTCTAGACACCAGATAACTGTATAGGAGTTGGAGGGGGGCCATTTGACACAAAATAATTTAATAATGGAGGAAGGTGGCCAGTAGACATTGAGGTTGGCCCGTGTCTAGGTCCCAGTGTACAATTTTGTCCCACTTTGTATTTTAGTTTGACACCCCTGCTCTAGATTGTAAGCTTGCAAGGTCAGGGACCTCCTTCTAGTGTTACTTACTCTGCTGTAATTTAGCATTTGAACATGTACCAGTGTTGGAGATTTCTCAAACCACACATCAGCTATGTATGCCTGTGTGTTTGTATTGCTGGATGTTGTGCAGTATTTTATTCCTCACATGAATCTATGCTCTCCCGTTTTTTTTTTTTTTTTGGTACTATGTACAGCGCTATAGAAGACATTGGAGCTATATAAATAACAAAATAAGGTACTTAAGTATTATACAATCTATCAAATTTGACTGCCTAGTATTTCTATTATGTTTACTCCCGTTTGGAAATCTACATGCGGTTTGAAAGCCAAGAGTCTTGCTTTTTGCACTATTTTCCCTGCGTCAGTATGCTGCATCATTCCTGAGTTACGGGGTGTTGAATGAGGGTTGTCCACTCCCTTTTGAAGTGATATTCCCCACTTTTAATGGAATCATTAAAGGGAATATAAACTGAGAAGGATATGGACTTTTCCTTTTTAAATACCAGTTGTCTGACTCTCCTGCTGATCCTGTGTCTCTAATACATTTTTAGCCACAGCCCCTGAACAAGCATGCAGATCAGGTGCTCTGACTGAAGTCAGGCTGGAGATTAGCTGCATGCTTGTTTCAGGTATGTGATTCAGGCACTACTGCAGCCAAAGAGATCAGCAGGACTGACAACTGGAATTGTTTAAAAGGAAACATCCATATCCCTTTGTTAAGGTTCCTTTTTAAACCCTTGCCTGCATGCTGGACACTTGCCTGCACTTGGATAGTGGATATTGCACACCAGGACCCTCACCCGCTCACTGAGCTGTGCACTGGAAACTTATGTTGTCAGGTTAGTGCTTCTGGCAGCCGGATGCAGTGGGCACCCTTGGTTCAGCACCTCGTGACTCAGCAAAGCACATTGCACCAACATGGGGTATAGTGCAAATGAGCCAAGATTCACGCCTTTCCAACAAGGCCCGTTCCCCATTTTTGGATTGATCGCATAGCACCTTAACATTTCCACCCTCAGTGTAGGTAGGTAGCCAAGTATAGGTGCCTGTGTATAGGGTAGCCAGTATAGTTGCCCCCAGTATAGGTAGCCAGTATAGTTGACCCATTATAGGTAGTTTAGTTGCACCCAGTATCGGTAGTATACGTGCACCCAGTATAGGTATTTAGTATAGTTGCCCCAGTGTAGTTAGTATAGTTACTCACAGTATAGAAAGTTGGTATAGTTGCCCCCAGTATAGGGTGTATAGTGGCCCTAGTATAGATAGCTAGTATAGTTACCCCAGTATAGGTAATTAGTATAGTTGCCCCAGTATTGGTTTGCGAGATAGCCTGGCCTCCCTCCTTGGCCACCACTTACCTTCTTGAATGAAGCGGCGGGAGCTTCCTGGAGCAGGACAGGCTCACTGGGTCCCCCTCACCTGTCCTGCTTGTAGAGCTCAGATCTGTGGGACCCGCTGCGGCTACGTGGATCTGAGGTGTAGAAGCAGGACAAGCGAGGGGGACCCAGTGAGCCTGTCCTGCTGCAGGAGGCGGGCGTTGCTTGCCTCAAGAAGGTAAGCGGCGGCCGTGAAGGGAGGGTGGCCGGGAAACAGCGGCGACCGGGAGCGAGGGGGGGGGGGGGGAATGGGCTGCATGACTCCACCTGAGGAAGCGGCGTCATGAGCAGGATGGCCCTGCTTTCCAATGATATGTAGGTTTCCAAACCGTAGTAAATATCTTTCAAATGGGGCAGTCAAAATCAGCAGATGGTATATTATGCAAGTACCAAAAATCACAATGTTACCGCAGTGTTGTCCCCATGTACACCTGTGGTGTGGACAAGTAATTGGGTTCCATTTTAAAAAAGCATAAATGTAGAGAGTTAAGCCTGTTAAAAAAACACAAACAAAACAAAAATGATCAGTCACTACTGTGCTTCCTATTCCAGGCCGGATTACTTACTCCAGAGACTTTCTCCTCCAATTATCGGGATTGTCTGCATCCAAACAGAAGCCCAAATATTAGCCAGACCACCCCGTTGTTCTTGAACATCCAGTAAGTGTTCCTTCATTTTCACTGACCAGGATTTACATTTTTCTGTGGTGTGCATCAAACTTGTGACATGGGGCAGGAAACCTCTGCCTGTGTTGCTGCGGCAACACAGATGGGAGTGGCCAGAGCCTCAGCGTTGATTTTGAAAAACAATCGCCAGGGGTCATCTCCAAATGGGAAGGGTGAAGCAATCGCCTGCTTGGAAGGATGGCGTCAGAGTAGGTAATCATTTTTATTTAAATCTGGCACACGCCAATCCATCTTCAAAGGATACCAGATGTGAAATTACTAACAGAAATAGGGGGAAAAGGCATATACTCTTATCTGTCCTGATGCCCGTCACTGCCTCTGTTCTCCTCCGCTCCCCCGCATTATGCCTAAAAGCCCTCTGGGACCCTCTTTCAGGTCGCCGGATTTGGGCTTTACTGCGCAGGCGCTGACCGGGCTGTGCGCGTCCTACAGCTAGCATCCATGCCCAGGAGCGCTCTGCGCATGCATGTCAGTACGTCATGCGCATGTCATACCCATGCGCAGAGCGCTATTGGGCACGGATGTGTGCTGTAGGACGTGCACGGCCTGCGCAGTAAAGCCCGACAACCCGGGAGAGGGTCTCTGGGGCTTTTGGGCATAATGCGGGGGGCAGAGAGGAGAATGGGGCAGCGACAGGCATAAGGACAGGTAAGGGTATATGCCTGCTCCCCCATTTCTGTTACTAATTTCACATATCCTTTAAAACTGCCTGTCATGGCAGGACTCTTAAGTTTGAGGTTTAATTTAAATGTATATTTCATTCTACTCTCAGTACACTTTAACTTGGACAGCACTGAAATGGTAATGTTTTGTGCACATGAATGAATGACCCTGCCTGGCATTGCTATTAATGTACATAGCACCAGCTGTGATATAATTACAATTTGTTTTTATGCTGACATGCAAATGTTGCAAGATAAAGCATATAAACCTATGATGTGGTGATTACGGTTTTCCTTAAAAGCCTGAATGTAAAAACCTATGTTGAATGCTATACAAGCTTACAGCTGCCAACCTGGGTCATTTGCTATTCAGCAACATGAAAGTAGAAGCCTCTTTTCATTAATGTTCTTCCAGAATGGTTTATTTATCTCCTCTTTTTCCCTGGTCTGTTTCATCCTCTGGGTCTTGCTTTACATCTATGACAAATAGCTGCTATTTTACCTCCATTTTGAAACTGTTGGTAAGAAAACAAACCTCATTTTAATGGTGTAGGCAACCTGCTTTGTGAACTAGTGTTCATTATCAAGTATTTACATAAGTCATTACATTTCCCCATGCATTAACCTTTTGTCAATTAACATTTGAATAAACTTTTTAATTTTTTTTATTTAACATTTTTGTTTTAATGCATGTAATAATGCTTTGTGAATTGAACCTATACTCTACACAGTTGCAGGATGCACCATTGTTTGTTTTTCTGAGGTTAAAGGGAACCTGTGATTAGAAGCATCTCAGGTACCATATTTACCAGGGGCTTCCTTAAAGAGACACTTCAGCCAGGAATAAAAAATCCGTTTTACTTTCCTGGGGCTTCTACCATCCCCTTCTAGCCGGCCCGTGTCCTTGCAGTCAATCACAGAGCCTCCAGTTCCCTGCTGCCAGCTAGTTTTGTTTTCGATGACCGACCTGGCCACGCATATTTTTCTTCACATTCCCGTCCGCAATAGATTCCTGCACCTGTGCAGGATGCTATTGAGGATGGGAACATGAAGGATACGGGTGGCGAGGCCTGTGCAGGTGCAGAAACCACGTTGACTCCCTGTCGGGGCCTGTCAGAGAAAACAAAACTAGCTGGCGGTGGGGGACCGGAGGCTCTGTGAGTGACTTTGAGGGCACAGGACAGCTGCAGGAGGCTGGTAGAAGTCCCAGGCAAGTAAAACTGTTTTTTTTTTGTTTTTGTTTTTTTATTCCTGGCTTAAGTGTCCCTTTAAGGCCCTCTCTGTCTCTGTGGGTGTCTCCTATCAC